>NW_005187403.1:10493788-10502069 GCF_000239375.1 Pundamilia nyererei
CACACACACACACACACACACACACACACACACACACACACACACACACACACACACACCCCTGGACATTTCTAGAGAGGGAGGACTGTAGAGGTCCTACCCCATGCCTCCTAGGGTCACTGTCAGCCTGCAAAATCACACCAGCGCCTCAAGTATCAGGCTTGAGGGAGAAGAGCAAATGAGTCTGGGGTGAAGCTTGTGCCTTTGTCCAAATGGCACTGCATCTTTGAAGCAGGTTGAAGTCTAAAAAGAGGGAGTTTGGGGCTGAAATTGAGCAAAATTATGCCACTCTTGTAGCACACTATCACTGGAGGCACCCTGTTGAACACACTGTAGACTGCGGTACTGTCGGCTGTGATCATTGTACACATAGGCGGAGCATGGCTTAAATAAAGGCAGACCACAGAGACCTTTATGTTGTCTTTATCTTCTCTGTGAGCCCATCAGTTTCTATTATGGTTTATAATGCCATACATGACTTGTGTTACCGCAGGTAAAGATAATTTCCAAAGCATTGTCTTTGGAAATTACCTAAGCAAAAAGGCACACAAAAGTATATCGTATATTAAACTGTTAATATTTATGAGCATACATTTGTGTAAATACTAAAAGTGTAATACTTAAATAAATCTAAGAGTGCTATAGTGGGTAGATAAATACAAAGACATCAAACATTTCTCCATAATGTTACCTCAGCAAGGCCCATTGTTTGAAAATAGGAAGTAAACTTGGTGTAATTTTGTTATAGTGTTAAGTAGCAGATGATTGGGTGAGATCAGTGCTTACATGTCAGAATATGTAAGCTGGTTGTTTTTACTTACAGGATGATTGAAACCAAGTAATTTAAGTGATTAACAAAGAAACAATCATAGAAAATCATCTAACTTGGTAATTGAAGTATTGAATTTAGAAAACTTTTCTCATCCTGTTTTTGTGATCTTTTTTAAAAAAATAATCTTTATTTTAAGTCTCACTCCACATTCAATAAAATAAAATCATCACCAGATAAATCATTTTTAAGAAAAAGTTAAGCCGTTATTTATTCAGCCAAAAACCCCCCCAAAAAAACCCCTGATTTTTTTCCGCCTGACGGAGGAAAAATAATCATTAATTAAGAAGGACTATCTAATTCGATTACTTCTTCTGTTTAGAAAATGAACAGAGAGGGACTGATCGAAATATGTGGATGTGCTTTCCAATGGATAACCATGAAAATAACAGGAGGAGCTGGAGGAGGGGGAAGAGGATAAAGAGAAAGGAAAAACAACCCTGGCTAATTTAAATACAGTCTTATTAGTCTAATGACCAGAGTCTGTGATCACTACTCATCACCATTAATGCCACAACTCTCTCCTACTCTGATTGCCCAAGGCTTAGCTTTTTCCCCTTAGCCCACATTCGGCTGGGGAACCAACGCGTTTTCCCTTCCGCTACACATGAAATGTGACATGAGGACACTAATGTATGTGGAAAAGGGACGGAAAGCAGGGATGTGAGACACTCCGCACTCCTCCTTTCCTCTTATAATGATATGACGTGCCGCACGGAAACCCAAAAACTCCTCTCCTTTTAAAAGCCATCAGCTCTGAGGCATGTTTCTATTAAGAACACTCCTAAATGTTATAATAGGTGGCCCTAACGAGCTTTGGCCTCGCTCTCCTATCTGCCTTCCTCAACTACCATATTGGTTTTATGCTGATGCTTATCAAAATGATGAATGCAGCATTAAGTTCAAATGAGTTGGAAGATTGAGAAAGGGGGAAAAGTCGTGTTTAACATTGCATGATTTGGTCCTGTTTTCTGCTTCACATTGCACAAAGACTGCTTGTTATTTTAACCACGTGTTTTTATCAGCAATTGTGTAATAAGACTATAATAGACAAAAAACATGTTAGCCTTATGTGAATACTTGGGGAAATTGAGGGAAAAGAATCAATTTAGTGAGAGGTAGAAAACAAAGGGACAGAAAAACAATGTGATTAGTTTGAAAAATGAAGATGCTGGGTTTACAAGTGAATCATTGTCCCTTCTTTGACCTTGCATGCTGGCGTATCAGCTCAAGTTCTACTGATCATTTTAAGTATTTTGAACATTTCAAAGAATGTTCTCATTATGACAGAATATTGGACACAGATCCAGTGCTGTAATATCATAGAAAGTATTGCTAGTGTTATATTTTATTACAAGAGATTGCCTTGCCAGCCGCTTTATAACCCTTATATAGCCAATATGAAAGAGGTGTCGTCAAGGGCAAAAACCCCAATGAAAGAAATCCTTGGTTATTATTACAACAAAGAGTCATGAAGAAACAGTCATCACTCTTTGAGGAATTCTTTTATGTCATTTGCTCACATATTTGGATCTCATGACAGAATAAAGAGGCCACCAAACATTAGGTGAAAGCATGAAAGTCACACGTTTAATGCCCCGCGTCACCAGGCATAATTCCACTCTGCCAGACAAAGTGGCACAGCTGGCAGAGAAAAGAGCAAGCAGAAAGCAGGCAGCGTGTTAAATGACCCAAGGATGCGAACAACCTTGGTGACTGGGGAAGGCCAGCACTAATTAACGCTGTGCAACAATGTTGGCTGTCAGGGATTGTCACAGGGGCACAATCCTTACATTCTCCCCCATGGATGTCCTCGTCACTCCCCTGCTACTAACCCAATCAAGACCCTCGGGAGGACTGTTCACCCCCTCTCACGCCAGCATTGACCCCGTGCATAATAATGAGGGGTATGTTTGTGAGCAAAAACGACTGACCCAGACTGTGTCAGTTAGATGTTAGCCTGCTAACACCCAATCATTATTACTGTCGCTTCACTTTGCCAACACTACCTTAATGATATAGGGTTCTGCTTTTGGAAATTCACACCTGGAAAAATAAAGTTAGGCTAGCGTTAGCATATTCATTATCTTTAACATAGACTGTACTACATGGTAATAAGTGTGGCAGCTTAAACTAGGACAGCCCACATTTTTGGTTTCTCAGACAAATAAAGAGATGCTAGGCTAATCTCCCCTCAACATGGATGTTGGAAGTGAGAACAATACTTGCAGCCAGACATGACTGTCAATCATTTATCAGGATTCTGACGTGCTGCATCAAAAATGTTGACACAGTATCACAGTATCAACATGCTTCATCCTTTTGCACATGGTTTAGCATTCCCACAGCACCAAAGTACCAAGAAATTAATATTCATCGTCGACAATTTATGGATTCATTTATCACCCACATCTTATTTGTTTCCTTTAATCGACCCTGGGGGTCTGACTATGGCCTTGGCTTGCCACCAGTGGTGGAGCTTTATTCCTCTTCACACAGGCCTAGTGTTAATGCCGCTGGCCAAGTTCACAGATTTGACTGACTGTGGACTTAATGCTGCTTGCCTTGTTTTCAGCACTTGTCCCTCCAGATTTGCCACCCTGGCTGCACAATTTCCTCCAATTCTAATTATTCATCAGCTCGTTATGTCTGTGCCTGGGCGCCTCCCCTAATTAGAGGTGACGCAGGGTTTGGTCCCAGGCTAGCCTCAAGTGAGGAAACCAGTTCAGAACCAGTCCACGGCGTGTGCTCATGGAGGACTGGGTAACTGCCAGCCTCTCAAAGTGCATGGGGGAAAGGGCCTGTCTTGACAGTGTGATGTGACGTGCCTTTACACGGTTTCTCTCTCGCGCGCGCTCTCATACATCACACACTAATCACCCTGCTGTCTCTCATATCTATTAGCATAACCTTTAGATATTTATAGGCACCCCGAAACAATGGCAATTCTTTGCCTCGGCGGTGTTACGTATTGCCAGTGTTGTGTGACTTTTTCGGTTCTTGCTGTTGTTGTTGATCTATTATTGTGCTGTGAAGCTGAGATAGTGAGGCAGGGCTGCTGAGAACAGTGTCAGCGGGCAGGGCAGATGAGCGTGAATTATTAAATCATTGTTCCTTAATTAACATCAGGCTTAGATACAAAATAGCCTTTCGAGCTGAAAATAACTGAAACTCCACGTTCATGTAAGTGCAAAATATATTCTGATACTTCTCAGTATCCATTGTGTTTGCATGTACACAATGAAGCACCAATATGTAACAGTCACTAGGACCTACAGGCAAGGATGGACTTGTTAATATTACCTCACAGCCAGCTGAACACTGAGACCTTTTCAGCTACAGCACTTTTTCATGATGGTCCTTTGGTTTAGGACATTCAGCTGTTAGAAAGCACAGTTAATAAAGCCTGTCTGTTTATTACACAAATTATTAGTGCTTTTGTGCTGATTGGTTCTCCTAGCAGTAGCAGCAGCTCAAAAGACTGAGGTTAACCTTCATACTCTTAGTCACCTTGGCTTAATTGACACTTAAACCAAAGAAAAAGGCTGTAACAATAGAATTAATTATGACATCTCTGTGAGTGTCCTTCTGGCTGCCTTAGGTTTCTGTGTACCCCTGTGCTTTATATGTGTGTGTGTGTGTGTGCGCGCGCATGACTTTCCTAGCACATTAGCAGATCTGCTACCACTGTTAAGTGTCATTCTCCATCTTTTTCTCACCTCTTCTCTTCCCCCTCTTTTCATCCCTCAATCCTACCCTCACCCATAAAGTGAAAGAGGTTAGGGAGAAATCTGGTAGGCTCTCATGATTACAGAGGTTTATATGAAACACAGATCCATACAATAAACTGACACAGACTCACACATTTACTGTATGCACACAGTAGTGCTAATTAAAGCCCTCAGTGTGAGCAGAGAAATATGTAATCCTGACATTTAGTCAAGGGAGATTTGGGGAGATGGGGAGAAATTCTAGCGCTCGGCTTGAGCTGGGCCTGGGGCAGGCTGGCAGACAAAAGGACAACGGCAGGCACTGAGGCTGGGATACGGAGCGGCGGAAAGGTCATCTCCGTGAAAAGGCTAACGTGTCAGTGCTTTTGTTCCTGGCCCTCAGAACATATGTTTGACCCTCCTCCACGGCTGGCCCTGCTATCAGGATGAAATCTAACCCCCAGCCCCCCCAAACGCAAGAACAAAATGCACTTACACAGACCGACGCATACACACACACACATGCACACACACGTTCACATAGTGGACAGTGGTAATGTTACTATACCACAGTTGTTTAGGGTAAATGGATGAAAGTTGGGCTGAAGGTGTTATCTTACCACTCTCAGTGCTGGAAAGCAACACGAGCCAGGAACACCTGTCTGCTTCTGTGCTCAGAAATCAAGATAAGCAAGAGCTGACAAAAGAGGAAAAGTGAACAAGTGTGTTAGAGACCAATACAGTGATTGAAAAATTTAGCTTTGGAGCACACTTAAAAACACAGATAAAGACATCAGTAATGGACAAAAAGAGATGAACAACTCTGCTCTTCAGGCAGAATGTGGAAAGAAAACAGGTTAACATTATCGTTTGGCTAAGCAGCTGTGGCACCTCTGTCCAGTTGATCAGGAGACACAGATTTATGGATGATATAAACATCAATTGATCTTATATTTACATGAAAAACTTGGCTTTGGCGTGTGAATGTATTTCATTCTAATTTTTCAACTCGAGTGTTTTAATCTAAAAAAAACACTAGCTCATTGCTATGATAATGCCGTAGTATCTTCTTCCTCTACAAGTAGAATCAGACCAGTCTGTATAGATAGGTTATGTTAATATTGTACATTTTGTGTTGTATATTTCAGTGTTGGATTCATTCCTATTGTTGAGTTTTTATTTCGGTTTTATTTATTCTGCTGTTCTCTTGCTTTAAGATTTTGATGCTGTCTGCTGTGCTTTTGATTCCTGTTTTGATGTCTTTATCATTCCAGTAATGTTGAATTTAAGTTTTGTAGTATTATTTATTCATTTATGATTTTGTGTTAGTTTTTATTTTGAGTTTATTTCTTGTTTGTATAGTTTGATAAGTGTTGCCCTCCCTGTTCCGTCATCTGTCTCAGGTGGCTTTGTCCTCCTGTGCTCCCTTTTAGCTTGCTTAGCATTTGTCTTTGGCTCTGAATACCATTGTCTCTTCTTTATTTCCTGATTTACTTTAAAAGAGCTCCCATGCACCCTCAAGTATCCTTGAGAGGATAAAGAGCTGGTCCAGTGTTCCGCGACCAGGACGAAAACCGCATTGTTCCTCCTGTATCTGAGGTTCGACTAGCGGACGAACTCTCCTTTCCAGCACCCTGGCATAGACTTTCCCAGGGAGGCTGAGGAGTGTGATCCCCCTGTAGTTGGAACACACCCTCCGGTCCCCCTTCTTAAAGATGGGGACCACCACCCTGGTCTGCAAGTCCAGGGGTACTGCTCCTGATCTCCACGCAACATTGTAGAGGCGTGTCAACCAGGACAGCCCTACAACGTCCAGAGCCTTCAGGAACTCGGGGCGAACCTCATCCACACCAGGGGCTCTGCCACCAAGGAGTTGTTTAACTGCCTCAGTGACCTCACCCCCGGAAATTGGCGGGTCATCCCCCTCATTCCCAGACTCTGCTTCCTCCTTGGAAGACATGTCAATGGGATTAAGGAGGTCCTCGAAGTATTCCGCCTGACAATCAAGTCAATATTTTAAATTTAATATGAATTCAACAATCAGGGTCAACACATGGTTTTCCATCATAGAAGAATACAAAGTAACTAAACCGTGACAGACAGTTAATCATTATCTTGTTTAAATAGCTTCCCGTGGGGATCAGCATCACACCAAATATCATCAGACTGGCAACTATCCCTATTGGTTGCTGCGAGAAATTAATTTCCTGCAAGTGCATACAGTTGAACACATGCTGATATAAACAGTGTTGCCAGCTGACGTTTATCAAACATAATAAATACTTGTTTTACTCCCATATTTTATATTTAACAACACAGGCTTGGGAGATGCTTATAAGCTATCTTAGTGAAACAGACCAAGTTGCACTGGAAGCAAGTACATCAACTTACCGTAGATTGTTACAAGATCAACAAAGTGGATCCACCATTCAACACTGATATGCAGTTTTGCCTCCATGTCCCCTTTCCCCACCCTTCTCCCTTTGTTGCTCCTTCGCACCATTTGCATGTGCCAAGCACGGTGACCTACATTTGCATAAAGGCTCTGCTGGCAGAGTGGATTGGTCAACAAATCCAACTCCCAACCACTGGCTGTTGGTCAGCAAGTTTACCTGTCAGAGGAGGTAATAATAACAAGGGCATTAATGGTGAGTGATGGGGTGTAACTACATACTTGCCTTCTGAATTTTCTGCTTCTATTTGTGTTTCCAAGACCTTGCCTTTGGTGGCATCTGGGTCATTTTTGTCACAAATCGAGAAAAATCAGAGTGCTGTAAGAAAAACAGCACTGAAATGGGGATAAATAAATAAATGATGGTGTGGGGACAGAGTGCAAATGCGAATGGCAGCAGTAGATGCTAAAGGGATGAAAAGAAGAGAGAGAGAGAGAAAGTGATTAGGCAACAGAAGCGCTGTTGATAGGCCTCTTTTCACAGTCTCTGTGGACCTTGGAGATGGGCCTGAGAGGGGGTAGACAGCCGACATGGCAGCCTCTCAACCTGCATCAGGCTGTCGTCGACTGTGATGCCCACCCAAGAGACCATAGTTTGAAGTCTATGAGAGGAAACCAACTCATAAAAGCTATTATTGCACAGATGGTTTGTGCTCTTTTCTATTCAAAAGCTGTCAGTGATAGAGCTCAGCATTTGGTGGCAACTTTGGGAAAAATGGAAAAAGCTGAAGAAAAAAAGAAGTTACAGTATCAGAAAGAATATGTTCAAGTTCTCATCCATTCATGCTGACCTTGACCTTGTCAGGCACTTACAGTGGGTGTATGTGCTTATTTGTTTGTATGTAAAGAGTTGAGTGTGCTGCTTAAAGTGACCAGGGGTGTGTGCACTAATTCTCAGAACATGCTGCTGCCTCAGTGCTGTGTGCTGACCAAAGGAGCTGTCTCACAATCAGGGCGTGAAATGCTAAAGAGCTTCCAGCCAACACGCCTGCATGGTGTTTTCTCCCCACTACTGTTCATTTGACATTTAGTAAATCATTACTACAGTCGTGCCCCCGAGGGACACTCTCACACAGACGCACACACATTAAAAATACGCCCTGCGTGAACACGCACACTTAGATTCACCCTTGACGATAACTGTTTATTAACAAGTTAGGTGACCTGATTTCATTCTGTTGCCAAATAATGGCATCCAAAGGTGTGTGATTAAAGTTCCTGGAGCATGCTGTCATTTCAGAAATCTCACACGTGTTTTTATATACGTGTGAGATTTCTGAAATGTATATA
>NW_005187403.1:10502089-10506354 GCF_000239375.1 Pundamilia nyererei
TATATATATCAGAAACTAAACTTCAGGTTCAACCCTAAACTAATACAAAATCAGGATAAACACAAGGCACAAAAATGAGCTTCAAGGAAACACAAAATGCTGGGTCAAAATGACCCAGGACCATGACAGTATAAATTTATCCATGCAAGTCTAATTCCGTTTCTAGTGTCTTATGATGTCTGAAACACTTCACAATATTCAGAACCGAAAGACTACCATCTTGTAACTTTTTCTGAAAAGAGTTCCTTCAGTTGGACATCGTGAGCACAGAGCACACAGAGTTCTTTCTACTGCTCGGTCATGCACGATTCTAAACATTGCCGAGGAAAAAGAGGAATGATGTTCCTGATGTAGAAACCTTTAAAATGGAGGAACACAAGACAGCTGGTATCATACACACAGTTACTATTTTCTCATAAAAATCTGGCTCACGCTTTCTAGTGACATCATGCACATCGTAAAAGCATGATTGATCGAGTAGCAGCGTGTAATCTGTCATGTCTCTCAGTAATAGATGACAAGATTTTATAAGTCTGTTATTGCCTAATCTGACACAGGGATAATCATTACAGGCAAAACAATCATCTTGTCTGAACACAGCATACCGTTTTAAAAAGAGACATCAAGGTGTTTTTAATCTTCATTTCCATGCGGTGTTCCAGGCTGCGTTGATGTGCAGGCCCTGGTTCTCTTTCACATGTCACAGAAAAGTGCAAAACTTGCTCCAAGCTCTCCAATCATTGCTGTCTCTCTCTCTCTCTCTCTCTCTCTCTCTCTGTGTGTGTGTGTGTCTGTAGGTGTGTGTGTGATGATAAAACCCCAACTGATATAATGACCACACATCTTTATACTTGCCTCTCATCTCTTCCGATCCTCACGCTGTCAACAGTTGGCAGACAGTTAATGGCTAGAGAACATTTTGAGCCGTTGACATGTGACTAAGAGGTCTCTCACACATTTTAAATGCTTATTTAAATCTACCAATAACATTAGAGTATAAAGGATTAAAATATTGATAATTTTTCACTTTTTTTCTCCACTTACATTAATTTAAAAGTAATGCCCCAATCTTACAAGATTGTTGTACAGAATGATTCTCATATCACATCCTAACAGCACTATCTTATCATCTCTTAAAGCAGGCTCTACCCTCAATTTATCTGCAGCTCTCTCTTAATTGCCCCAATAGAGGTCACCACCCTCTTAATTAATGCAAATGGACCATACAAGCATCGAGTCTTGCAAATAATCCTTTGCTTTTGTCATTACATTGTTTTATAGAAGTGCTTTAAGCCCATTGTCTGTGTGATTAGCTAATAAAGAGCTCCTAATGTCTTGTCTTGCACTAACAGCGCACATCCTCCTTTTAATCCATAAGCTCTTAAGGCGGCCATAACTGGCCTATTCATGTCAGGCCACGGATGAAACCAGTAAAGGGTACTGAAGCAGCCTTTGCAGTCCATACAGATTCACACACACTTAATATCAAGGAGTGAAGAGCAGAGAATTGAGTGTGTGTGGATGAGAGCAATACCCACCATCAAATAAAGATGAAGATGGGGGAGTAAGACATTTTAATGTTGTCCTTGAGAGCCTTGAGTGGACAAAGACGTGGAATCGATATCATAGGAAAACATAATATATACGCTCTGCAGTTCAATTAAAGGGCAACATACACTTTGGAAATAAAATATAGGTTCTAAATTATAAAAATATTAAAATGACCCTTCACTTTTCCATTGTTATTGAGAAATGGAGACTAAGACAAATACAAATGGCCTGTATTTTCTTAATACACGGGGCTTGCTTTTTGCCTTGCAGCCCTTTTGAGGCAAAGTTGAATACAGTCCGTGAAGATGTGATAGGGTCAGCTCTCTGCAATGCATCGTGTACCGTCGTGTACCAAACAGACTGCCCCAACACCTCATCGTCACTTTTGCTCAGATAAAAAAAAACAAACCCAAAACACACATAAAAACTCTAAGATGATTAAGATGATGCCAGAGAATGAAGTTCCCATTCTCTTCTCGGTGACAGTGAACATGCTTGTTATCTGTGGGTTTCCCTTGCCCTGTCCAACACATAGGGTTATCTGGACCGGATAAAGTAGAGAAACACAGCGGTGTCCATTTTCAAGCCCCAAAGGCAAGATGAAGAAACACGCTGAAGTATGGACCCCAAGAGAGGAGACACTATGACTTAGAGATTGAGGACTTATTGCCCTCACCCTCAGGGAATATATGGGTATGTGTGGTTTAGGAGTGGGATTGTTGTGTTTGGCTGTCTCCATTGTTGTGGAAGTAACCTGGGATAGGGGACGGTGCGAATGTACTAAAAGAGAGGAGGGGTCAGGGCTGGAGGAATAAAGGGATATGGGGAGAGGGTCATTAATATTATCAAGGCAAGAACTGAGGAGACAATGTTGTCAGTGCCTCAAGCCTTTGGTCATTTTCTCAAAACAGATCAGAAATTAAAGGATGGAGCAACAACACAGAGGACAGGCACTGGCTTTTCTAGGTGTTTAACTGTCGTAGACATGCCATATATCCACTATATTTACCTCAAGGGTAGAGCAATGAGAAATACAGATGCAAACAAGATTCCTGAACATTTGTGCCAGTGCATTCCTTCCTCCACCTCTGGGAAAAACTCATCATGTATGTTACCTAGATGATGTGTGTTTAGTGTCGCTTCAAGTCTGTTAGCATTGAATGTAATGTTTCTATTGGTGGCTTTTTTGACCTAACAAGCAAAACTTCTCAAATATTGACAACATTTGCACCATCCAAAGGTGAGCTTTGATTTCTACCCTCAGTGGACATGTGAGCAATGCCATGCATATATTTTTGGATAATGACATTACCATTTAGGTTGCATTCAGTTTTCTGTGAAAAGTCAATGAGACTGCAACATAAAGGACTGATGCTAAGCTTCATGTTATCTTTAATACTTCAAGAGTGGCAGATAATACATCTAGAAACAAATCTGTGTCATGAGCCTGTCATTTATAAGTAAAGGTAGGACTTGGGTCTCAGACCCAGCACACTGGGAATGGTTTTAAAAAGTATATTGAAAAGACAGAGAAAAGTTAAAAGAGAATAAATGTGGACCTTTATTCTGACTGCAGAAAAAACTGGAAGGACTGTGGGAGAGGAGAGGCAAGTATAAACAGTATAAACAGTCTTACTTGCGGGTATCTATGAAACCTACAAGTGCTATTTGTAGGTTTCATAGATAATCCATGATTACAGAGGCTTTCGTGTGTGGGCAGGTTTCCAAGTTATCAAAAGGAACAATGCAGGAGAGTAGGCAGGCAGGTGAGTTATAGCGGCCTCCTTCTCTTCACAGATTCTGGATGGTGGCAAAGTGATCTGGTGGAGAACCATTGCACTATCCAGCTTTTAAGCAGGTTGATGAGGTTATTTAAAACAAGGGTGAGAAGGATGACCTGAGCAAGAATACGGTCCATAGGTGCATCGAGAGGAGCACCTGCCCACACTTCACCTCAGACTCAGAGGCAGATTCAGATGAAGAGAGAATCTGACATAAAGAACACAAAACCTCAAGCCTGCCACAACAGAGGCAGGACTGCATCTGCCTTGGGGAGGCAGTTCAGTCATTAGGGACTGACAGCTATGTGTCCTTCATGCCTTCATCATGCAGTGCCAGCAACTGTTTGCCTATATACGGATATGATTTGTTTTCATAGACATTCAGAACCTTCACTCTTTCCTCATGCAGAGACAAACCCTCACAGCTAGGTTCATTTTTTAGCTTCTGTTTAAAACTGGAAGAACAACTACATTTTAGGAGGTGAATAATATATAGCTGTGAGCTGATTTGCAAGTTTCTTCAAACCATTGCGGCATTTTCCTCTGTTTGCCTCGGTTTAGTATGCCTGTTTTTTCATCCCACTTTATAGGACACAAATTAATCTTCCAGAAAATCTCTCCAAAAGAAATATTTGTTTCACTTTAGCTGGTAAAGAGTGAATAGCTTCACATTTTTATCAGTTTCTAACAAGGTCCTAAAATATACTTATTCTGCTTTTAGTACAAATGATTGTTGACAAGAAAGGAAACTTTAATATGGATCTATATACATGCATTTTCTTCCACTTATTTAATTCAGGATAAACTCAATTCTTGAAAAAAATATTGCGGCAGTTTCAGAGGCTAAGACCAACTGCATTTCCACTTACAACTAAGCTGTTAACAAGACTACATACAGCTACTCAGAATCCATCTCCATTTTTTTTATCTGTT
>NW_005187403.1:10506426-10512471 GCF_000239375.1 Pundamilia nyererei
CCCCCCGCTTATCTAATTCAGGATGAGCCTAATTCTAGAAAACACCACATTATGACAGTTCATCTTGGATCTGACTCTCAGAAATGCTGAATAAAAGCTCCTCTGCATGAATGCATGCACAACAGCAAAACACTATAGGGAGATTAATGCTGCAAATTTCAGCAGCAAATGTTCCTCAAATCGAACGGGGAAATGGTTTTATAAGCCCATAATCCTTTTCAGTATCAGTGCACAGACTGGAAAATTTATACTGGGGGAAACCGGACAGAACATTGTTTTCATGCACAATCCATTTATAAGATTTTCTTTGATCTACTCAAAGTAATCCATTAAAATTTTAAGAGTACAGGTTGGCTGCATTAATTTCTAAAATGAAAGAAAAATGGGATAGAAACAACGACTTAACTAAAGGTAGCTCCACAACCACAATTTTCTGTGAAACACTAACATGAAGTCAGTTCGGAGGATCATGAGGTGTTTTTTAATTGCTTTTTGTTCAAAAAAAAAAAAAAGAAAGAAGCTGCATGATATCCTGACTAGTTTTAAGTAAGTAGCACATGTCACAACATTTCACATTAACTACTACAAAATACTGATTTTGTGTTTTGTGCTTGTTTCATGTATATATATCAGTTTACTTTGAGATGGTACTTTTTGCTATTGTTTTGTCAATAGCAGAGTCAATATTTGCACTAACCATGGGGAATATGGAGAGTCAATACAGTAAATAGGGGGAAGCCCTATGCAATAAGTCAATTGTCAATTGAGCTACTCAGACATGGACTCACTAGACAGCTCCACTAAAAAATGATGGAAACTTCAGTCATACACATATCATCATACAGTTATCTCCTCTAACTTGTGCCAGAATTGCATATTTATGCATCCACACATTCCCCTATCCGAACCATGTGTGTGCAAAACATAAATATAGAAAGTAAAACATTGCATGTATATTTGCATATACAAACAGGCACAGGGACTAACACAGAGAGTCTAACCAGAGGAAGACATGCCATCCCAATATTAATTTTTCATAACATCATGCTCAATACAAAATGCAATAAGTGTTTCTTGTAAGATGACTCCCGGGCACTTATAGCACTTCAGTATGCAGCAATGTTCTCTTCAGAGGTCCAGCCTGTGTATTTGTCTGACTTACTCTGTCTGTGGCAATAGGAAATATATACCTTAGTGTTTGGTACTTTCCCGTTTTCCCTGTTTTGCTTTAATGACAGCATATGAGCTACATGTTTGTGCAAAACCTGATAACCCATTTTATTCTAGCATGATTTAACAGTGTTTGAAGGAACTTGTTGTGATGTCAGGATGGTCTGGCTTTGTCAGTCTTCAAAGACCCCTATGAATGTCCAGTGGTTTGTGATAACTATGGATGAAATTACATGACAGCAATCTTTGCCTGTCATTGGTCTTCAAGTTGCATCAAGTTTTGAGATGAGTTTGGGATCATTATCTTGAAACCTGCTCCGGAAAGGTGGAAAGAAATGCATGGATCATGCCCCTGAAGAACACCTGAATAATCCAGCTACAGTGGATATGTGGATCAGCCATTGTCTGAGCTTTTTTAAAGTCACAAAACTAAAATGTATTTAAGCTTTAAGCTATAACCTTAAATCAGGTAGTCAGGTATCTGAATATACAGGTACACCAGACGCTCTAAAAAAATGTAACATTGTCCCCAGAGTGTAAGCCATGAAACTACTGGTGACAGGTTCCTTAACTGCTTCTTCTGTTGCTTCTTTTTGTCCTTTGAGCATTAGTTTGAAACTGATAAGTCCAACGGTCATGCATTATTTTGACAATATTTTTTGCTGTAATTTTCTTAGAAAATTCTATAATGCTTTCCATAATTCGTTGCAGGGATAGCCTCTCTCATTTAGAGTAATACTTTGACTTCTGCAAAAAACCAGAGGCACGGGCAAATTTAGAAGAGGTGAACAATACGGTAGCTGAAAGTTGATTTGCTTGAACAATCCCCTGAGTACATCAGATATGTATCTACATTTATAAAGCAAAATTGAATCACTGTGATCATCCAAATCTTTCATAAGCAGATTTCAGGCAGTGAAAGAGGAACAGCGCTAATCTTGTTGTGAAGTACCATGATACACAAAAAGATGTAATTCTGGTCTTTTCATTGTTCATCCAAAGAGGTTAACCCTTCAGTTCTGAACATATCAGCTTAAACTGTCCGTTTGAGCTGTATGGATACATAGATTTAATATGCTTATAAACCACAGTGACCTCCACCTCTCAGACAATAAATATCATAAGAATCACAATTTATGTATATGCTACTGTTCAAAATGAGCGTCCCCAATTTATATTTATTTGAAAAGCCGCTTTTCTGACCTATCCGTTACTGCACTAGGAAAATTATACTAAATACTGAGCTGACAAATGCAAGATGATATTTATGTAATCTACAACTTAGTTGCTAGAAGATTGTCACAGCAGTGAGGGTGGTGACTATTGGAACCAGAATTACATAGAGGTGGAGGTCACTGTGCTTTAAAATGTTGAATGTTGAAACTTTGTATGGAAGACTTGCCTACAAGCTACAACTACTACTCAGGAGTAACTACCATCAACCTTCAGCAGCAACCTGCCAGTGGTCAGGCCCAGTGATTCCTAAGCACTTGCCAAATGCCCTGTGTGTCTGGAGCCTTGAGATAGGTAAATTATTTTACTTTAAATACATTTATTTGCATACATACTATATTGGACCACACCTTTACCTGTGGGAGAAGGACTTCAACCAAATCCAGATCAGCTGGGCATGGACACCAAAGTTGAGCAAGTAATCTTATCTGCTTTCGGCAACTTTGGAAAGTATTCCAGTCATTTTTCTTTTTTCATGTCTTTTAACAGGTGTTAGAAGGTATGAACACATCACACCACTCCCTGTCCATTATCATATTGATTTTAAGATTCTTTTACTTACTTCCAAAGTTTTAAGTTGTATGGTACCCAGCTATTTAACAGCTATTTCACATATATAACCCCAAAAGAGCACTGAGATTGTCTAGCCAGATGCTCTTGCAGCCAAGGTCTTGATTAAAGCATAGAGGAGATCGTAATTGCATGTGCTAGACTCTGGATCTGGAGCATAACTTGCCACCTGACATTAGTACTTCAGAGTCTACACAGGCTTTCAAATCCGTCTCACTAGCTGCCTTTAGTGTCACAAAATCAGTAAGCTCTGTTGCATCAAAGCGACTTGTGAACCAGTATCTTATACTCCAAAATCTACTACTCCAATGAGAGTTGCAGCAGCCCTTTATCCCTCAATATTGCCTAACCCTTTTGGAACCCTTCTGCAACATGACTAGTTGGTTTTAAGCCTGCTGATGTTAAGAACAAGGAGAGGATGAGCTCCAGCATGCAGTTGTTGCACTTCTATTTAGTGGTGCATGGAAGACTCTTTGGTTTCAGTTCCTCAACTTGCATGTTAAGTCCATTTGAGGTCTTTCATACCCTAATCTGCAGCAATGTCGCCTCTGTAACTTCTCCTTCTGTATAAAACTCTTGAGTGCTTGAAGCAGATTATACGCACACCAGCAGCAGCTGGAGATGGACCCACTCGGTGTGAACTTCTTTGGCAGTTGTCCTGCACAGCCTACAATACAACTCTTTTTGGGATAACACATATGATTATGCTCCCTTCTCTGTCTGTTGTACACATCTGAAAAAACGAACCTCATTGCAGATTCAGGAACTCTCTGGACAAACAGGTCATCAAGCGAGGCAAAGAGACCAGAAGCTCTGTAGTTTTCTCCTTCCATTCCTGATATACATATTTTGGCATGCAAGGTGCACTAGAGTAAATGGGTATTATCATTGAAAATCTTAAAAATAATCTTATAGTGTAGATCTTGTTGCCTTTTAAATAAAAGTATCCTAAATTTGTTTTCCTACCTGGGTATTTATAATTTTCAGAATTGTTGTGTTGAAGTTTTTTTTTGCCTTAAGTTGGCTTTGTGGCTGGTCCATTCGCCCCGTCACCTCATCTGTTAGCCCTCTCCTTCATTCTTTATTTTCTGTTTCATTCCCATTTTGTCACTGTGTTGCCACCATCTGTTGACTGCCTCCCATACAGGTGTGTTTGTTTCACTGACAACTGTGAAAAAGTCTAAAAACCCCCAAATGTAACTAAAAATCAACACAATAAATGCAAAAGAGCTCAACGTACTAACCAAATCATATCAATAAGATCAATAATAATAAATATAATCTCATGAAAATACAAACTATAAGAGGCATTGAACGAGATTCAGCAATCCAGAATATAACTGCAATTAAAAAAGGCAAAACCAGGTCACAGTTTCATACAAGAGTGCAACATTTCTCTCCCAACTAACCTCAAGCAATTCCTCTTTGCAATTAGCTTTCTGGATAATTGGTATTAGTGCACAGGAATCTCAGCAATCTCAGGATTTGCATGAGTCAGCTGTATGTTTGGGAAGGCCTTGAGAGAAAAAGGACATTGACATGCAAATGATTGTCTTGAACTTTATTGAGCGGGTACATTTAAGTTAATTTGCCGTTGGGAGTGGCTAATGGAAGTAGGCTACTCCAGTAACTCTTAAGGAGTCAATCCACCTGATTTAGAGGAAGCAAGCATATAGATCCCTTGATTGACAGAGCTGTTACTGTGTGCGTGACATAACCTCTGGGAAAGAGGAATGAAGAGAGGGCTTTTGGGAGACCCACAACTGGTCTTCCAGCTCCTGCAACAAACCAGGATCTACTCATAAACATTTTTTTCCAGATGTTAGGGTTATAGTAGTGAGAGAAGCAGTTAAGTATTGTTTTAAGGCCTTTAGGGTGGATCATAAATGTTGCAGGAGAGACCTTATGAAAAATGCAATACATAACCCCTAGCTAAAACAGAGTACTGATGGGCCCCTGGGAATGACTGTTGGTGTAGGATCATGCAACAATCACAGTCAGTAAGAACAAAAGAAATACAAGGTTTTACTTTGATGACATTAGAAATTGTTAACCTGAGTAATCAGAGACACGATGGAACTTAAAAGACGATGGAGTCAGTGAAGTTGCTGTGAAGATGCATTTGTTACCGCGAGTCATAATTTCAGGGGTAAGTCGTGTTAATAATGTGTCACTGTTTATCATTTAGCTTCAACTAAATTGAAACACAAGATGATTATAACGCTAAAAACCCACCATATTTGAGATAAATTGAGAACGTAAGTATAGCTGAGAGCTTTGAGCTCTCTTGTGAAGCTCCTCTCTGTGAGCTTACACGACACTACATCAATGTTTAGTATCCCTCCTAAGAGTGTGTATAAAGGAGTGTGTGTTTGTGTGTGTTTGGGGGCAAATGCTTTTCTTTTTTTTTATGTGCTTGTCTGATGATGCTCAAACACGCCTGTCTAAGTGTGTGTGTGAGTGTGCGCGCGTATGCGCTTGTTTGCCCTTATATAGATGTGTGTGAACGACCCAGCAGAGGAGCTAAAAGTAAAGCGTCAGGCCATAATTGGGTTACAGGGACCAGTGATGGATTAAAGCACGGCTAGGGAGACGCTGCTGCAACATTAGGGTGTCTGAGATGTCAGGGGCAGAGCGCTCTCATTAATCGCCTTGGCCCTTACATTACTGCATTAGTTGTATTAGCAGCTTGGAGTCGGCAAGCACTTTGGGATTTCTCGCTGAGGCAGGCCACATTCCTCTCTTTCCCTTCTGGTTACTACGCAAAAGCGGGCAAGGCCTGTCACTTTCCTGAAAAGAAAGATGGCAAGAAGGAAGGAACTTTCAAACAAGACAGGAAGGACCATTTATTTTATTTAAACTTTTCTTTTTTTAAATGTTGAACAAGGTGTCATGAATGTAAACTGGTTGTACACATTTGTCACGTTTTGTTATAAAGAATGACTCTAAAGTCCAGAGTGCAAAGTTTCTCTTAAAACTTGCAAGGTAATTTGCAGGGAGCACACGCACATGCAGTCACACACACACACACACACACACACACACACACACACACACACACACACACACACA
>NW_005187403.1:10512491-10513783 GCF_000239375.1 Pundamilia nyererei
AAAAAATGGTGGTCAATAATTTAATAACCCTTCTGTGTGAAAATTGATTTCTAGGAGCCTGTTCTGTGACCTGGAGCCCATAACCCTACAATCACACCCCAGTTCTTTCACTTCCATCCATCAACCTGGGAGTACACATATTTAAACTGTAGCTTCTATTAATAAGCAGCAATTGATTTTGCTGAGTCATTAAAATATTACTTTTCTGTATCCAATCTTTAACCAGCAAGTCAGGGTAGCACTGACTTGCTGGTTAAAGGTTGGAGACAGAAAAATGGGTGGAACACAGGTCATGCAAGAAATGTAGACGAGGACACGTCTTAACACCGGTGATCCTGAATGTTCAACCTCTGTTCACGTCCTCTTTGTGAAACAAGTGTCATTACTCGCCCACCAAGCCACCAGCAGCATCCCCAAACCTGCACTCCTAAAGGCTAAAGTGACTTAATAACAGCTGAAGTGTAGCTGACTGCCTCAGAGCTGCTGGTGGCCCAAGCAAAACCCAGATAGTCCATGCAACCAGCTTGTCTGATCATATTACTCTTCAGACACACTTCTCCTTTGACATCAATATTCATAAAAACAAACTCTTTAAAGGATCAGTCCATACAAATTCTGAAACTAATGTGGATTTATTTATAAAAGTGTTTTCTATTTATGTTTGAACCTAAGATTATTCTCAAAAATCTGTTAAATTGTCGAACAGATAGATTGATAGATAAATAGCGATAAAGATGCTTTATTGATCCCACAAGAGAAATTGTGGATAAAAAAGAATAAAGAAAAAAACAGTACAGTCTACAATGAACAATCAATTAACAACCACGTTGAAGCAAACGTGCCACAGGCACCTAGTAAGGGCGTTATACAGTCAGAGAGTACAAAACTGTGTGTGTGTGTGTGTGTGTGTGTGTGTGTGTATAAAACAGCGGGAAAATAAAAATGAAGTTAAAAACAGTAAAAGTAAGACTGATAGTGTCAGTCTTGCAGAGTAATGCAAATCTCATCAATAAATAATACAGTATGTAAGCTAAGCAAAGAAAAACAGCTGCATGAAAGTATAAACTATGCACCTGTGATTGATAAATCTCAAATTAATGTAGTATATGGTGATGTAATCCATCACACCACCCAATCCTCAAAATCAGCCTCGTATGATAGTTAGGACCGGGGTGTGTACTGAGCCCTCTCCTGTACTCACTCTACACCTACGACTGCACAGCCACTAACAACTCCAACATCATTGTGAAGTTTGCGGACGACACTACAGTGGTGGGTCTTATCACCAACGG
>NW_005187403.1:10514642-10526854 GCF_000239375.1 Pundamilia nyererei
TTATTTATTAGTTTCAGATTTAGCCATTCGTATATTTTGCCTGTTTATGTTATTGTATTTTGCACAACTCTGTTGCTTGTGAAGCTCGCACACAAGAATTTCACTCGCATGTGCTGTACCAATGTACCTGCACATGTGATGTGACAATAAAAAGTGATTTGATTTGATTTGATTTGATTTGACCTGCCGTCCACATATGTGGACATCACATTTTGGGTTGTCTAGACTAGAGTTGGATGTCTCAAGACCGGTCTTGAGACGTAAAAATGGATGCCATGAAAGAGTTCGGGTCTTTGGAGGTTAATCAGGATATTCAGTTGACAAACAAGGCTTGCATAGATTTTGAGATATTGTTCCTGAAATGTGGGCATTATTTATACATCATTTAATGCAGGTGAACAGTGAACATAACTGAAATATTACATTAATAAATTCATCATCGATAAATCTTTCCACAAACAGTTTCTTAGTTACTCTGAATAATCTACAGACATTGCAAGATTTTTGCCAGTGCTTTGTAAGCCAAACAGCCACCAGACCTAAGTTGACACACTGTTTCTAAGCATTGGGGAATTTTGAAAATATGTATGTATTAGGATGCTTTGCTTTTCGTTTTAGACCAAATAACATCTTAAAATACACAAAAAAAAAAGCAGCTTGGAAGAGTTGGTTGAACCATAAGAAGTAATTTTAAAAAACAGTTTAATAAAAATATAATCTTTGCAGGAGCAGAAAAGGCTAATTGTATAATTTTCTCTAGGAAGGATGAATGCTGAGAATCTGAAGGGCATCATATGCAAAGAGATGGGCATGGGCAGCATTGCTATAGGATCACATTTGTGCTGAGTACAATTTCACATGTGTGTGGTTGGGTACCTGATCTCTGCAAAGAAACACTGAACCACCTTTCTATTGTTCTTTACACTTGCATGCGAATGCACGCGCACACACGTGCACCACGGCTGCATACATACACACAGGTATCTGTTTGGCTTGCCAGAGCCACTGTTCACATGGAAGGAGTTGTCCTGCTGCTCCAGGACAAAGTATTAGCTTTCCCCTGAGGGAGACTTCTAATTAGGTAATTGACTGATGTATAAAGCAGGTGCATGTATCTGTTACAGCCGGCTCGACCTGTTCATTATTAAACAGTGACCCTCTCCAACACTCGTGCCAAAGGCTTCGGTGCAGTAGAGAAAGTGGCCGAGAAGAGCTTTCACAGGGATCAGCATACTCGTAATTACACTTGGTGGTTACCTGACTCTTACCTTTTTACTGTTGCATGCTGAACAAGAACCTTAGTGCTCCATTTCCCCCCTAACTGAGTATGTTGCAGCAGTGCTGTCATTACAAAAGATGAAAAGACTAGAAAAAGTTGAACAAAACTGCTTCAGTTATCCATCTAGGAAATCAATGGAGTTTTGTTTTGTGGAAAATGCATGATCACTAAATTGCTAAAAATAGCACAACGACAGGCCACAAAACACTTCATCCTTCCCACATTTGTACATTGACCAACAAATGAAACTTGAGCTACACTTGGCCAGAAAGGAGAATAGAGTGCCAGGAGGCAGCACTTCATTCTGACACTTTGACATCAGTGAAATATATAAAGTATTGGGTTACTGTTAGGCTTATAGGCAAGTTTATTCACATCATGAGGCCCAACGATCGAGATATGGATTGATAGAGGAGACAGGAATTGATTCACTGTGTGTGTGCGTGTACACTTATGACAGCACTTTCAAAGCGTGAGTTGGCAGATCCATTTCAATTCAGCAAGTTACATATTTTTTTTGTTTGCAAGTGAAACCTCAACGATGGGGGTCAAGAGCTTTTGAGTGAACACTTCCTTGATTGGGTATGATCTGGACTTTGGCCAGCTTATAAAGTCGTACCATGAATGATCATAAATGATGTCAGATTTTCCAACCGGCCTGTGCCTTGTTATGGCTCAATCCAACCTTATTTTCTTTGTTTTTTTTTAAAATTTGGTTTGGTTTTCTAATGAAGTAAAAACAAGAGTTAAATATTAGTGATTGTTTTTTTAATTATACAGATATTATGACAGGCCAGCATTTTATCCACTAAACTGGTATATTAGTAATTGTACATCCCAATTTCTAGATTCCAAAGCTTTCATGAGTTTTTAGTTGTGGCATTTTAATTGCCTTTTGCACAGTTTACTGCACATTGTCATAAGATGTCTCTATATTAATATGGTTTTGCTTACAGTAGAAGAGTTGTCGAATCTTGTTGCTAAGGTAATTTTGTGACTGACTACTTCAAAGTAGACAAGCTGGATGACATGTTGGTCTGAAAAGTGTCAAGGTACAGTTCGGTCCATATATATTTGGACACTGATATTGTGCAATCTCTCAGCTTTCATTTGAGGGTATCCACATTCAAATTGGATGAAATGTTCAGGAGTTTCAGTTCCTTAATATGTGCCACTGTATTTTTCAAGGGACGGTGGTACGCGATGCTCACAGAAGAAAACAACGGTGGATGATCGCAGAATAATTTCCACGGTGAAAAGAAACCCCTTCACAACAGCCAACCAGTGAACAAAACTCTCCAGGAGGTAGACGTATCGATATCCAAGTCTACCATAAACAGTATGGAGGGTTCACCGCAAGGTGCAAGCCACTCATAAGCCTCAAGAATAGAAAGGCTAGATTGGACTTTATTAAAAAAGACATCTAAAAAAGGCAGCACACTTCTGGAAAAACATTCTTTGGTCAGATGAAACCAAGATCAACCTGTACCAGAATGATGGCAAGAAAAAAGTATGGAGAAGGCGTGGAACAGCTCATGATCCAAAGCATACCACATTATCTTTAAAACATGGCCGAGGCAGTGTGATGGCTTGGGCATTGAGACACTAATGTTTATCGATGATGTGAAACACGAGACAGACGCAGCTGAATGAATTGAATTCTGAAAATGAATTCTGAGATGTTCAGAATCATGCTGTCTGCTCAAATCCAGCTAAATGCAGTAAAATTGATTGGGCGACATTTCATAATACAGATGGACAATGACCCAAAACACACAGCCGAATCAACTCAGACAGAAAGGGCCACAAACAAACAGCAAATGAAAGCCGCTTCAGTAAAGGCCTGGCGGAGCATTAAAAGGAGGAAACCCAGCATCTGGTGATTCGAGACTTCAGGCTGTCATTGCCAGCAAAGGGTTTTCAACCAAGTATTAGAAATCTTTTATTTTCAGATATTGAATTTGTCCAATTACCCTTGACCCCCTGAAATGAAGGGATTGTGTTAAAAATACTTTAGCTCCTCACTTATTAATGCAGCCCACTGAATTAGAGCCAAATTCTGCACTATAACTGCATCTGAGTTGCTTCATTAAAAACTTATTGTGGTAATGTACAGAACCAAAATTAGAAGAAATTTGTCTCTGTCCAAATATTTATGGACCTAACTTAAATTATTTTCTGCATTTTTTTTATACTCTCTGTGCCTCGATGTCAAATAAACCTGAAAACCTGAAAAAAAGATTAGATACTATGTCTTCCAGTAAAAGACCCCACCACAAAATTTATAATCATTCAAGAATTATGAATTAAAATTTCCTTTACCCACCATTAGTCATTTCGTTGGGTTGGGAACCATTGGAACAAGATACTTCACTGCACAAAGTAGATAAAACTAACCAATTTTATCACCATCCCCAAAATGTAACTATTTTATGCCATTCAGGATTTAATGCCATCAAAAGTCTTGTCACTTTTAATGATAAAGATTAATCAAAAATAATCATCTGATTTCAAAAGGCTTTTTTTAGTAATGAAATATAATTTTAAAATAAACTGCTGAGTATAAAGTTTTATATACAAAATTTACAATGTTGACAATTGTCCCCCTCTGTACAGAGGGCATATGTTCATGTGATAGTCAAACAGTGTTATACTTTATAAGCATGTCCAGAGTCGCTGCACCCACTGCTGTTGTTAAGCTACCTACCAGTAACCACATGAAACTCATGAATCCCCTCTGTCTAACCGTACATGTTCATCACCGGTGAATGGCTGTGGAATTAAAGCACTTTGAAATAAGATGATTATTTCTGATGCATGCTGTGCTTACTTAAGTAGCACATGCCCATGCTCCTGTAATCGTTGGCCTATTCAAGCTATTGGCCATGAAATTCAATTTATACTGTATTTTCATAGGGTGTTGTAGCTGCATAGATGTTAAAAACAGGGTCATTTTAGGCCATTGCTAGATGGTTGCTAAGCAGCATGATGATTATAATATGTCATGTGTAATTCAGCCTTTTTGGATATAAATGAGATGTTACTGTGGTGAAACTAAAATGACATGATGCAAAAAAGCAAAAAGAGAAAAAAAAGCAATTTGTTGTTCAATCATTGCTAGGCAACCTGATGGAATAATAATGTATCATGCATGCCTGAGGTTTTGTGGATATAAAAGAGATGACTGTGCTCTGAACGAAAACTGTAAAATTACTTACATTTATTTTTTTTTACAGGGTTTGCTTTTGCAATAGACTATTTCTGCACCATTGTAGTGGGGGTTTTTTTTCGGGTTTTTTTCCGTACGGCAGTTGCCTATGTGGCGATTTTAGCATAGGAAGTCAAACCTCGTTCTAAACCTTATCACACTCATCTATCACATGATAGATGTGAGCCAAAAACCAATGTTCCCAAAGGAGATTATTGGAAAAGGTGCTGGTGTAATGATGATTATATTTTTCTGAGTTTTACAAACCCAGCAAAATTTTTGTTATTGCTAACAAAAATCAGAATTAAAAAAAATCAGAGTTTGACTCTGTGCTCTGTGGGCCTCAATGTTGCAAATTTCCAGGTACCTCCTAGAAGATTATTGGAAAACGTGCATAAGAATGAGGCAAAAACAGCTACTCAGTCAGGGATGCTGACAACATTACTTTGAATAGTAAAATGAAATGAAATAAAACTATCAAAACGACCAGAATGGTCTACTGCAGCTTGAGTCTAGACGTGAAAATATGCTGAGCATTGTGCTTGTAAGTTTTGTAAGAACGTAGAAAGGGGCCATGTTAGCAATCCATTAAAATTTGGATTATATTTGCCAAGGTCCTCAAGGTCAACTTAACACTTAAAAGCCAACGGGAGTGCCAGGGATCCCATTTGTATATCCATTTTTAAATCCTGGTAGAATTGCAACCAAATCAATTAGCTTAGCAACTTTAAATGCTTAAAAAATGTCACAATGGCATTCTCAAAAAGTCTTATAGCTTATAACTATAATTCTTACAAGCGTGGTGTTCATTGTCAATGTTAATGGGGATTCTAATTGTCATGTTACTTTTGACCTCTGACCTATTCTTCAAGATCAAAAAAGGTCTAACTTTCATAAAACATTTATAAAAAAAAAAAAGTATTTTATCTTTAAAACTATGCCCACTATGCTCATAAGTAAGTTCTGTCCAGAGAGTAAGTTTCCTTTGCAGAGATTTGATTCTTTTTATAATTCTTCGCATTATTTTTCTGATACTTTCATGTAGTCAAAAATGTTTCTGGTGGGCAACAAAAAATCATTTGTGTGGAAAAACCATGTCTCGCTCAAGAATTTCGAAGAGAGATCTTGGTGCTTGGGGGCTTTGTGGTTCATTATCTGTTCACTTAGCAGAGACAAACAGTAGTGTCTGTATTTCTTATCAGCCGACTGATTCCTGATTCCTTCTGCCTGAAGACCTTGAAGTGCTGTTGTACTTTTGTGAAGTTACACAATTATGCCTTTTATTTCTTTTGCATATTGAATGAAACACTTGTCAAAATGTATTTTTTTTTAAAATTTGTTTGTGATTTAATTAATATGTGCACAATACATGTACAGGAGTTTTGTAGTCTTAAAACAATACATAAATAACATCAACACGGTTATCGTAGTTTATAACACTGAGTCTGGACCTATTTTTTAAAACATTTTTTCATTGTGCCTTGAACTCTGTAGCATGAAAGGTACATAGCACCCAGTGGTTGAAAATCTTGACATACCTAAAATACTAAGTACTGAAAAATGTAGTATATACTGAGGGAGAGAACACAATAACCTCTTGGCACTGCTTCTCTCATAATCCCACCTATGGCTGTTGAGCTGGGATTAGTTTTTCAGAGCCACAGGGAATGTTTATTTCCATACAATCCCTAATCTGATCTATCCTAATCTAACCCCATATATAGTGATTACTGACAGGGATCACCTTCTTACACATCCAGCCATGCTAACGCTTCGACCCCACAACACTGCCTTAGATGGCTGAGGAGGTTCAGTTTAAAAAAAAAAAATTGATTCTAGTTCAGTCATAACTTAAAAATGGACATTTTGAATTTTAAGTGCATGGTATAACCTTTTTTAGACCATATCTTAATTTACAGTGAACTTAAATGTTAATTTTAAATTTATCACACCATCTGTGTCATATCACTGCCCGTTGCACTGTTGTCTTGCAAACTTCTTTGGGTCTAAAAATAATAATAATAATAATTTTCAGCCTTCTTTGCACTAATCCACCTTTTTCATTCATTTGGCCACTGGTAAAGTGGACCATAGTTTTTGATTCTCATATCCAATCATAAAGGCTTAACAAACATAATATTCATTAGATAGATGCAGCCACTCTTGACCACAAGTGATCAACATCTGATATAAAACCAGGCTTGTTCTTGATTGCAATTCCCAAAACAGTAAATAAAACCCTTGTTTGTATAGCGCTCTAAGAGGCTTTTACAAGACAGGCAAGGTATACCTACTGTATAATCCATTCAAGTCTGTCTTTGGTTGGCCCAAATTAAAACGGTCAGTGATTTTTGCCTTGCGGATGTTCTATATTTTGGATTTTTATAATTTATCCATATCCAGTGCTAAACCTTTGGTGAATATATTACAGCCTGAGGCTGGTAACGTCTGTCAATTAGATGTGGGCAATCCAAACATCAATAGTGTCGATACCAATGCTGGTATTGGGATCTGATCGATACTTTATTTCTTGCCTCTAAGACAATATGTAGTACACTGAATTGTGTTAAACAAATTATTACTCTTTTAAATATAAAAAAGGTACCTCAAACATGCACTCTGAAGAATATTTGAACCATTATGCATTGACTGTCAGATCTATTTTATGTATAGACTGTAGCACATTTAAACAACAGAAGCTGACTCAAAGTGCTTTGGAGACAGGCCCTATTATACTCCTGCTCTTAAATAAACCTAGTTTCAAAATACATGAAAAGCTGAAAGACATATTTTGTTAACTAATTATTGTGAAATACATTGAAAATGATTTAGTGGTCATTAAATGTGTTCAGAATTTACAAATTGATGATGATTCGTGTCACAAATCATGACACACTGCTCTCTCACATAAGCTGCTTTTGTAAGTTAAAAGTGTTGGTGTCAGCGATACTTGCCCTGTATGTGCTTGGTACCGGATCAATTTAAGAATTTGCAGTGTGGCAGGGCATTACTGTTAATGATCTGGTTAAGTAAATAATTTTTTGCACTAATATAAGGCTCACAATTTTGTGTTTTTGTAAAGAACTAAACAACTTGTAAACAACTATAAGAATATGTGTCTTTTCACTGAGTGAAGTGCAGCAATTTTGGTGATCCTTAGCTTCTTCTTCAGTACCAATTTAGTACCGATTTATGGCTGTAAGTATTATGTCAGATATTTAAGGTTACCCTGACACTGAATACAGACATTCATACAGACATTTCCCTTAGAGTGCATTGTAGTGAACTCTTAACATTTTATCCATCCTCAGGTCAAAATTTTGGTCTATAATCAAACAATTTGTCTATTATCCATATGAGTGGATAGAGTACAGGCTCAACTAAAGTGGCGAACATTGAGTACTTTCTACTGCAATGTTTTTTTTTATTGTTATTTTTATTTAGGTGTTTTTTTGAGATGCAGACATGTATTTTGAGTGTACGGTATACCTTCCGTGGATTTGCTGTATCACTTATTTATCTGTAAATTTATATTGCATGTTTCTGCAGCATATAGGTATTTTCATTTCTTTACATTTGAATTATTTTTGCTGTAAAATAAACATTTTCTGGCCTGAAAAACAATAACAGGGTTACAACAGAGTTTATTGGAGTGTGAGAAGGGGTTTTATGACTTAATATATATAAAAATAATAATATAAACACATGGTTTCTGCTTTGCAAATTTTCACATTTCGAGGGAATACTGTAAATCACTTTTTCCAACTTTTCCCATGTCCTAATCTAATAGTTTATCAAGTGTAAAAGTTTTTTTATGTCATTTGTTGGGCTTCTTTGGCTGCTAAAAAATTATGTGATTAAATAAACAGACAAGTTTTCTTAGCTTATACATTTTTGATAGATGCAAGATTATCAGGTTTATCCCATGTTTTTTATGGAAACGTGACTATTCAAAGAAGAAAATGACAAGCTCAGATCTCATCAACGTAGTAGAAAGGGGAAGGGTATGTCTAACAGGAGCATTAGGTACTTTCTAACAAAATTTGAAAAACTGGTTTAAAAAATGTTTAATTTATACTAACCACATATACACAAAAAACCTCCTAGTGATTGCTTTGGTTGCTAGCAGATTGCCAAAGTCATCTGTAGTTTGCATGGAGGATTCCAGCTTGTCTGCTAACACAAGCATATTACTAGATGAGCAGCAACCCCGTCTTTAAGTCTGATGTCATTAGTCGTTTCCAGGTCCAACACACAACAGCCTTAATAAACGAAGAGTAGTTTGGACTGAGAATTAGGGTTCATACTCATCACTTAAAGACCGGATAAAACTTGAATAAGTGCAATGCAAACTGGAAATGGAGAACATTGACTTTCAAACTAAAAGTTGTGCCTCATAGCTACAGTTAAGACATGCCAAAAGGCACAACTTTTACCTTGAATTCAAGTTTCTATCACTCTTCACAGTCTTCCTACTTCTTGAAGAGTAGTTGGGAAGTGTTTACAGAAAAGGCAGTTCCTTGAAAAGTATGGTTGACCACAGCAATCTGCTAAGCTGTTGCAAAGAGATTTTTGCCAACTGGTCAGGGAATACACATTTTTCTCTACCATCTCAGTAGTTGCCAGAAAGTTGTGGATTGGACTGTAGGCCTTGTTTACAGCTTTTGGTACTAAACACACAAGATTCTGTGGTCAATACTGAAAGCTGTGCAAACTGAGAAATGACAAAACTTAGAAGCAATAAAAATAATATCTGCACTCTTTGAACTGGAGCATACAGAAGGCTGCTGTGTGTACTTATGCACATAATTTTTAACATGTGTGGAATCTACATGTGATATGTAAAACACTTACATATGAAGAATGGGTAACACTTCAGATTAATGGGATGCAGAAAGCAGATCATTTGTGAAGGAAATTAGTAAGTACAACAAATTCTCTGTGAAGCAGAGTTTCAGTCTCTGTGCTGGAATTATGTTCAACTATGTCAAATAAATCTTTCAGGCTATTATTTATTAATCATTTGCAAATGATTTTGTTCATAACTTAACAAAAGTTTATATATGCAACACACTTGTAAGTTGTTAACAGGGCTTACTGACTTTCAAATATATATTAATGATTTGTAAAAGATTAATTAATCATTAATTAAAGGTTTCTAAATGCTTTGTCAAAAATATTATAAGTGTTATCAAATATTCCTTGAATGTTGATAAGTTTTCTGACTTTATCATCTAAGAATTCATTTAAAATAGCTGCACTACTTTCTAAAACGTCACCAGTATCTCTGTTTCACATTAAAAAGAGGTTCTTAAAATTGTCAACAACTCACCTTTTTGAACGTGACCTTTGGCTTTTCAGAAATTCTGCACTCTCTTTAACCCAGTGACAGCCCCTTACTCTTGGAATCACCATGCCCTATCCCTTGAAGATAAAGAGATAGAGCTTCTTTTACTACTTCCTCCCACTTTTAAATACTTGCCTGCACACACAGAGGACTGCAAAAGCAAAAGAAGTTAAAGTAAAAATAATTTTTATGAGATGCTGGAAAAATTGCCAGAAAAAACCCTGTATTTGTGAGTGTTGTAATATTTGGGCTTGAACACAGTGAATCCCCCTTTATTTATCTTGCCCAAGAACACATCAGCGTGCAAACCACAGTCACCCATGATCTATTACAAAGAGACAAGCTTTTTTAGATATCTGATTTGTTGATGTGACTTTAAAAAACTCATTCCTTTCCCGATAGTCTATGCTACAGACCTTTTTTTATTTGCCAATTTCCTTCTTAGCCATTTTCTATCATAAAAGAATGAAAAATGTAGTTCACATCTGACATAGCTAAGGATTTAATTTCTTCTCAGATCTAAGCTGCAATGGATTCTTGCCAGGAGAGTCATAAAGTCATCCTCACAAAGAGAAAAAAGACACCCCTCTCAATGATTAAAACAATAAATCTGATTAGCTTTTCCTTCTTCACTTTTACAAGGATTCTATGATGTGTGGGAGCTAGTGGGTTAGTAAGATCCAGCTTATTTCATTCCTCTCCCCAGGTGTGCCTAGGCAACATGTGAAACCTGAGAGTAGATTAAAGTGCCAATCCCGGAGAGGAAAAATGCTTTTAGGAACTTTTAAAACTGTGTTTAACGGTGTGTTTTTAGTGCCTCCTAAAACCAACACACCGCACCACATGGCCAAGAAGGAAAGACGGAGCATCCTACAGTGTGAGAGAAAGGCAGGAGAGAAAGAAGGAGAAAAGAAGGGATTTTGTTACTTTTCAGAGTAACACAGACTTTTTCTTGACAAAAGGTCTGGACTTTATCTAAGAACCAGCAGAAAATAAGGACAATAGTTTTTCTTTGGTTAACTTGTGTCTATTTTTGAGACTTTATGCTGTGCTCAAGCATTTACCAACTCTAAATGTTTTTCCTTCATTAAACTTGTATGGATAAAATGTGATTGTGTTTAGTTCATAGTTTAGATTAATTTAACTGCACTTTTGTTTGATTGTGATTATTACACAAGCTCGCGTGAAGAATTGTTTTGGTACTTAAAGTGAAGCACATGTAAACCAAAAAAGCAGCACCTACTTGTGTAAAGTTGGACCAGCTGTTACTGTGTTGCTAAACTAGCATACCACAGTGAGGGCCAGGACCCTCACTCTTGCAGCTAGACCACTGTTGCGTAAACCATATGTAAGTGAAGATCATCTGGACAGCAGTGTCCACTCTTATCGATGCAGATTAAGAATGCAACTAGTTTCTCCAATTTCAACCAAACCTGGCTAGCTAGCTTGTTTGTTAGCAGTAATCATCAGTGTTGGGTAAGTTACTTTAAATTAGTAACTTAGTTACATTACTAGTTACTTCTATCAAAAGTAACTCAGTTACTTCTATCAAAAGTAACTCAGTTACTTCAAGTTACTCGTTACTTTCAGAGTAACTAGTTACTAGGGAAAGTAACTTTGGTTTTACTCAGAATTCTCTTGTTAACCCTAGAGCCGGTAGGAGCGGACACGCTCCATTTTGCGTAACTATTTTTAAATCCCGATAGCACTGCAACCACGTGAGCTAGCGCAATAATTTTTTTTGCATATGAAACCAGAGGAGTTGTACTTACATCTTATGCCATCAGCCTGTCCTAGGTCACAGTTTCCTTCCACATATAGCTTTGCAAAAACTGCATAAAAAGCACTTGCAGCAACAAAAACATAATATTCCAGAAACACGCTTCGCCGATCCGATCAGCTGTTTGTAACACTTCCTACGTCCATCAGCGCGAACTATCACATGACCGCACGGCCTGCCCGAAACCGGAAGTGACATTTTGCGGAAATGTAGATTTTTACCATCGTGGCCTCATGAGCTTATACTTGTGTTTTTAAAAGTTATGTTTGACTTCATGACTTTCTGTGTCATTTCTGGGATGCTTAGGACTCATATTGCACTGCTGGAGATATTTTAATTTGATGCATATGCTGTTATTTTGCAAATTTGCATTATAATATATTTTTTCATTTTTCCTGTAGTATATGAAAATTGGTGTTTCGCAAAAATAAAACTATGAAGACACTCAAAATAAATTTCCTTTGGTGGGAAACTAGTTTGTGCAACTTTTTTGTATTTACAGTTTTGAGGGATAAGCCTCTTAAATTTCTCTAACTAGAAATATATGTTTAAAAAAACAAAAAAGATTTTCATTTTTTTTGTAGTTTATTGCACTTTT
>NW_005187403.1:10532234-10569036 GCF_000239375.1 Pundamilia nyererei
GAAAGACTTTAGACAGTTTTTCAACTCTCAGTAATGCCATAGTGATCGTTTGATATATGGACCTGCAGCGGAGTTTAGGCCCAGACACGGCTAGTGACGTCAGACTTAACAACCGGATGGTTTCTCTCTGTCTTTGTTTTTTCCAAACTACTTTGCTGTTGATGCAGTTGATAGGTAGTCTGATTATATTTGAAGTTTTTTTTTCGGGTGGGGGGGTGGGGGGGTTTACAGGGGACATTGAGAGCACATGCACTTGAATAACCACCCCAAAAAGGTTATCAAGGTGGACGAGCTTTTGTTTTGGGGCAATATTGGGGGCTGTTTCTTGATGTCAAGGAAGGGGCGAGCTGATTGATTCACAGATCTTGAGAAATGGTTAAGTAACCACCTCACCACCTCACTTGGAAACAGGAAACTGGGGCTCCCTCCTGGAGCCTGGCCTGGGAGAAGAGCTTACTGGTAAGTGTCTTGTGGTCAAACCTAAGTCATCAGGCTTGGCCAGGACAACTGGAAAAATTGCATGGATCTATGTGGACCCACCACATGCACAGATAAGCACTAGAGTTTGGTGTTGTGTGAAGTGGGTTGCAACCAAAGGCTTTTTGTCCTTCCTAATTTGAACCAGAACAATGTTTTTAACACATACGTGGAAGTTGCTGAGTTAGCTAAAAAGCACTGCACAAAGCTTTTCAGAAAATCTAACATACAAATAGTTAAAAACAGTCTTCTGTTAACATTTCTTGGTTGTCAATGTAACAATACCAGTGACCTTTAAATTTCTGCACAGCAACGAAAGTGAACTTTAGAGACATAACTATTCTGTTACATAACTGACTTAATGATGGCACAATTGATATGAAGATTAATATTTTTTTTAATACATTTATTATATTATATTATTTATGACTCAGATACTCTATCATTTCCAGCATGTAGAAACTGTAAACTTTGCTCTGTGATGGTTTTTTATTATAACTCACCAACAGAGTCGCAGCATAGTGAACAGAAGATAGGAAACATTAGTCACTTGTTTTCTAACTCTGTTACAAAACCAAAACATCTGCCATCCAGCCAGTCAGCTAAAACCAGTTTGAACTGTTAAACACAAGTCAACTTTCTTCCAAGAAAAGTTGACAAGAACCTTTTATTAAAAACTGCTTCAGGAAAGTAAAAATGTTTGTTTTACTTTTCAGTTGGAAAATGCTTTCTTTGTAATATTATATTGCAGTCAATAATATTAGCAGAACTAGCACTCTAGTTTGAAACAACATTTAGAGGAAAGGGCTGCATTGTCCTCTTCAGAGTTTTAACAGGTTTTATTTTTTAGCACCATACAACCTTACCAAGGGATGCAGTCAGTCAGGGTTGATCAAGCTCCTTCTTGTGTACAGGTATCGCTGTGCCAGCCATAGCTCATTTTTCCTAATCCCCCCGCCCACCTTGAAGTTATAGTATCCTGACATCTTCGGAGCTGGCCAGATGAGGGGGTTCATAAAGGTCATATAAGGCTGCTGACAGACAGTGGACTTCGTAAGGATGTGTATTACCCTTGTCCCTACTGAGAACTCAAGTGAAACCTTTTATGTTGGTTGTCACAGAAGTCCCTGTACTTACCTGTGATGTGGTACATCTGCTAGCTTAAGGGGTATGGCACAATCACCACAAGGTCCCCCTTGTGTTTCCTTGATCAGATGGGGAACCCATCTGAGCCTTTCCTTGCTAGACATCTCGGTCGTCTGCAGACTAACCCTTTTCCATGGCTGGTCCCTTCCTTTCTTCTATCACCACTATGTGCAGCTGTCTCATGCTCTTCAGTGTCTACATGAGCTGATGGAGATCCTTTAATTTACTGCCGGTGGTGTTCATGCTTTGTGGAGCTTTCTTCTTCAGCAAAAACCTCTCAACCACTCATGACGATGGCAGTCATTGTCTGCACTGGCTTTATCTTTGACTGTTGCTTTAATGAAATCATCTTTGTCAAACTGCAGCTACGCCTTTTCATTGTAAGTGTTGAGCCTCTTGACTCAACAATAGGACAAAATCATCCTGTATCTCACCACAGATGACAGCTATGACACACTTCATCTGGGCCTTGTAGAACTTCAGGTCCTGCAGGTTCTTGTATATGTTGCAAACACACATACACCTAAAACGTGCTGTTGCAATGGGATTCATTGGTATCACTCAAGCTGTTTTTATGCAGTGGCTCTCTCTGATTTCTTTTTTTTTTTTTTGAGAAGATATGGCTCTGGCTTCTGGCTTCATGTTGGCTTTCTAAATTTTCCAGCTATTTTATTGTGCTACAGGGGTCGTTTACTGGGGATCATCTCAATGATCATCACCTAGGGAAAACAGACACGAGGACAGAAGTTTCCATAATACATCATGTGCAATGGTAAAAACCTGAGTGAAGTGTTGACTGATGCTTAGGTTAAATGAAAAGAAAAATTCTCAGCACTTCCTGTTGTCATTTCTCGTTTGTTAAAACATTAAGAAAAACTGAAAAAAGTATTATTTTAAATAAAAGAAACACAGAAATGTATTTTTCTCTCTCTAGTCGCCTGTCTGACCATGTTCTTGATGAGGGTACGTTTGACCCCTTTATACCTGCGCTTGTAAAAGCAGCCGCAGGGGGTCCCAACAAGGGAAGAAATGTAAGCCATGTGACACAAGACAGTACCTATAAATATGTCCAAGATCACAAGGGCACTTTATACAGGGGTGGGCAGACAGCTTTTTTACCAGCGCGTCTACAACATCTTAAAAAGTTTCTGTCGTGTCATATGAAACCAATAAAAAACATATACTTCCTTCCCAGCAAAGAAAAGCCTCAGAACCTGCCACAACTCTCAGCCTTTCTACCAACCGCCCTGTTTTCTCTCAGTTCTCAGCATTTTAGTACCAAGAAACAGTTTATATCTTTTCTAAATTTTCCCATGCCCTTCAAATGCTGCATTGCACTTTCCTTCTGTCCCTGTGAACTCTTTGCAGACAAGCAAAGGAGGCTACTGTAGATTTGTGTCAGGAAAAGGATGTTTGAGAGGATTAAGGTGAGAAGTAGTGGTGATTAGATAAAACTAACTCTCTTATAGACTGGATAATCCATTTGTTGTCCAGACACATTGAATCTACAAAAATATATGCAGAAAGGTAGCTGATCTCGGTTATAGCAACAAAGATGATATGAATGAAGAATTGGAAGACATGCAAGATATAACACAAAGCAGTGATCCTGGATACTCACCTATCACAACTTTCCATAACACATGCAGACATGCAAAGGCACATAGTGCACTATTCCAGCGTTGCTGCCCTTGTCTGCAAACAGAAATCATGTAACTGCGTGAAGTTCAACTGCAATAATAACATTAAGTAAGCCATAGTTAGTTAGGGCACTTCTGATGACAGTTAAGGATAAAAATAGATCACAATGATGTCATTACGCTTGTAGCTCTTCAAAGTTACATAAATATTCCTAAATTATTCTTGAATGATGAAATTATATCAAACATTTTGAGATCAGAGGTCTGTTCCTTGTGGAACATGGTTTTTGTTGTATATGACTCAATAATAATTTCATATTACTCGAGTTTCATAAATTCTGTTTTGTAGCATTACATTTAAATGTTATTATGGTATATCATACAAATCTGACTGTTTGAGGTGGGCAGATCGATCAAGATCAATAGTATTGATATCGGTTTCAGGTCAATACTAGCGACCACTAGGATTGATACTTTCTTTCTAACCCAAACATGCACTATGAAAAATGTCTTAAACTTTTTTTTTTTTTGCGTTGACTGTCACGTCTGTTTTATTTATAGCCTGTAGCTCATTTACAGAAGTTGACTCACTGTTCTTTAGAGACGGGCACATTTACATTCCAGGTCTCCAGTGTCAAAATCACAGTGATTTAGTGGTCATTAAAATGTGTCCATAATTTAAAAATTGATGATGATTCATCTCATACATCATGACTCACTGCTCTCCTCTACATAAACTGCCATTATAGGTTAAAGTTATCGGTATCCATATTGGTATCGATACCAATATTGGTGTGGCCCTGTATTTACCTCCATGCCAAAATTTGCAGCATCACATACCAGACTGTGCAAAAGGTTCAGATATGTACCTTGTACTGCATTCATTTTTCAAACCAGAAAAGTACAAGAAACGGCACGATGCAACCTTAAAAACATATAATGTGGACTATTTTATGATATGCTCACTGACATTCACAATAGCTTGTTGGATCAAACTTAACCTGAATAAATGTAGTACAGCTAGATGAAATTAAGGTTATGTCAGCTTGTGTCATTTTACTTCAGGAAATTATTTCTTGTATAAATATTTGTTGCTAATGCAGTGCAGTGGGTCTAACTGATTGTGGTTAGATTTCACGTACTTAAGTGGTTAAACACTTGTTATGTGAAATAAAAATAAAGCAGCAGGTCCAGGATAACGGTAAAAAGTACAAACCACTCCTGATGTATCACTGACACAGACAGTCGTGGATTGAAGATCCTCTCTCTGTGTCTCTCTTTGGGACAATGAAAGTCTTTAATCAGGCCATGGCCTGCTAATGAACGGAGGCGGGTAGACAGCCTGGGGAGAGGAGAGGCAAAGAGGAAGGCAATTTCTGGAAATGATTACAGACTCATTTCCTTGTTTATCCTGCCTTTGAAAATAGAAAGAAAGACCCCCTGCCCTCCACCCCCACAAGTCCTCCACTTATTGTGTCACAGTCCCCGCTCCCCTCCACTCCCCACCAACAGCATCTGTCTACATCCCTCATTGGTCCATCCTTAATCACCCTCACTCACACTCCACGCTCTTTCACTTTTGCTCCTGTGCTTTTCAGATTTGTTTCACTCTTTCAAAAAACTATTTTCTTCATTCATCCATCTTTTCTTCCCGTTCCTCTTGTTTCCCTCTTCCTTGCACTGTGCTCTATTGTGGAACTAAGGGTCCCACTTGTAAACAATTTCCCTACAAGATCAAGCTGGGTCCCGTCCCTTTTCATATTGGGGCTCTGGCCTGCCTTGGCTCTTGTCTGCTTCAAGTGTGCGAACTGGTTAGGACTGAAGCTAATGGCTGGAAATCTCTAACTAACCTCTCCAACAGCTGTTTCCAGAGTCCCCTATTTATTGTGCTTGCTTTTAACCATGTGTCCCAGAGCTCCCCTCCACCTCACCCCACCCCATCGGCCTTTTGCACTCTGCTTCTCTGCCAAAATGTAGGAGGCACTGGGTGATCAGGCGAATAACCCTCTAGGAATTTCTCCAAAAATTTGCTTTTCCCCCCAACAAGTGGCTCAAGGCCGGAAGAAAATGAAGGCAGTAGAATGGGAGGGAAAATGAAGCTCTAAAGCTCCCCTTTCCCCTCTATTTCTCCCTTTCTATTCTCTCCTTTCAGTATGAAGAGGAATAAGAAAAGACCCTCTATTGGACATGTCTTTCATTTTGAAACACAGGTTCAAAGGCACTGGAAAATTTGGGCCCTTTGTGAGAGTTTGAGGGTAATGATGAGAGGGGATGAACAACATCCAATTCCAAACAACTTCCTGGCCTTTTCTGCATAGAATCTCTCCAAGCCCTCGCCTGTAGAGCAGAGGCCTAATCCACACAAATCTGCACTAGCTCGAGAAAAGCTGTTTCCAGTCTTCAAGTGGGTGAAAGTACTACTGGAGTGGAGGCTGCTGGCTGACTGCTGAATCCTGGTGGGTGCCTGTTTGGCTTTCAAGCAAACACATAAATGGAAGGTCAACAGCTCCTCTGGATTTATAAGATAATGGGTACAATCATTAACGCAACAATGAATTACGCAGAACATTAACACAGTTCCTGTGTTGAGGGTTAAAAAAGAAAGCCAAACAACAGTCTTCCAATCTGTCACAACAAAGCTAAAAATCTCAGTATAAATAATAAAGAAAAGATCACAAAAGAGAAAAATGGTGCACCTTTCCAGCATATTACTTTTTAATGATGGACCACAAAGGCACAGAGTTAAAAGTTAACAAATCGTAAGTTCACCAGTGTAATTTGGTAATGTGAGTAAGCATGCTGATGTTCCGCCCTAGTGTCTTGTGACAAAGTGGAGACAAAATTTTCTCAGAAAGGGTTGAATTTCAGTATGAGAAGGGTGCATAAACTGGCAGTTGTTTGATAATTTGCCCTTCATTATGGATCTAAACCTCATACCTAAAAATGTCTAACATACGACACAAGAAATAAGAATATTCAGATTAAATATATACTTTTTTTATATGGATGAAAGGTAAAAGAAACATTTTGCAAAACAATCACGATTTAAAATATTTTTTGTGTGTGTGTTTGTATTAATACTATAGAAAAAACTGTGTTGAAAAATGCCGTGAGTCTATTTGCTTATTGACTGACTGTACAATGAGAGCACACGCACGGCGCTTCCTCAGACATTGAATTGCCCTGGGGAGACAGGTGACAGCCTCCCATCAAGTCACGTCGTTCCCTCTTTGTGTTAGTAACACATTTAATTTGGCCTGGCAAGTACAGTAAGCATTTAACCTAAGATTACAATAGCTACATTGGAGGCTAACTGGCATAAGGGGACATTATGGTACAGCAGCGGTAGTGCGTTGGCAGCCTGTTAGCAGCTACGGACTACCTGCAGAGAGCAAAGTTATAACACATAAAGAGTTGAAATGAAACAAAGGGTTAGACAATGAAAATTGTCTAGTGCAGTCACTGTCTGTAAATTACATACTGTGCTGTAATTTTTATCTTTAATTGGTTGATTGGTCTTTTTTTTATGCCTCTGCCATTACTGCTGAACTCCCCTGTCGCTCCTTTTCCTCCCCTGGACCACTTGTCAACCAATCAGAATTTGCATAATCACAGTACCATAAATTAAGCAACACAAAGACACAGACTTTAGACTTTATACCACGTGCTATCATGTGAGCACTAGAGACAAAACAGAACAAACTGTACTTGAGTAAAATGTCCTATTTGTCTTCCACCATTCCGATTCATACAGTTTCTGGCACACACCCATGCACACAATAAAATAGCAAATTATGTCTTTACTTCTGAACAAACTACATAGTCATGTGCACACCCATACAAACATTTGCTACTTACACAACAAATAAGTTAAGCAAAAAACAAATAAACTTGCAAATGTGTAACTATGTACAAGCACAAACACACACTAGCCCTGTGTTGTCAAGCTGATGGTGGTCACAGGCCGTGAGGACTGATGAGCAAGATCTTGGCCGACATGCCCTGAAAGAAAGGATTTGTTGTCCTCCTTCATCACACCTACATCTTCTTTTACACTTGGCTTCTTTCACTCTTCAGCCCTCTTTCCATTTTTCTTTCACCTTGCTGAGCACATATTTCAGTGCCGCAGGACCCTCAAAATCCCCTCCATCCCCCACCCTTCATTCCACCCATCAAATGTGGGCACCAGCTTACGATGCCACCGTGTTGCCACCTACAAAACACAAACAAAACCTCCTTCCTTCATCTGTCCCCTCTCTCTTTTCTTTCTGCACTGTCAGTCCTGTCCAGCTTTTCACTAACAATTAGCTGTGACGGGCTTCGCACTCATCAACTGTCGTGAGTTTAGCACCCAGTCATGAGGGGCCGTGACAGATCAAGCTAAGGCACCCTGACACCACTGGTGTGAAAGAAGATTCTAATTCCGGATAATTAGCTGACGAGAGCATGTAAGAGGACAGGGGGAGGAGGGGGAGGCGTGGGGGCTGAGGCGAAGTGGCAGTGCGTCGTAAGCACTTTCTGTCAACTTACTGTTGATCTCTGTTCTCGCTGTCGCTCATCCATCCGTCTATTTCTATGTCTGTTTCTTTTCTCTCCCCTTCACCTGACCTCATTTACTGAAACCAGTGCCCTGTATTTCACGAGATGCTCAATGCTTTATCATAACATACCTCCAGGTATTCCTAATTTATAGTTTTAGTCATGGTGTGAAGACTGTGAGTTCAACTTTAGAATAAATCTGGGGAAATTAATGGTAGCATTTTTAATGAACGAGTACAGTTATAACCACCAAATAAGAAAATTTGTGTTAAATTTATTCTGGTCCAAAAAGGATTAGTATCACTTAAAACTGTCTTTAATTTCAGTGCTCGACTCAATGTAAAGTTGGCTAGCACAGTGAATAACGTTGTTATTTGTTTGTAGCGTATTGCCGCTTCGAGAATCTGAAAGCAAATAGCCATGTGTTGGATGCACTGCTTTTTGTCCTAGTCGTTACTGTAGCTGTGCTGAAGAAATAGTTTGGAGGATGATAAAAAAAATACATAATAGTGAACAATTAAGGCCAGAAATAAATGACCCCAACAGACTTGTCACAAGATCATGACCTAGATAGATTGATAGATGAAAGGTTGTAATTACCTAATTTTAAAACATGCTAATGTGATGATTTTTATTATGATACATAAATCCTAAGAATTGACTGTACCTACTTTTTTAGATCACTGTCTGCATATATTTGTTTGCACTAGCTACATGTGCAAGGCAGAACAATGCACTAAGAAAACCCAAAAAATGCACATGCAGGCAAATATGCCCCCTCAATGTCCTCATGTACTGGCACCACATAAATAAGCATGTAGGTACTCTCTCTCTCTCTCTCTCTCTCACACACACACACACACACACACACACACACACACACACACACACACACACATTGCCAGATAGCCTAGTTATCTTGGAGGGAATCTTGACATAACGTTGGCCTAATGCAGAGTGACATTTGTGATGTCAGATTCTTTGCACTACCGGCTGGGTAGTTAATGGCTATTAGAGGCTGTGCAGACACTCTGATTGGTGTAGGAAGACAGTTTGACCCAATGTGTGTGTTTGTGTGCAAGTATGTGCGCGCATCACTGACACCTTCGTGTGATAGCTGAAACAGTGACCCAACCAAGGCAGACACGAATCGTATCTGTGCATTTACCCCAAACTTTGGAAATCTACCTCACGTGCCCATGCTCTCTTGCCATATCAACACATTTGTTGCGTTAACCATCCATGAAGATCTACATATCAGACCATGACCCAAACAGTTTTAGCCCAGCACCGGGGCTTCTGTGTGCAGCATTTGGAGTGGGCCCATCCAACCATGGTCAACGCGGGCCCCAACTATAGGTTTGAGCCAGACACAATAGGGAGGACTGATGATTTTGAAATGATATCTATTACTGTTAGTGACAGCAGTCCCAGACAGTATGTTTTGATGCTCGTAGAGACTGACAAGCTGAGCAGAGTGACACTGATGGCTGTGGGCACAAATCAGAATCGCTTTACCGCATCGGCAGCACCCCAGCGCCGCTACGCTCTCCCTAAACACGGCGCCCTCTGCCCTCTGCTACCTTCTCAAACCGTGGGTGAGAAGTACAGAGAAAAATCTGGAAAGGTAGGGGGGCAAGAGAAACAAACAAAACATGTACTATAGAGAAGGAAAACAAGTTGAATATTAGTATTAAATAAAAAAGAAGCGTGAAGATTGAAGAAAAGGGATTAAAGAATGAGAATATCTGTGCAATCGTATTTACCACTAGGTTCTGGTATTTTTCATTTCTCCGTCAGCAGAGTTTGTTTTTGGAGAGAAAATGAATAAAAAATGTTACTGGGGAGAGATGAGAACAAGATAAAGTGCAAGAATAAAGAAAGCACGAGGGAGGAAAACAGAACTGTCAAGATGTGCAGCAAACTTCCTTAATGCTTTAAAAATGAGGCATGCTACTGGAATGGATTCCCAAGCGGATTGGGAAAAAAAACTTGTTAATCTAGGATGTGTTGACATTTCTCTGGCTTGAAGCGCTTCCATTTCCACCTATAATTGAAAACATCTTAAAAAGCAAAGAAAATGGATCTCTTCTAGTCTTACATGTCCACCCAGAAATCAATTTAAAAGTTTGTAAAGTGAAGCCCACAGCTTTCTTGATTATAGGGAAATTTTCTTTAAAAAAAGAAAAAAAAGAAAAGTGCCAATTGATTGTAGCAGAAGGTCAGAGAAGCATTCACTGATCTTGCTGTGTGTTGTGTGTGGTTTGCTTTCAAGAAGATTTAAAGACTAATCACGAGTAGCAATTAATGTACACATAAGCAAGAAAGCTAAATACGTAAATGCACGTCCACGCTAACACCAAAAAACAACAGACACTAGCCAGAGATGGTGAGCAGGCGGTGTTTCTCTGTGTGTCAGACACACCAGCATGCGGCTCCTGAACCGTAGAAGGGAAATGTAGTAGTGCCCACTCAGCTGAAAGGCCTCTGGCCACCATGCCATCACAATCTCTTCAGCACTTCGGGACCCCCGCCGCTCGCTGCATCTCCCTTTCCCTTTCTGCCTCTCGCCTCTCCCCCAACCCGCGTTTATTTCTGTCAGCTTCCATATTCTTGTCTTCACAGCGCGTTTGCCCATACTCACAAGACATTTCTAGTCCGTGCAGGCGAGGCGTTGCCGTCGACTGTGGGGACCCCTGGTAAGATGGTAAACAGGCACACCAGCTTCTGCAGGCAGGCTCCCCAGTTGTACAGGGGGCCTGGGGACACGTCGGAGTCAGACTTTCCTTTTATCCTTATTCTCTACAGGGACGATCAGTAGGCCTGTTAAGGTCCTGGTGTGACACCGCCTGTCCCATAAGATACACCAACGCAGGCAACTGGCTCTTACCCTGCAGTCCTACGGCCTCCATATGCACACATCACTACAATAAGGGTCCTTCAGTGAAGGCCCCAGCTTTCCTGATTTCAGGGATATTATCTGAAAAGATTGTCGCCAGTGGATAACAACAAAAGGTCATAGCAGCATTCACTGATCATGACCATGATAAACACAATATGATCAGAGAGCAGCATTTGTGGACTGAGAGCTGCAACCTATTAAAAGTAAATATGTGGTTAAGTATTTAAAGGAGTTTATGTCAGGACTATTCCAATACCCCTGTAAATGAGCGGTAAATACAGGCTACATTCAGCATTCTGCAATCAACGTGCAGATGTTGCTTCGTTTTTTGAGAACTCACTATAATAAGTATAATATCCGGCACAAATTAATAACAGAGTCAATTGTCGCATCCTATAAACATGAAATAATGATTGCTAGCATTCATGATTTACAAACTGAATGTAAACTGAATCATCCTTTATTAAGTTTTGAATACATAGTCAGAAGGCTTGCCTCAGCATGAATTAACTGTCATTCTGTGACATGAGCAATCTAATCACATTTAGCTCTCTGGTGGAGAGATGAATTCTTGCCATAATTCAGAGTTTTTACAGAAGCTCTGCAGCCTCAGGTTGGGGTTGTCGCGACCTAACCGTGTTGTCTTTAATTAGATAGGACCTGAATCACTGAGGTCAAGGTACAAAGAGTGAGAAAGCACAATGAACATGTGATTCATATGGAGGTAAAAGAAAGGGAATGTAGGAAAGGGGTTGAGAAAGAATTGTAGAATGAAGCTGAAAGAATGAAGAATGAATAAAAAAAACATGACCGGAAAAGTAATCACCATCAAGTCTTAAATCTATTTTTTTCCCCATCATGCCCCTTTAGTGGGCTTTTTAAACGGTCCAGTTTTATTTCTACAGCTTCCTGACAGCCTTCTTTCTGATGTACTACCCTTTAATGAGATGAGCAAGGAGGAGGGCTTCAAGAATTGATGGCTGTCATTCTTGTAGGTTGCCTCCTGCTCCTGCCTCTGTACACTAGTTAGGGGTGATAAAGCCCATATATATAATGATCAATCCCAGTACACTGATTTACAGTGTTGACCCTTAGCATGCCCTGATAGCAGAGACAATTGTCTCAATTGAGAAACATAGGTCCACTCTATACCAGGGACATGTTGTTAATCCCTTCATTAGACTTTATGTAGTGTACTTACTATATGTATGATGACAGATGGATACGGATAGATGCAGAACTTAGTAGGAAAATGAACTATTTATTTTCAATTAAAAACCAACATGACTTGACCCTGAACGTAAACTAGTGCTGAAAAGTAAATGTGTGTTGAGGATTCATCATGATATGTGGATGTCTGGAACAGGGATAACATAGATGTTTTTTAGGAGGGAATTTTGTATAGTTGTATGAAATTACTGATCCTCATGCAGAATTTAGTCCTCCATAAATATCTTCCTCTGCTTCTAAAATTTTAAGAAATGTAGCATTAAAAAACTAAAATTTGACAATAAATAGACTATAACTGAAATTTCTACTGAGCTAAGTGGAGCAAGTTCATCACTACGGTCAGATTTTCTTAACAGGGCGAAATAGCATCTGAGTTCAATCCCCAAATAGCCCTCTTTGGTTTGATTCGTTTTATGAGTGATTTACAAAAGTGGTGCTGTTTTCTAAACACAGGCACAGTCAGTTCATTTCAATGTCAAATGCAAAAAAAGAATACGTTTTTTTGTGTGTGTGTGTGCTAAATAGCGACATAGTTGACAGTAAATCGCATGCTTATTCTTGTCCCTATATTTTGCTCCTTGGAACTCCCAAAAACTTCCCACCTCTTATCCACAAAGTCTGTCTGTACTGGTGCAGCACGTCAGTAAATCTGCCCTCTTGAGTCCAAAAGTCACCACTGGTGGGCTGCTCCAGAAGGACAGATGGACTCAGGTGACAAGTTGTGTCTCTCCCTCCGTAAGGCCGAAATGTAGACCTCCACAGCCTCCCCACAGCCAGTGTTTTCTGGCAGGTCATAAAAGATAATTGTGTTGCCTGGGCTTTTTAAGAGTTAGCCAACGAGGACTTCAGGGTGGCCAAGAGGACTTAATGTGTGCTTACCATGACATAGAGACAGTCAGGTTCTACGTCTACACCAAAAGCACAGATACCACATCAATCTGCACCATGTCTCCAATTTTAAGAAAGAAGGACAGGAAGGATGAAAGAAGGGGAGGGGCCTTTTGATTGTTAGTTTCAGGCATGCACCATAACTATGCATTGAAGAAGTGTGTGTTTGTGTGTTTGTGTAAGTGTCTAGGTGTGTGTGTGTGTGTGTGTGTGTGTGTGTGTGTGTGTGTGTGTGTGTGTTCCCACCTATGTGGGAATGTGTTTCTGTGTGTGTGGGCCATGTCAGACCCAGACCCAGCAATCTACAGGGAGTCGTTGCCCTGTAGCCCCTACCCTGCTATAACTTCATTAGGTGCAGGTAATAGCACCGTAGTCCAGGAGCTCATAACATAGAGCCAGAGGCCCATCGGCTACCCGCCGGCCCAGCCCACACAGATACACCAATGGTATTTCTCTGCCTAATCTTTGGCTATATGAGCAGAAGTATCATTTAGTGAGGAGCCTATATAACCTAATATGATACTACTACTTGAAAGTTGAAAAAACTCACATTTTTTGAACAACACAGAAATTACACAAGTCGATTCTCTCTATAAGTCTGTCGTGAAACGTGAATAAAAGCTAAGAGCAAATGACAGAAAAAAGCCATTGATTTTTAAAGTCTTCACAAATCCATATCTTTTCACACCCATGATGTAATAAAGCTGGTCCAAATGCGGTCCAAATTCTGCTGACAGCTAGGTTGTGGTTACTGCTTTGTTGCAGTCAATGAGAGAATGAGCAAAAATGTGCTGCTTCTTCAAAAATAATATATTAAACTCCTGGATAAAACAACATAATCTTAAAATGTTGCACCCTAAGGTGTAACAATCGATTCCAAGTGGAAAGGATTAAATTACATTATGTCATTGTCTGTAGCCTATTGTTTTGGAAGTTGTCACTCACCCTTGGTGATCTGCCAGCTGGAAACAATGCCAGAAAAGAAGAAAGACTTGTTTTATAACAGCGGCGTATTTATAAAAGTCACAGGGTCACTTACATACTAGATCAGTAGATCATACGGAGACTTGAAAATGTTTTCCTCCCATTTATAAGCTCTCCATTTTTTTCAGTCCATTTAGGGCCAAACAACTAAATTCAAATTAGCTTAGTAACAATAAGTGAAACTAAAACTCAATTTAAATTTCAAACTATATTATATGTAATGCCTTAAATGGGTCCAAATAAAAGATATCCAGTACAGACTAAGGACCGACAGGGCTACCATCAACTACATTTTAGTGTCTGTATTGAAAGGCATGTCTTATTTGAATAATCAGCCTGGTCATATACCGCAACACACACACACACACACACTGATGTGAAGGAGCCCCTAGTTTATTTATTTGCCATGTGTCTGAACTTCCCTGTCTTGATGTTGTTGTGTTGTAAGTGAGTCAGAAAGGGGCCCCTAATTAAATCACGAGCTCTCCTGTTGGATTGAGACTATCCCATAGATCTATGGTAATACACAGCCTGGGGTGGAGGACAATTCCATTAGTGTAAGACAGGGGCTGTGGCTGATAGCGCTACAGATAGGGCCCCTTCCTTACTACAATACCTCTTGGCTGACTGGCCGTTTTCCTGTTTAGCCTCAAGTTTTATAGCACTAATCAGCAGCGGTTGCCTAAATCAGAATACATCTGCCCCTCACACTTGAGTGCTAGACATACAGCGATGTAACGTCAACGGGCTCTAAGTACCTCGCTCTCAAGGGCACCGGAAATGAGGGGGCTAAGGGGCCACTGAAAGACATCGGCACCATCTCTTTATGGGGGCAGCCGATGTGCTGCTGCAAGGCAGTTGTGTCTCTTTATAATTGTCACACAAAACATGCACCATTTAAGAAGATTTCAAGCTTTTTCTATGCCATTTCATGCTGATTTGTTCCCACTGTGAAAAGATCCCCCTAAAGTGCCAACACAGACAAGAAAAAAAACCCACACTGGCAAATTGTCAGTGCTGATTTAGGCCATAGAGCACGCGGCCTTCATATGGTCAAGAGTATGGTCCGTGGTCGCGACTTCCCTTTGTGTCAATTGTGGGATCACCACAGCTGCTGCAATAATATGATGTTCTTGCAGGCTCGTCTCTGTATCACAGTGAGAATACTGTATGCCCTTACTTTTAGTTTTACCTCCCTGTGCACTGTGTTAGATTATCTGGCAAAAGTGTTGCGGTATTTACATGTGTTTTGATCATTTGAGTGTTTTGTGTTTCTTGCCCTGACTTTCAAACATCGCATCTCACATCTCAACAGCCACATTGGTGAATATAATAAAGAATGGAAATTATAGCAAAACCTGTGACCTATTTTGAAAGTCAAATTGTTGCTTTTATTGCATTTATCAACATTCAGGGAGTGTAAAACATGCACAGACTACATGTGTGCAATTTTGAGCCACTGCTCATATTTATTTAGCTAATCTTCAAAAAGTTATTCCACATGAGGGAACAAAAATAGGATAGGCTTTGGTAAAGCCTGTGATGAAAGCCCGCCACTCTTGTTTTTATTGTCCACTCTCCACCAGGCAGAGTGTTGTGGGAATTCTAGAGACTTGTGGCTGCTGTTTGATCACACTATAGGAGTCTGACCTGTCACTAAGTGGTGGCAAACATGGCCCACACACAGAGCAGCGAGGCTCTATGCATTCATATGTGTGCATGTGTTTCCCACACACAGTGCAACATACCTCACTAGAGCAGGCAGGTCATAACGTGTCAGGGTGTTGAGGATTCATAATGGCCATTTAGCCTTCAACAGCTAATATCAGCACTGCTGATTTACAAGGAATTGAGTTGTTCAGTCTCTGTGCTTGGAGCTGCTTCCATCACACCTGTTTGATATTAGCTGGTGTGAACATAGAACACCCATAATGTACAAACACATACAATGATTTATACAAAAACAATGTTGCATACATTTTCCCAGGACTGGACTTCATACCAGCATATAAGATACACCCAAACATGTGGCAGCAAGGCAATGTCTCTGGTAACCAGCTGTCTGCAGCCAGGCAGAGTGGCAAGGGACCGCAGGGAGCCACTGAAACTCCAGGGACTATGACAGAAGCATGATGACAAGTGATGATGACGCCCTCCCTCATGCATGTGTCCCTAAACTGCATAGGACAGCACCCTCAGCAACAAGAAAGAGGGAGATCACGCACCATGCTAAGCTAATAGCCATGATATGCTCTGTTCAAGTCAGCTCTGATAAAGGGTTGACCTGTGATCACTGTTGATAGGCAAACAATGTGACTCGTGCATGTCGGATTGGATATAAGAAAATGGCAACTCGTCCCTCGAAAAGTGTCTGAATTTGGCAATGAAAACCAGAAAACAAATGTTGAAGAAACTCCTGAGTTTAGAAAGAATCAGCAGTTGCTTCTGGCTATACTAATACATTTTGTTTTTGCAACACAAAGAAATTGGTCCCTATCCAGAAAGATGTTTTAATGCAGTTCAGAAGCAACGTCTGGAAAGACAAATACATATTTACTTGCACTGCACATGTGTCTGTATTACTTGTATAAAACACTGCAGACTAAGAATAGCAACTAAGTCCAGAGATTTTGTTGGTGGGACTGATGAAAATGTTGAGCTGTTACTGAAAATAGCAGAAAAATGCAAGTGTAATCTGTCACTGTGGCAATGGGTCAGGAGTTTCCAGTTATGTACTAACTTGGCTGTAATGTTTAATTGTTTAATGTTTAATTTTTGTGACTGTTAACACCTGACCAGCATATCGTCTGCACCATCGTATCTAAATGTGTCTGTTTCTGACCGTCTGGACGAAAACACAGCTCCATCCTTTTAAAACTGGTTTAGGGCTTTTCCAAAAGTTTCCATTTTAGGGCCCAAATTCTGGAGCAGTGTAAGGTGCAACCTTAACAAGGGTTAAACTTCTGCAAATGCAGGATTTGACCTCAAATTCACCCACAAAACGTTTCAGAAATATCACTCGAGTGCTAATGGACACTGTGTTTGGTGTTTGTTAAATCTATTTGGTGGAGAGTCATTGTGCAAACAGCATGCACACGGAGGTTTGACTAGACACACACATACAAAAGCTCAATTTTTGGCTCTTCAAGCTTCGGCTCTTTACACACAAACATACACACTCACTTGGCCCTGTGAACCAACTGGAGACCAGAGAGACATTGACATGACCCAGATAATAGGCCCAAAGTCTTGCCTCCACAATTTGATCAATTTGCAGTTTCCTCACAATTGCAGGCACCGTGCTGTCCCCCGCAGCTACTGTGTAGCCCCCCCTCCCGACACACACACTCAGCCATGCAGACACATCACTGCTCACCACAGCAAGATGCTCTGCTTTTCTCCCCTTTTCCCCCCAAATCACCGCTAAGCCTGCCTGATGCCTGCTGCTTGGACACAAACGTCCTCTTGCTCCTGTCATCTCTAAGCAAGCACAGACAGGAGGGAAAAAGCCTGACAGTTTGTCTTGTACCATATGCCACGTGGCAGCAAAGCCCAACTGATATGGTCAGAGTTCTGGCCACGGCCAAGGGCTCTTTAAAAATTTTTATTTTGTTCTTTCTTGCATGTGCTTGAATCTTGGGCAAAAATGTGAAATAAAAAAACATCACTGTATGGCCGTAACAAGGTTGGATTTCGTGGCAAATAGTTTCAAAAACTGATTTTTTTTTTAGCACTATTCCAATAATACCACTGCAAGAGCCTCTTCCTTGCGCGTGTGAGAGCTGCCTTGCAGAGGAAACTCCGCAAGAAGAAAAATAAGATATCTTATTGTCATTATCCCCTCCTTCCTTTCCTTGCCTGGAGAGATGTTAGTCTTCAGCCTCTCAATCAAGAAGTAACCTATGAGGTTTTTCTACACACAGCACTGGGACTGGAATTTGAGCAACACTGTCAGTGTGTGGTATGCTTGGTGAAGGCAAATTTGTTACTGGTGGTGTTTTTGACCTTTGGGGTAGCCTCGCGTCAATCATTATCCTCAGAGCAGAAAGGCAGGTCAGAAACCCTCCAGCTACCTACGAAGTTACAGAAAGTAAGGCTCCTGCTCACAGCCAGAAGGGGTATAAGAAATGCATGTGTGAAAGTATTAGGGAGATTAAGTATTTATTAGATTTTAAGTATAGATTTATTTATTTTTTAACATTAAACATTACTAAACTTTTTTTCTTTTCAAACAACAAACAAGATATAAACTAAATCAGGGAAATATTGCCGCCATAATATGTTTTCCAACAAAAGGCCTTCACTATCTTCTTTTTTATTTTGTACTTATTTTGAAAGAACAAACACCAAAGACGTGCAGCAAGAATGATTACTCTTGTCAGGAAAAAAATTGTTGTTTTTCCAGATGTTTTATTCAGTAGTGTTTCTTTTTTCTATTTTTTAAAATTAATTTTTCGTTTGTTTTGTGAATAGTAGAAGCACAAGCTCAGTCAATGTACCAACATATGTCTGTTTAACTTTAATAGTGTCAGGGTAAGTTCAGTTCAGGACTGAAATGTAAACTGTTTGCTCTTTACCTCATCATTCTCTCCTACTACATGTAACCATTCCAATATACATATATATCTTCAAGAATGTCAAATCTTTAACTTGTCAATTTTCCAGGCTCCAGTGCTTCCGCGGAGAAATGTGTTGTAGTGTGAAGTGGCTGTCAGTCACCACCTCCGTGATGTGTCACTCTTTGAAGCAGCAAAGCCTAGAACTGGGACAAAGTGGTCACCATTTTCGCTCCGATGGTTCCTTTTCTGCCTTCGTTGGGGCTGTTGCAAGAAGGTGGAAACCAGGAGTTGATGAAAGAAATGACAGGTGAGTGACAGACGCCTTGAGAAACAAGGAGGGGAGCAGTGGGTGAGGATAGCGGTGTGCTAGCCAGCGAGGAATAGTGCCACAGGTGAAAAGGTGCCAGAGCAGTAAGACTGACGCACCTTGATGGCGCTGGCAGGCAGAGGTGACACAGGTGAGGGGCACCTTTGGGGAAGCTTGCAGGCTCCTCACAGCTGCTTCTCTTTGCCCCTGTCAGACAGATGCACAGAGAAGCACCCTTACACCGGGGACAACGCAATCATGTGTGTTCATTTGCGCAAATATGCTCACACTCAGAGTGTCATAATGCCAAGATTAAACAGAATAAGAAAACACAACACACAACAATACAGAAAGCTAAAGCGTTTATTTCTTAACATAGCAGTTTATCAAAACTTTTGCTTGCATGAAGACATAACTGTGTGACCTTTTAGCATACCCATTATAGATAATTAACCTCAAAATCAGTGATTGACTGCTGATTGGATTCTACCACGCCTGTATTTCCTTTACTGCTCCTTATTTCCCCTGTTACTCTCACAAGTTGATAACAGGTGCATTCATAACAGCTTACTTAGCATGTCACCCTCTACTTCCTTTTTAAATCTCCATTTCCCCCTCGTTCTACACCCATTCTAATTACATTTTATTTTCATTTACCTCCAGATAACCCTAACATTAAGCACTTTTTGACTGCTTTCTAATGAACCAACTAATGTGGAGCCAGCGGATGACCCTGATGTGACTATTATGTTGTATGGAAATTAGTATTTCCTCTCACTAAATTGTGCCATTGCTTTTGCTGACCTGTAATAACATATCCCACATATGCCATATCAAAGCAACACATCGTGGGTATCAGTTTTACAGCATCTAGATGTGTCTTTTGTCCCGTCTTCCTTCCCTTACACCAAACCGGTGGATGGCTGCCCCTCCCTGAGCCTGGTTCTTCAGATGGTTTCTTCCTGTTAAAAGGGTTTTTTCTTTCCCACTGTTGCCAAGCGCTTGCTCATCTATCGTTGTGTATTTCCCTGTATTATTGTAGGGTCTTTACCTTATAATATAAAGCATCTCGAGGTGAATGTTGTTGTGATTTGGTGCTATCAGTGGTGGCTTGTCAATCGAGGGTTTTAGGATCATGTGTTAAATTCTTGCGAATGATATAGTTATGTATCGACCTTGTTGTACAGATGCATTGTATGGACGAGACTATGGACAGTCCAACAGTTTTTTAGTCAATCCAAGGTTCTGAGGCTCAGTTTCAATTGCAGCTTGGAATTTGCCCCTCAGGGTGTAATTTTGTGCATCCCTGACTAGTCGATATGGATTAACTGCCTTCTTTAAGAATTTGATTGGACAGTTCAGCATCATTCACACATTCACACGTCGTCACAGTGCAGGCACCCTTGTCTTGAAGAAGAAATACAGGCACTAACTCATTAGCTAGCTTTTGACTGAGGATGGCGACTTCAAGTGCTGCTGAAACAGTAAAGTTAAATTCTGTTAGTAGAGGCCACTTGCCCCAGTTGGTCTTGTCTTGAAGTGTTCATTTGATTTGTGTAGATAATTGTGTTTTAAAAGGTTTAAGAAACATTAAAGTGCTTGTGTTGGGTGAAAAATTGTGGAATTTTTTCCCCCTGACCTGTAACATGCTTTAAATGTTTGACTCGTCAGACCGAACTGCCAATCAGAAATGCACACATTGATTTTACACTGCTTTAAAAAAAATGTTTTCATTTACACACTAGAAAACTTTAAATATTACCACTCTTTTAATCATAATGTTTATTCTAAAGGTATTTATATGGTGATTGGAATTCAGCAGCTTAACAGTACCAGCCAATTATTACGTCAATCATCACTAATTTAATAAGCTAAAGAAAAAAAAAATTAATGAATGGCTCTGCATCAACAATAGACGACATCTGAACAGCATCTAAAAACAATAATGCTTTTTTTCCCCCATTGCAGACGAAATATGAATTAATCAGAAGTGTGATATTTTATTCAGGGGCCCTCAGTGCCAAGCGAGGCACCCATCTGTCTCTCATCTCGCCAGTCAGCCATGTCATGTGGGACCTAAGTGAAAGAGAAAGAGAGCCTCTCTGATTGCCTGCCACCCAGCTCTTTGCTGCTGTTCAGTGTCACTGCCACTCACTCGCAGTTCTGATGTGTTCGTTCCTCTCCACCTCCATTACCATCACTCTTGGTCGACGCGCTTGCAAATGGAAAAGCGTATAGACTTTCAAAACAGAGTAAAGAGAAACGCTTCATTTATGTTTTAGGTGTACATAGACACTTGAAAGGCAGAACAAGAGTGATATTCCGCCCTAACGTTGGCTTGCATTAACAAATATGTTTTTGAATTTCAGCGTTGAGTTGTTATTCAGGTACCCTGAAAATCTAGTCTACAGCTAACATGGTGCAGTTGTCCTCTGAGCGAGCTTGCTTATAGGCCCCAACATCAGTGAATGGAGATGTTTCAAGCAGGCAGAGACGAGGTGGATAAGAGGTCAGCATTCTAAAGGGGTAACCAATTGGATCATGACCCATGAGGGACAGATATGGGCAAGGGATTTAGTCTCAAAGGTCGCACCGAGGTCAAGGAGTGTCTTGCATTCCAGTCTCCTAATCCTTTCCCTGCAGTCTGGAACGCTGGCCTTCGCTGCTCTACACATGCATGCCCGCACACACATAAATGTCTACAACTCTCACTCTGCTTTGAATCGCTGTGCCCCTTGTACATTCAAACACAGGTTGTGCTGAAAGATTGGATAAAGGGACTTAAAATAAACGTCCACCTCCAAGTCTGGAGAAAGCACTGGCTTTGGGTGCTGTCCCCACTCAATTCCCTGACCTTCCACTTATCCTCCCACCTCCTACTGGGCCATCGAGTTTCCCCCATGCTGAGCCACCAGAGCGCCGGGGATGTAGGTAATTTGTCAGGGCGACCTAACCCCCACTTTTCATGCTTGTGTGTGTCAGCAGACAGGCATGTGTATGCACCAGAGGCTTTCTCTAGGAATCTCCCAGACTGTGTCGCCAGTCCAGGCAGTCCCAGACAAGTCAGTGTCAATGGCTGAATAAGCAGTGATCATTCTAGGAGCGATATGTTGAAACTGGGGCAACCTGACCATGGCAATCTGAGCCATACATCAAGCAAGAAGTGACATGCGTGCCACTCAAAACTGTGCAGCATTTGTGCCTCCTCCCTTGGACACTTTTATGCTTCTTCCACATAGGGCATACAGTGAGGACTACATACCCCAGATGATTTTGTAAACCGAACCTGTCGACATTTACTCTGCAAATCCCACCACACACACAAAACACACAAACATGGTGACAGAATTGCTCCATCTGTGGCTTGGACTGCATGAAACACCGCAGTTTGTGTGTAGCAAAGAACACCAAGCATCAGCCTCCTACTGTTTGTGTTGGACTAGCCCTCCTGCTGGGCCTTCAGTAGTACTCCCCGCACCCCCTCCCTCACTTCCTATCCCACTACGCTATACCAAACAGAGCCAAATAAAACACAGGCTAACATAATGTAGCAGCATGTCAGTGGTGGGCCCTGGAGCAAGAGTGAAACTTGAGCCACTCTGTACTAGCCATTAGGACAAGAGTTAAAGCAGCTACGATTTCTTCCTACCCATACAGCCCTTATGTTGTCCACTGCAAGGCCTGTGTGTGTATGTGTGTGCGTGCGTGCGTGCGTGCATGAGTGCATGCCGCAGCAGCAGATTGAATGATGTATCCTGTGTGACTGTGGTGTGCTCAGTGGGTCAGAGTGAAGTCCCAGCAGGGGACTACTGCTCCCTTGGCCCTCTGGCCACTGCACTTCATCAATCTCTCCAATGGGAAAAGCCTGCCACTGGATCTCAAGACTTTTACATACATGATGCAGTTCACACAAAGATAAAGCAAAAGCAGGTAAATCAAAAAAAAAAAAACTTTTAAAAGGGCAGAATCTCAGGGACATGATTTAGGTTTTGAACATCTAGCAAACAATAAGGATGTTTGTATTTGGTAATATTTAAAGAAAGGCTTTTTATTCAGTGGTTATTTTGAGCAAAAACTATCAGCATGGCATCTTATAACCATTTATTCCCAGGTCACTTGATAGAACTGAAACTAAATTCAAATTTTATCACAATGTTTATGCTTTTATCTTCTCTCAAGCTTCCATGTACTTTTAAATGTATAAACGGGGGGATGTTTTGTTCGATTTTTTGAAAGCTTTTTGGTCATTTTAAGCAGCTTTGTGTTGAAATTGAATATTTTACATTTTTGACTTTCAACATGCTACGCTAATTCTTCCACAGTCCGTAGGAGTACATGTATTGCATGGAAGGTGTGTTGGACTGGGATTCTGGAACTGGATGCCATAATTGGTCGGAATGACACTGATGAGATGACAGCTGATGAATGCTGTATTTAGGTCTAACTCTTCTCACGGTAAGATGTATATTTGACTGCTTGCGGCACTGGCAAAATCCCAGTTGTGTTAGCACATAACGCTAATGGAACAAATTAAAAAGACTTACGACCAACTGAAATTGTCGTCTGGTTTTGTTCTTATCAGTGGTGAGAATTTCTATAGCAGGTAGAATCCTGTTGGGATCTCTTGGGCTTGTAGACAGAGTTAAAAGGAAGCATGAGCACACATGGGCGTATGTAAAGGCACACAATCTGGCACAGTTCCTGGCTTCAGATGTGGGCTGGGTGCACAGATTCAGGGAAGGTGAGACATAGCAAACCTGTTTTTGTCTTGGTGATGATTCTAAAACTTGTAGGGAATTTCTCATGGGTGAGCAGGAAACAGGGATCTCCGCTCACCCCTTCACTGAGTTCTCTGAATTTTATGTGGAAGCCTCTAAATGTGAATCAGATTTGCCAGCCGTGTAGGCTATGCTATGCTATTTTTGTCAAGTAAGAGGAGGCAAACTAAGCTGTGTTTCTAGTTTAATGATTGACAGATTGGGTTTATAGTTTATAGCTGAACATAACACGACCCAGACTCAATCTGAGCAAATGTATACAAACATCATTCATCTATTTCAGCTAAGCAAGCTTTTAAAAGTTGAATCATTGCTTTGTCAAGTTAAGAGGAAGCTGTGAAAGGGAAGAAAGGAAGAATGAACGAGCAAAACGGAACACGAGCCGGAGCGAGTGAGGAGAGTTGGTTTACAGTGCAATCAGCATTAAGGAAATTGGTCTGCACTAGCGGTGCAAGTGGAGAGAGGTGATTGATGCTAAGTTAGGCTAGCAGGAAGGAAGTGGAGAAATTAGCGGCAGGCCAGGGCACTGAGAGCTGTCAACTACTTCCTGGTCAATCTGAGGTGTGAGGTATGTGTCCACTGCCAGCCATAATGCACCACTTGTGCAGATTAAGAGTCGTACACAGGCAGGAAAATACTTTGTGTATATGCAAATACAACGGGCAGTTTCTACAAAGCATTTAAAAAGATTTGGAAAGGAGACACCCATCCATGTTTTTTTTTTATTTTCTTAAGTATTTTAAATTACAAAGTTACCACATGACCTCTTTTTCTTGATCTCAACTCGCTTGCCTCTGCAGACAACCCTTCAACAACACATCACAACAACACAGCGCAGTCTCCGGGGCACTGTGTCAAAACTTGGCTCTGTGCATGCCAACAGTGTAGCTATGTCAAGCCCCTGACAATAGCAGTACTAGCATACATGCAGTGTAATTAAGCAAGGCAACAGAGGACAGGCACAGAAGAGGAGAAGACACAAAGATGCCCTTGATACTTGGGTGTCGCACTGACAGCATTTCCTCTGACAGCTTCATCTCGTAGGCCACCACAGAAGCCCTTACGTCTTCTGACATGTGCTTTAGTCATTCCTGCCTCGATTCTCTGTTTCCTCAACGTGACGGGAAAGAATGGATAGTAGGAGGGAGAGTTAGAGATGGGTGGAAGGATAATGCGGTGGAGGTTGGTATCAAAAATCAAAGAAAGGAATTGGTGAAGACAAACTGTTCACCTACAGAGAGGCTGACAAACTGCCATTTGAAATTGCGAAAATGTTTAAGATTAGTTCTTTATGTTAAATATTCTAATGTGTATTTTTTTAAGGTGTGGTAATGTTTTGGAACTTGGGAAAGCTTTCACAAAATAAAGCCATTAAAATGGAGCTAGAGCACATTGTTAACATAGTTTACAATACAATAGAATACAATTTTATTTATATAGGACATTTAAAAACCAAAGGTATGCCAAAGTACTTCACAGAACCAATTAAAAGCAATAACAGATACAAATACAAGTATACTGACAGGTGGGAGACATAACTAACCAATAATACACCAGGCACAGTACAGTTACGGCATAGTTGGCAGAATGAACTTAAATTTAAAACATTTTTGGGAGCGGCTAATGTGCCAAAAATGATCAACACCGGGTCTGTTTATATAACATATTTATATAAAAACATAAAGAGGAATGTCAGATTGCATAGCAGAATGATATAGTGTTGCATTTCAAAAAGAATTTATGTCAGCTCACCAAATTTATGACATGTAAACATGCTCATCATTCTAAATGGTATCTAGCAAGATGTACATAGCTTTTCTTTGATCTGCTGAAGCTGCAACATATAGGAGTCATAATCAGTGAACATATGTAATGCTAAAAAAAATATAAAACATTTAAATCACTCATCAAGTCTGGAGTGAATGAAAATTTTAAGATGACAATCTGTACTGACTCAATATTGCCTAGCAACAATAGTCAAAATCTTTAACCCTTTGAGTGCTGGATTAAAACATGACACTAGAGTTTAAATCAGGGTGGAGATCTGAAAAATCACACCAAGCTCATTTTTTTTTGTAATTTAGGTAAACTGACCTTTTACAGAAAGGAATCAGTGAGAGTGAGAGAGAGAAGGAGGCCGAGTGAACCCACCACAATAAATACAGGATTCCCATTTTTATAGAAGCCCATCTTGTACAAAGCAAGATTGAGTAATGCCCCTTTCCTCCCTTTCACCCTCTTATCCCTCCACTGCCCCTCCTGTTTCTCAGTGACTTGCTGGCTTGATTTATCTGATGGAAGGAATTCTGTGCAGAGCTGTGGCTCTAGTGGTATCCCTATACTGTAACCTTTTCCCCTCACCAGATGTTCCGCTCTCAAAACACGGTAATGTTCGCCCCCGAAATCCTCATATAAACATATCAAGTGGTCGCTACATCCTTACCCAGGCCACGGCCGACAGAAGTGACAGGGACGGTGACATGATCTTTGGGTATTGGAGGGCAGGGGAGGAGGGAAAGGGAAAGAAAAGCAGACAGACATAGAGACCACGATGTCAGACATATGCTCACGCCAGCTGATGACACCAGGATGACCTGGAGGAGTAAGGGGAGATAGGGGGCACAAATGGGCCGATAACTCCCACAAATGTTGTAATGGCTGATACTTTGAGCTCAGCGGTTTGCTCGGATCTGAGTGCCTGAACTGATTTATTGTATCCTACCTTTTTTACACAGAATTTTCCTTTTACGTGCTTTTTGATTCAGTGCTGGAACGGTCCGGCAAGAGGTAAGGAAGGCTTTTAATGGACCTGCTGTAAAACCAGCTTTTATTAGGAACAAGAGCCTGACATGCTGGAACGTCATTACCATAAATATGTAAATTAATGTTAAAAATATATATACAGAAGTCCCATTTCAACAAATTGCACTTGTGTTATGTTTTAAAACTCATAATACTGCTATATTATTTCTGCTGAAAATGAACACAAATCAAATTTTGGCTTAAAAGCCAATCAGGTCTCATTCTTTCGTAATTGTCTGAATCCAAAGCTGTTGTCACTTGCAGGTAAATATGCAGTTACCGACTAAGATATGGCATAGCTAGCAGGTTGCATTAGCAAGGCAGGGTATTAATCAATAAAACTAATGCAAAAATATAATTTCAGGTCATATGTTAGGTTCAGCACCAGCTTGAATAAGATTTTAAAGGGTTAGGGTTACAGCCACATTTCAGGTGTCTGTTTTATGCTGTGCTCACCAAGCTTTACACAGTATTTCTCCACAAGTATAAATTGTAGATATTTGTAGATATATGGTTGTATGTACACTTTGCATATGTGGAAATTATATTTGTGAAGAAAACAAGACAGATGTCACAGGTAATATAGGGGATGTGGAGGGCAGAGATATAAAGAGACAAAGAGAGATGATGATGACAATCCTGATGATGATTGGGGTGGGGTAACCTGTGTCAAGACCCCGACAGCTTTGACCGCCTCAGCCAATATTTGTCACTTTCGGTGTGCATGAATTCTTGATTTGATGTGCCTTAATTGATTCGGCTCTGCCCGACGCTGTCTGGCTGCCCTCCCCACTCCCCAATAGCTAGTTCCCCTTTTTCTTTCAACCTTCCTATTTCCCTATCTATCTGTACTACAAAGGATGGGAAGTCAAAGCGCTGACTGGATTGGAGGACGAGGGGGAGTGTGCGCCGATGCTGCCCTACCTGTGACCCCGTCCATGACACAGTGAGCCCCAAATGGCAGACAAGATGGAGGATCAAGTGCTTCAAAGTAAGTTAAAACCCAACAGGCCCCCTTAGATGATAAACGAGTTTTGTAGCAGGAAAAAGCCATCATGTAGCTAGCATGACACCTGGGCTTTGGAGCACATGTCACATCACGTAGCAAAGAGAGGAAAGGGGAGGAAAAAAGACATGAGTCATTCCTGAGCTCGGACTGAACTTCTGTTGCAGGCCTGTACTGTAGAGCTTGTGTCAGTGTTGCTCCAGTAGTAAATTGTCAGGATTTAGTAGTGGGATTTGTGTTTCAAATACAGGTACTTTGTATCCAATAAGAACAAATTTTTGTAGTGCTTTTAACAGATTTTCATCTAATTCAATTACCAGCTTTCAAATCGTCAGTTTCCAGGTATTTTGCTCCCAGATCATCTCTGTGTGCCCGGTTTCCATGGTGTTCAGACCAAGGTTAGCCACTTCCAGTTTCCCTGTGTGTGTATTTTTTCAGTGTTACATTGTTGTGCAGCACGTTTACCTTGGTTATTCTCGAATGCCAAAACACAGACAAAATTGATTTCCTCTTCCCTTATTGTAATGGCAGTAGCATGCAGGATTTGAGGGGTTATTGCTAGATGCAGTGCTTTCCACTCTCCTTAGCCTTGGACTGAATGAAAGGTAAGGGAGTGAGAGGAACCAACAAAAAATACTTGTTTCATTAACACCTCATTGTATGTGGACGTGGTGGTGGAAATCTTGGGTAGAAAAAAATCATCATTACAGTAAGAAAAGTATAAAAACAGTGTAAAACTGCACTTGAACTGTGGTGACAATTACTTTAGAAAACTTAGCTAAGCGCATAATAATGCACAACACCCACCTATGTGTATGTGTTGAAAGCTGCTAAGCTCACCACACAGCTATCAGCTTGTGTAGCTGAGAGCTGCACAGTCTAGGTTGAAACACAACTGAAACCGCTTTCGTGCTTTTTACACAAAGCATAATAATGTTATTTACAGTTTCATTTTCCGTTCAAATTCAAGTAATACGAGATTAGTTTAATTTCAAGCTAGGTTTTCCCACTTTATAATGAAATGTGGATCGCACAGAGCGACCTGTAATAACAGAACGACCGGGTCCTTCCTTACAATGAAGCACAGAAGGACCTGTCAGCTCGAGATTTAGATGCATACTTGATTGCTTTTAAAGTGGTGTCACTGATATCCTGTCACGATGTTAAGTCTTCTTTGTGGGGTGGTAAAAGCCTGAGAAAAACTTCTTTCGGGCAAAGATCGGGAAGGTGTAATCGTAAGGAACAAGTTGCAGTTTTATTAAAAAAGGGCATCTTGTGCTCCCATCCAACTCCACTCCCACCCCCGCACATTATGTTATTGTGCTGATGTCACATTGATTATGCTGATCGTAAACTGCCTTTGTTTGTCCCTCGCCGCCTGCCGTCAGTCATCCATCTGCAGAAGTCACACTAAAAGCCATCTTTTGCATGTTTTTTGCATTTTTAGGTCTGGCTGTGGATACACCAAGTCCCTCCGGAGGCCGAGGCGACTCCGCTTTTTTCTTTGCACACCAGTATATTAATTGCTTTTTAATGTTTCCCTTCTCTCCTGAAAGTTGCCACATTCTGACAAATCAACAACAATAAGGTTCTTTTTTCTGTTGCAGGCCATAGCCAAGACTAAAAGGGTATAGAGTCACTGAATAATCCATGCAGGATGCATTGGAATGAAGGCTTTAAGCTGGTAACAGAGGAGTTCTAACAGGAGGCCATTTGGCTTTTTTTCTGCTTTGTCCCAAGTGTCCTCCGCTCCCAGCTGTGTGCATGTCACAGAATGGGACTGTGGTGCGAGCGAGGATGGGAAGATGTAATGCTGATCCAGCTAATCCAGCTCACCCAACGAAGCATTGTGACATGCTTCATCCATCTTTAGCCGTAACTTCAGGCAAAATTAGAGTTTTTAGCATTCATTTTTAATCAGCACATAATAAGGAACGTTTCACGTAGCTTTTTAGATGAAGCGTAACAATCCATTATGCTTGAATCTCAAGAAAACACACCACAGGATTTTGGTTGTGTGCTAAAACATTTTAAAACACAGATGTTGCAGCTAAAAAAGTAAAGTAAAGTTTCATTTTTTGAAAAATATGCATTGTGGCCACATACAGAAAGATTTACAGCCACTCATTAGGTTTTATTGTTTATTCCTGATTTTAGTCACTGTTTTTTGTTGTTTTTGTTGTTTTTTTACAAAAACAGCGACTCCAACAAATATTTGGGAAATTATGGAGACTAAAAGTCCAACAACAAATTACATAATGATCTGAATTTGTTGCAAGCTTAACCAGCCTCTCAACACAGTAGCCTGCAGCAGAAACCAGAGCTCTCACTGCTTAAGCTGCTAAACTACAGCCTGCCACTGCCGGTAACATGATTCTTATTCATAGCATATAGGGGAAGCAAAGATGGAGTAATCAGATGCACTTAGAGTTATAGAGGTCTTAACTAAACTGCAAGATTGGTAGATTTACTCTATTTAATATTAGTATTCAACAACATTCTTGAGATTTTAGGTCCTACTTCACTGAATCAACTTGATTAATTTTACTGACCATGTTTTAAAAAAAAAATATTGGCCTAAATTCATTAAATAGTTAAAATGATGATGATAACAGTGAGATAAGGTTAAATATGTATAAAAATTACTTGCTTGAGAAAGGCAATTACCGCACAAACTCACTGTATGGTTTTGTACTGGAGCATTAATATGCAAACAGTAATTTCCATCTTCTAACTGTGTGGCTATGATATTTTTAAGCTTAGTAAATAGAAGTACAGTTTGTTTGGAAGGTACAAGTTTGCACACACACACACACACACACACACACACACACACACACACACACACACACACAAGCAGCTACTCTGCATTGAGCGAGGAATGCTAAGGGTGCAAGGGGGGTCATCAGCAAGTGTTTGGAGCTTGAGTTACAGGGCCAGCATCTGCCATCCGGCCATCAGGCCCTCATATCCATCACTGGCCGATGGCGTGGTGCAGCCCAGCGTTTGTAAAAACACCCAGAGGAAATGGAGTCTCTGAGCCAGACAAGAATAAAATTAGCTTGATGACTAAGTTCCTCCTCAGGTCCCAGTGGGAATAGAACTCTGCCATTTGTTTTCATTACTTCCCTTGGCTGTGGAAGGGGGACAACGTGCGTGTGACTGTGTTTGTGTGCACGTATGTTTGGACTAGAAGGTGTTTGTCTGCGTCTGCGTCCAACCCTGAAAAAACAAACAAACAAAAAAAAAAAACATCATCGCACAAAAATAAGCATTTTGTCATTTGCGCTCTCGTGTGGGTTTAAGGAAACATATATGGTCGTAAAAACGCACCACTTTGATTTGAACCTTAAGTCAATGTGTAATATTTGTGCTCGGTCCTTGGAGGTGACATTACCGTTTGGAATTGTTCCACCAGCCTTCACGGCATACCATATTGGCTTTGGCCACTTTATTGCATTTGCCTCAGAATATCTAATAAACACGCAAAGGTTATAAAAATTGATTTGCTCGCAAATGTGTTTTCATTCATTACCAGTGCTATGACCTAAGTCTAGTTTTGCTGAACCAAACGTCCATGCAGCTTCTTCTGGGTGGCTATTTTATTGCTAAAAAAAAGCAAAAACATAATCAATTCAGGGCAAAGTTAAAGTTATGAAATTGATTTTTAAAAATGGCTACTTTTCCTTTCGCTCTGTTTTCCATTTCCTTTTACTCTGCTTTCTCTGGAGTGGATCATGTGCACATAATCAATTAGACTTTAAAAGATTACTTAGTATGCATGAAACAAATAATGAGCCTGTTCTGCTCATGCGATGTAATGAAGATCACCGAAGCAGATGAAGAGCAAAGCAAAATAAGGTAACGAGTAAAATGTAAAAAAAACCCCAAAATGACCTAAGTTTAAGTCAAAAGGATGCACTGAATCAAAAGGAGACATATGTACATGTTTTCTCATAAACACTGTATTTTCTGATAATGTAGACAATCTTTACGTATTAGCTGCTTTCCCCATTTTGCTTTAATTGCCAGCGACAGGCTATTTCAGTGTGTGCTCACACTGCACAATAACTGGCCTTCTTTGTTCTAAACAGGCACAAAATCAAAATGCAGCAAAGAGGCGAAAGCCCTTTTCCTATTTGTGCTGAAGAAACAATGTTGGCGTACAGTTACACTGCGAGACCACCTCTAAACTTTACCTACTTCACTGCTTTCTTATGCTCTCTTTTACACATACGCATACACACACACACACACACACACCTCAGATTAGTTCCAGCTTTTACCCACAGTGCCTGTTAGAGCTGAAGTGAAGACATCTTGTACTTCTTTAAACCATGTAGCATTAACACCTTTGCCCCCTGTGTAAACTCTGAGTGCTGACCCGCAGCGGTGAGTGAGAAGCGCACAGGTCTAAGGGTTACACACTGCTGCATCCCAAAGAGCTGTGCGCTTCTCACTCACTCACAAATGCTGCTACCACCACAGAGACTTGCACTTTTTTCAGTCAGTGGTCTGTAGGAAGGAAGGAATCAGGAAAGGCAATATTGGGGGTGAAGGAGAAAAAGTGTGTGTGCGTTTGTGGACGTGTGTGTTCTGAGGCAGGAGATGACAAAACAGGCCAATAGGTTGGCAAAGGCAGAGGCCTTGAACCTGAGGTGTGAACAGGGAGATCCGCTCACACGTTCCCACCAACGGTTGCAGGTTACAGATGAGTTAAATCACAATAAAAATCAAATAAATTCTCACATACAAACGATCTTTATTTAATTTAATTTATTTTATTTTATTTAGCATCTGTCAGTGCGCCCCAGGGTGGCTGTGGCTACAATGTAGCTTGCCATCACCAGTGTGTGAATGGGTGGATGACTGGATATGTAAAGCGCTTTGGGGTCCTTAGGGACTAGTAAAGCGCTATATAAATACAGGCCATTTACCATTTACCATTATAGCATGTTGAAAAGAAATATGCACGGGTTGGATTGGTAATATTAACAATGGCAAAGGCAACGTGTACCTTTTTTCCCCTTTATTACCCAGATAACAAATAATATCTTCATAGATTTTTCTGTTGCAGTCTGCAGCTGCCACTCAATACCAGCTTCCCGAGTGAGAGTGTGGGAGAAGTTGATGGTTTGGTTTAGCAGAGCTTCAGGATGTTCGGTAAAATGTGTGCATATTCTGTGATGATGACATGTTTTCTGTTGGTGTCATTGTGGTTATGTGTACAGCTCAGCTGCTCAGGTTGTTGTCTTGTTTACTTTTATTGTAGGGTTGCTGGGTTGATGACAACCTCTGTGCTTTCAGAGTTATAATGTCATGTTACTCCTGATTCTGGCTCCCACTTAAAAAAATTTTTTTTTTCTTTTTTTCTTTATTTTAAGGCATTTAAAGCACTTCATTTAGCAGAATGAACAAAGGAATACTGAAATAGCATTGAATACATTTCTTTTTACATATAAAGGTTTTACAAAGACTAATACTGATTCATTCAATGACAAAGGAGCACTTGTTAGAGATGAACAAGCAGAAAATGTTGGAAGTTAAAATATCTTTGTGTAATAATATCTCTGGTTAACACAAAAGTCCCTGTTTTCAGAAGTTTTCATCCAAAATAAACCCCTTATTCAGCCTTTTAGACAGTTTTCTATTTATAAAACATCAAAATCACTTATTTTGGACATGTATGATTTTAACTGGACAGCAAATACATGTTGATGGTGAAAATGACACCGTCATTACTGACATTAATTACATTTTATTTACTTGTAGTTGGCCAAAAAAATAAATAAAATTAAATAAAGACATCTCTAAACAACTTACCTGAAGTAAAACTACACATAGGTAAGGTGCTTTTCATTATTTTCTGTTGTTTTGCCATTTGTTTTAAACACCCTTTGAACATTGCATGCATTTCATGCATTTCTATCACTTCCATCTAAATGTAAGAAAGCAACACACGTGTCTTTCAGATAGAAATTAACGTACAAATGGACACACACACTTTAAAAAAAAAGAAAAAGGAGACAACGCAGATCACGGAAGAATTACACAACATCCCAGAGCCGCTGCTGTTGAAAGGGGGAAGTGCTTTTCTCTAATGTATATCTGTGTTGTGTCCTTGTCCTGGCTTAGCTGGTTTGGACAGAAACAGTTAGGGGATCCTGCAAAAACGTGGGTCATGGCAAGTGTGTGTGTGTGTGTGTGTGTGTGTGTGTGTGTGTGTGTGTGTGTGTGTGTGTGTGTTTGTCAGACGCCAAAAGAAATAAAAAGAGAAAAAGAGGGAGAGAAAGAGAGGGAGAGGGAAAGAGAGTTTGCCTGTGACAAGGAAGCCAAATAAAGGGAAGAAAAGCTCCATTTCCTCAGCTAAATGTACCCCTGGGAGGCGTAAGGGAGGGACAGAGAAAAAGAAAGGTTATGAACCGACAACTCTCCTGAAAGGCTCCAGATTTACAACTACCAAGCCCTAAGAGCTCTGCCATGCTTGCTTCTACAGCCAGTTAAAACAAATTGCAGCCGTGTTTCAATCACCCACATCCCTTTCTTGCTCATCTGCTTTAGCTGTGCGTTTGGCTGCAGAGGTATTTCTCTCTCAATTACTCCTAAATAAATACTTTCCTCTAGTGAGGCAATCTTCATCCACTGGAAAGTCCCCGCATGCTGTACATACACCCACAATCTCCAGCTCCGAGTACTGCTCCCTTTTTTCCTCTTCCTATGTTATCACAGATTTGGACCTGGAGGGGTTTCAAAAAGGGAAGGGCTTTGCTCGTAGAAGCTGTCGTCGCTTTTGATGTTGTTTACTTTTGTTTTGTCACTGTTGTGAAAAATTAAATGTTGAAAACTAACAGGTTTGCTTTATGGGGAAAAAATGACACTTTCGGCTTCCTTTTGTTGCGCTTCGTCTCAAAAGAGAAGGAAAAAAAGCAGCTCAAACAAAACGTGCAGTAAGCAGCAGACTGAGTGGAATTCCCGAACTACAGCGCGGGGGAACGGAAGAATGCACATAAAACAAATGTATACTCCCTGTTTTGTATGTCTGATTGCAAGTTGTGGTCAAAATCTTTCGTAACTCGATACACTGTTTGATTTGGGCTGAAATGAGAAAGAGCAACATCAGGCAGAAGGAGCGGGGTGGGGGTAGAAGATGGTTGGGGGCACGTACGGGGTCATACGAGTGTCTTTTTCATGTTGCAGATTAGAAGCAGATGTTGGTGGGATTACACCACCGGTGTCATCACTCACCCCACAGCTCCACCTCCAATTCATACACACACAGTACACATGCGCACAGACACACACACAAACACTCACACACACTCACAAAGAGGTAAGAGAGGTTTCACAGTCCTCTCAGCCATCCATAAAGCTAAGGGGTAAGCGAGGAGCAGTAGTGACTGATGTGATGCCACTGCTAAATCATCCTCTTCTGAGGAAAACTGAATTGTATGAGAATATATTGAGCGTGGAAGTCTGATATTTGAAAAAAAAATCTTCTGACAATCTAATCCTTCAAATTAATCAATCAAATCAATTCAAAAACATAAACAAATGAAATACAAGATGACACTGACGGTGCCTTAAGGTGCTACTGTAATGCATTTATCGTAAGCCAGCTGGAGGAACGGGATGTACATGGAAGTGTTTAGCTACTAAGTACTGACTTATTGCTTCATGAAAGTTAATCTTAATCTACAGTTGTAGGTTTTTTGTCTTTTTTTTTTTTTTTTTTGCTGGTGGATCAGTTTGAAGCATTGCCGAGGTAGAATGGATTTCATTACAGCTCTGACAAAGCATGGAAAAGTTAAAGCCATTTCTATTCCTTAGGGAGGACGCTGTCTGGCTTGAAAGGGAGAAATCTAGCTCATGAATGAAGGATTTACTTCACTGAACAGAACACTCGCTGGGTCCGTTTTTGAATGAAAGGATCCAAGTGAATCAGACACTTGCTTTCTTGTCACTGATCCGAACACCAAGAGGAAATGAAGAACCAGTGCATGTACACTACTGCAATGCATGAACCGTGCACAGTTTTTAGTGTTAAAAACACAGAGAGGACCTGAGAAAAACTTACCCGAACTGAGGAAATAGGTTTTCTGAACTTCTGAGCCAATGAAAGCGTTTAATGAACTGATTAGCACGTGTACCTTTAACCACCAGATTTTTGTGGCACTCAATCTTTTTTCCTTTTTTTTAAGCCATCAAACTTGAATTTTGAAACCCTCCGATGATTACATATAACACCTATGGTAACTTTAACACTGTTAGCTCATCCCTCACTCATGTTGCTAACTCTTTAGAGAGATCCACCCCCACCACTGACCTCGGCACCATGCACCTCTCAGGGCCTTGAAGTGGTCCTGGCCTGGATGATAAATGATGTGACTGAGGAACCGTTGTCTACACAGAGCTTATTGGAGTACCTCTGAAGGCTGATGTAATGGGTCTAATCTCATGAGGACTGCTCCCATGTGTTCAAATATGTGTACATGTGAAATTTTACAAATGCACAAATGTGTATATAATGCACGCGTGGTTTGTAAAGTCTTAGCTGTGTGATGTCAGTGACAGAGTTGTGTATTCTGGTGCTGGTGCAGAGGACAGGAGCCTAGAGGCTCCATAAGAGATAACTGTAAGGCGAAACAGCTGAAAGTCACAGCGCTTATTGCTCCTGACAGGAACCACACTGAGGCTGTGAGCATAGTCACAGCTGCTGAGAATAAAACCACATCACTATATTGGTCTGTTATTTTGACCACTGTAACTGTATGGTGACGCCTGGCGGCCTTGTTTTGGTCAGGGTCAGAGGTCATAAGGGAATGTCAGAGGTAACAGGGATCAACTGTGACCGTAGGCATCCATAAAAGAAATTCATGTGAATATGGGAACTGTTACACTTGGGAGATGTGTGTTCATTGTAAAAGAAGCATTTTTTTATTTCCATGAAACCAGTCTTTCAGGTAAATCTCAGCATTTCTTGGTATTTTTGAGGTAATTCAGTGATTTAGAAAAACATTCAAATATTTATCATACTCTGAGGTATTGTGAAAAGAATTTAGAGAGACAGAGTATTTTGTAAGATAATTGTTTATTCAGAAAAACTGGACATTGTATGTGTTTTACAGAGCAGACTGACTTCACACAAAACAATGTGCTTATGCACTTAAACTCGCTATGAAATGACTCAAAATCCACTAAACCAAATATAGAATCCTAAAATAACTGTTTGTTGGGTTTTACCAAAGCATGAGTCGTAAAATTTGATAATGACTTAATCTTCACAGAAGAGGATAATTGCTGTTGTTCACTTGCAAGTAAGAGTGAAAATTTTAATAATAATGTGGCAAAAAGAAATTCATAGCATGTAGTAAAGACTTTTATTTTGAATGCTTGAAGTGCACAAATTTTAAAAGTGTAAAGAAAAAAACAGAACGTGGTGTGATGTCTAAGGAAAAGCAGAAAAATAAAATGGTGTGTGTGTGTGTGTGTGTGTGTGTGTGTGTGTGTGTGTGTGTGTGTGTGTGTGTGTGTGTGTGTGTGTGTG
>NW_005187403.1:10569056-10574388 GCF_000239375.1 Pundamilia nyererei
AAATGGTGTGTGTGTGTGTGTGTGTGTGTGTGTGTGTGTGTGTGTGTGTGTGTGTGTGTGTGTGTGCACGCATGTGTTCTGAGATCAGAGGGTGTAGACAGTTAAGATGTCTGAAAGTAGGAAGACATTTAGAGGTGCTGATGTTGAAGAGACAGGCCGCTGGAGATTAAAGAACTTAAGGCAGACAGTCGTTCAGGGCAGTTCAAAGGCTGGACTTTTGTGTGTGTGTGAGTGTGTGTGTGTGTGTGTGTGTGGGGGGGGGTGTTAAAGAAAGCCTGTCTCCAGCACTAACCACCACATCACCTTAAAGATACAGAAGCAAATTTGCTTATACATCGTTAACCGTTGTATATTCATTTTTCTTGTTTGTTGAGAAAATTTTAGCACCCAAGACTGAGCTTTCTGTATGTATATGTAAACCCACGGGAACAATGCAAACCCGTGTTACTGGACCTCTTTAACTCTTTATTTTCACTAAGAGATGTCAAAGCACTTATGCTTACTAGAGTACCAACTTAACTGCACAACATTAGAAAAATAATAAGTCTGAGACTGCGGCATTATGAGAATGAAGGACAAAATACTGCTTGTCATAACCTATATTTAGTTTCAAAGTGCAACTCTGTGCCCCCTTATCTCATCCACTACATGGTAACTGCATGCAAGCCTTTAGTGCTTCCTGAGAACAGCCCTAGAGCCCCGAGAGCCTGCTCTTGAGTGAGTGTCTCCAAGCTCTTGACCCAGCGGTACAACGTGTAGATACCCCTAACAAAGGCACCTAATGCACAGCAACAACATCCATTTTGTTAAAATTCCTTCTTAACTAACAGGCTCATGCTCTGTTCTGGTTTTAAAGTGGGTTGTTATGGGATCTGCGGATATTTGGATGATTGTTTCTTTAAAAAAAAAATTTTAATTAAATTGTGAAGCATAATAAACAGCACTGTTTAAAAAAAACTACAGGAACTAATTAGCAAAATGTACAGAACCAGGGTCTGATAAGTAGACACTAAAAGGGTGCATCTGTTTTAGCACCTCTGAGAGACATGATCCCACTATGTCATTTCAGGGGTGCATAACTCTTAATGCAAAACTGCCAATTATATCCAGGTTCGCATCATCAGTGTATCACATGATGCAATATGCAAGAACCATGTATGATACCCCAAGCCTGTTATTGAAAGGGATTGTAAACTTTCTGATACACCTAGTTATAAAAATTGGACTGTATTTCCTCTACAATGTATTCGTTGTGTTCTTGTAAATTGCACTTTTTATTAGAATATGTTTTTCCCCCTGCTTTTGGAAGACTGAGTTGTTTCTGTCTATGAAATAAAGGCCTTATTTAGCTTTTTATGACTGATGGTTAGCCATCACTACATTCTTGCAATTATCACTGACAGTTAAAAATATTATAGTTTCACACTAGTAATGATTTGTGGCCACATGCCCTAGCTCCCTGCCCTAATAGCAATTACTGTTGCTGCACAATCGAGCTAAAGGCAATATTTTCATGTTTAGTTTCTCTTCATTGCCTTGACCTGCACGGTATCCTGGATTTATATCCCAAATCTGCTCCCTCTGACCTACAATCAACCTTAATTAAATCTGCAAGATGTATGATCTTTTCTTTCATTTCTATATGTCTCTGTGTATGTACACACGCATGCATGTATGTTTTTCCACATTCTATCCTTCTCCTCTTTTCTTTTTAGCTCCTCCACGTTACTTTTCAGCAATTGAAATCAAGGTAATGACTGGGCAAGGAAAAGGAATGTTCTTTCAATAGATAATTAGGGAGATTGGTTTACCAGGGCCACTCAAAGCCTTTTCAAATGCAGGGCTGAAGCCAGGCCTTGTTGTCGGGTGAGCCCAAAAGACTCCCAAGAGAGGCATTCGCCTTGGCTTCATTTCTCAGAGCAGGTGCCTGGCAGGTAGTCAATGGAGACGACCAGTCGAGATATATAAGAAACCCATCCCCCTGTACAAGGGGTCAACATCACAGGTCAGGGGTCATGAGCAGAGGTCACAAGGTCAATGTTTAGCACACAGGACTGGCCAGATGACTGGAAATGCATCCTGAACAGCCACCTATCACACGTATGACTGGATGTGTGAAGAAAATGAGGACACACTTGTTGTTGAATGACAGCTAACGTTTCTTTCATTTCTGTCAAACTATCATGTGAGTTTAATACTGTACTTTTTCTATTCTAATCAACAACTGAAAATTACATTTATACAGCACTTCTTAAATCAGTGTACAAAATTTATTAAGTGAGGCACTATAGTGTAGTAGTTGTCACCTTTGCCCACCCAAGGCTCCAGGAGGTCACACAAAAGGAAGGACATCAGTTATAGATAGATAGATAGTTAGTTAGATATTTGTCATTGCCTGTAGGTTATTATTGACAAGGTCTCAAATAACACAGCATTGCACATGAAGGTATCAGCCCTCCACCTTCATACTTCACCCAGCCACCATCTCTGGACACCTTGTGATCCTGGGCTGCACCCCAAAGGAAACACTATATAAATGTCAATGTACTGACTACTGTAACCGTCACAGCCATAAAGGGGGAAGCACAGGAGATTTTCTTCCTGTCACTCTAGTGGTGGTTCCTGGAAGTGCAGCTGTGATTTAGGGACAGATCCTCTTACATAGCAGTGGATGTGAGCTTCTGTGACACGAAACTGAAACTGTGGTCGGTTGGCAAAATGTGCACGCTCAATCTTTGCTGCTTGTTCATGCACCTCTACACATGTAAGGGAATGGTAACAGAAACTACTGTAGGATACACAGACATATCCCATCTCAACATCTGTGTTATATGTATGAATTGTTTTGGTCTCTACAACCAGTTCTGCATTAGCATTTGTGGAAATACAAAAGCAACATATCCAATATGCATGTCAATTTTTCTCTCTTCAATCAAATAGAAAGCCTGTGAAGTAAATATCTATTTTCTTACTGCCTGGCTGTTTACAACAGGGGAGAGTGGCTATATAAACCACGTGTGGCAAATGAAGAATTTCTTTATCGGGAATCGGCTTGGCCAGCATATGCTGGATATAGGAAACCCATAGCATCAGTGGCTTCGTATTGGCTGCAGAGGTCAAAGGCTAGGGAAGGTCAAAGGTGTCGTCCTCCTTTCTCATCATGAAGTGCATTAACATCTTCTCCCTGTCCCATCTTATCCAGATGGCTAACCAGGCCAGAGGACAGATGCCCCATTTTAAAATATCTTAGGGATCCAAAACGTACCATCGAGAATAAATATGGCTGCATTTTTAGGACATCATATTTCAAAGGAATATGGATATGGGTGGATGGAGATCGCCTGCACTCAAACTGCGTTAACTAGATCTTTGCCGAATCTTGGTATGACTGCAACAGGTTGCTCTATTCACTATGTGTTTAAATTTTATAAGTTTTCTTACATTTAATGTTTGGAGGGGAAACATGGAAGAAAGAACATGAAAGAAAGGTGGGAGAAATTGGAAATTTGGGATCTCATTTAAGAAAAAACACAAATCAGATGTGTTAAATATCTTCAGTACTTTTCTTGATTTGTCCCAGGATTAAACCAAAAATGAAACCAAAAAAAATCCCACCTATAGATGTTTACAGTATCATCACATAGTGAGAAAATTTTAAATATTTTTCAGCTCTGATTAAAATCAAAACGCAGACAAGGTTGCTGCTGTTTTCAATAAACAATCACTAAATGTTCAGAGAGAAAAACGCAGAAACCTTAACACAAGGTGGTGACCTCACTTGTGTGTCTAAGTAATTAAATCACAGGGCCTTGGAGGACATGTGCATTCTTCCACTTTTGCAAGAATATGTCACATGATTTCCAAAGCCACATGATTAATGTTGTAAGGACATTGAAGGGTGATTTTAAAGCTGCCAGAACAAATTCATGCATAATTTTTCTCCAAATTTCTCTGCCATCAAAACTCCTCATTCAGTGTCTCACGTCAACCAATCAGCACAGCTCATACACAGATGACTCCACCTCTGAGAGCTAGTCATTATTTTTACAGCACCAAAAGCCTTCCAAGCATGCCCACAGTCAAACGAATGGAGCCACTCCAAGTCAAATAGACTAGGGCACCCTGCCGAGAACTTTGGACTGGCCCTCATGCAGCGTCTCACACATATACACACATTCAAGTTTATAGCGTGAGGCTGTGAAAAGTACACACTTTCTCTCTCACACATCCTAACACACACACACACACACACATACACAAACATATATGGCAGCTATCCTGCCCAGAGACCTCTGACTTGAACCTGCTGCTCTCACTCAGCAACACATAAATCACTGGGCTCTCAGCAGCACTGCTGGCCCTCATTGCCATGCTGAACTTGACTCCACGGGAATAAAAGTCTGTAACTAGATACAAAAACTAATCCAGACCAGAGACAATTGCTGGCACACAGAGGCCCTAGAGGTGGTGATACCCCTATCTGATGATATGCCGTCTCTGTTATGGGACCTGTGACTTCTGACTTCTGAAGCCCTGCTCTGTGCTACTGGTCAGAGACAAAGAGACAAGAGGAATGAGTGAGGACATGAAGGAAAGTGGACGATTAAGATATAACCTGTCAAGCCATCCTTAGTCATGGGGGAGACCATTTGCTTCTTTAAACATCCCTTCTCTCCAGTTGTCACAGGTACAATGAAAGTTACAAAGCTGAAGAACTACAAAGCTAATTTTACCCCTCTTTCATTTGCACTTTATATTAACAAATACCACTACACCTCTATTTTTCAGGTGTACGAATTAGATTCTGCATTTTACACTACTTTAAGGGGTTTTTGTTTTAGCATTTGTAGAACGAGATTAATTAGCTGCTTTAAATTATTTTAGAAGGAGGGAAAAAAATAAGCTTCTAAAATATGACTGGTTGATATAAACAAACCAAAAATCTTTAAAAATGACATCCACATGAAACTGCTACATTGTTAATTCTATGTTTGCATGTATATACAGCCACAATGATGATGCTTCTTTTTACTACAAAAAAAGATCACTCTACTCAGCACTCTGAGTATTTTCAATACTTGGCTAAATTTAGTTGACATTTCCTTTGATTATAAAAATAAGTAAGCATTTACAATACTTTTACTGTTATATATATTAACAGGTTCATTAAAGTCAGGAATAAATTGGAGGGAATTAGGCGTACCACACAGACACCCACAACCCCCCCCCCACACACACACACACACACACACACACACACACACACACACACACACACACACACGGGCAGGCAGGCACACAGACTGTGAGGTGATGCTTGATCTGCTGTTGT
>NW_005187403.1:10574408-10581526 GCF_000239375.1 Pundamilia nyererei
AATGCGAACAATCTGAAATCATACATCAAGCATTGACAACATAATATATGATCCTGCTTTCTGCAGGTGTTGCCTTCCTAAATACTGGGCATGAGCGTGTGAATAATCCAAAGTACTCACAGTTATTAACAAAAATGAAATAGGTAAGAAGTTAATCGTGCCTTTGTTATAGGTCAGGAAGATGGATGAGGCTATAATAAAAGACAAAACTCCATTTGGGCATTTCCATTTCCTTTTGTTGTCCTGTTAGTCTAGTTACGCAACTGACAAGAAAGTACAGCAAAGCCCTAACAACACCCTGCTGTAAATAATCTAGGAGCCAGTCCAGTAATGTGGCTACCTCCCACACCACTCCCAAACTGTCTGTTGCACTCCTGCAGTACTCTGTAAGCCACCGTTCCAGCCCCCCCAGTTACAGCAGCAGGCCTGACTCAAGCTAGTAATACAGGAATGTCTCTGTCCACTTCTGTCATGATAGAGTGGCCACTGTTTAACTCTGATAACATCAGGCACCGGGGCCTGCACAGCCACAGGGCTCCGAGACACACTTTTATGACTTAAGTATCTGGGGCTGATATCTACTGCAATCAGTGCTATACACCCTCATCACATACTTAGACAGATAGTGAGACGCTCTCTGTCTTTCCAACAGATAAACACACACACACAACTTCAAAGGACATTTCTTTGACTAATATTAATTTTCTAGAAACTTGGTCTAACTTTAACCATAAGTATTACTTGCCTAACCTTAATTTTAGCCTCGAAACATGCCGATGTTTTTTCGAATGTTTGAATGCTGAAAACTTGCAAACCTTGCCAAACTATAACAGAAATTTTAAATAGAAAAATCCTAATATTGATTTTTTTTTTTTGTTTGTCTTATTATGACTAACCAGTTTGTAATGCCACATCGTTGGGGAAACTGAAATTACTGACTATACCAACAACTACAATGTATATGTGTGACATACATCACCAAGGTTGTGAGTTTAATGAGATCTTCAGATGCACAATATGATAGAATGAAAAAAAAATATGATAGAACTCTGAATCTGTATCATTTGAAAAAGAGACAGAACCAAAGCTAGCATAAAAGGATTCATTGATGAGTATTATGGGGGGAAGGACTTTATTGTCAGTAATAATAATAATAACGTTTTAATGATTGGGATGGAGACTGTCAGTCTAACATATCAGTCTAAAACCTTCAATACGTGTTTAATTGGCCCCTCTCTGTATGTGCGCACAGGAAAAGTAGTTGTGTTGCTTAAATAATCATTTAGACTGGACTTACTTCTCTCTTTTTTGACCGTTGCATTTCATTTGTGAGTGACTGGTTGTTGTAGACACTGCAAAACAGCAAATTCGATCTCACAAACTGAAGTGTTCCTTAAGCTGTACTATGAACTGTGCTGTAAATCTGTTGCATCCAGTTAATAAAGCCCCACCTAAACCACTGCTGTCACTTGTGTCAGCTTATTGAGACACCACCAAGCGCTTTTACTCCTCTTTGACCTAAGAAACAGGGGTGTGTGTGCCATTTGATAGACAGCCTTACTTCAGTCTTTCACAATGATGGTCAGTCAAACAAACAAAAAGAGGGATGAGATGAGTTTCTCAGGGGAGTGAGGATAATAAAATCAGAGTGTCTGTGTGTCCTGAGAGGGGGCAATATTTGATGCTCTAACAAAATGAAGGTCTTTGGCGGCCCATCCTGGCAGTCTTTTAGCTAAAGCAAGCAGATTTCTTTGAAGCCTGGCCACCATGGCTGAAGAGCCATTACTCCCAGGTTTTTCTATACATTAACCATGCTACAGCAGCACAAGTGCATTACAGACAGCCGCCCCAGCAGGACCCAATTGTACTCCCTCTTGTTAAGTATTACCCCAACAGAGCTTTTGATTTTATTTTCATTTTTTTTCTCCACATGCCGCTTATCCTCCTCCCCACCCCCGATCAGATTAGGATCGATTGCTGCGTAGCAGAGCTTGCCCAGACAGAAGGACCAGAACAACGCTACAACGTGATTGTGCTCCTCAGGCCCCGCCTTGGAGACTATTCAGGCGACTAAATAGAATGATTTGCCCTTAGATGTCAAATTTCCTCCGAGACAAGGATGTCAATACCAATTAGATTGTCTGCAGTTGCCGTAGTTACGCTAGCCTGCCCCACACACCATTGCCGCCACCCCAACATCTTTCCCTCTAAACATACACTCGCGCTCTTTTAACGTCTCTCTCACATCTCTCTTTTTTTTTTGTAGGCAGAGTGGTGGTCTCGGCACCAAGCCTTTAGCCTCAAATCAGTTTTATGACTGGCGCTGCGCAGACATTAGGCTAACTCCATTAGCCTCTTGGAGATGGCCTGAGGGGATACTGAGGGGCCAAGGATGGGACTGGGTAAGGGTGTGTGTGTGTGTGTGTGTGTGTGTGTGTGTGTGTGTGTGTGTGTGTGTGTGTGTGTGTGTGCATTTAGCGAGAGGGTGAAGGGGTAACATTGTCTTACAGAGTCTTCTGGCATCTCCTTAAAGGTCACTGTCTGCTGGTCGGAGGAGGCAAAAGCCCACTGATGCAAGAACATAAACAAGAAAGAGAAGTGGGCAGAAAATGGATTAATGAACAAATGTAATTAGGAGAAAGGGTGGATGGAGAGAGTGGGAGAGAGGACTCTGTCTCCACTTAGCATCATGGCTCCTGCAGGCGCTTAAGTGCTAACATGACAAACAGATGTGGCATCGGCTGGCCAGACATAGGACGAGACACTCGGATACACATAGGGGCGCACAAATGCATCTTCACATGTATGAAGTCGCCAGCTGTCTTTTACTCTCTTTTCTAGTCCTCTAAAAATTGAGCACAGAAATAACATAAGAGAACTGACAGTAATTGCAGATGTTTTGCTAAAATCTGCAAAATTACTCATGAGAAAATAAAAGAGACAAAACACAAGTTCACAACAAGTTCAACTATGTCCGCGTGAGCAAGATATTAAGCAGCTGTGCAAAGATTAATGTATCTGGAACTCCTTCACAATGTCATATCAGGCGCTTCTACTGATACACTAGAATCTATAAGTTTTCAATCATTGTTTTCTGCCTTTGATCTGTCAGTCTAGTGATATGTCCTCTATGTATTTTATTCATCTGTCAACCATTTATTCCTGCATATGTCTTACCATGATGTCATCATCTCAAGATTTCAGCTTAAAAACCTGCTGATACACTTTCAAGAGCAGAAAAGGTGCACTATCAGTGTCCCGATACACACTGATAGTGCAGAAGTTGTTCCATCAAACATTTGACATCACCAAGTATGTGTTAATTTCCTTCTATTTTGTTTCTGTGATATTTGGCACAATAATATGAAGTCTTATGCTTTGTTTTATGGGTTTCAATTATTATCAACAATAATTATCGGGTAACTGCTCCAATTTACTGATTAACTAAATTAGTATCTTTCAAGAAAGTATTTAAAGCATTCTGCTCTTTTTTTAATAAGCTATATTCTGTAGCTACACTCTGGGAATATTTTTGAGAGCATGTGAAAATAAAATGTCTTACATTTAGTCCCATAGTCAAAATTAAAACTTTCCTGTTCTCAAAGCACCGGTTCAAATGTTTGAGATGCATGGGGAAAACATATTTTCCGTGTAAACACTGAAAACTTTCCATCACTTTAATGTTAAAAGCACACTGTGCACAACTGGCAGACACTTTCAAAGTAATATAAAGCATAACCAAATCCCCTTCTTTCACTATTCCACCCACCCTTCTCTCCCCCTCTTTTCTAAGGGCACAGCACCACACAATCAATTGAGGAATGGAAACACGGCTTGCATTTTGAAGTTGGTTTAACCTTGCAGTGACACCTATTGCGGATGGTTTGAAATGGTTGAGAAGAATAGTTTCCGCATGCTGGATTCTGCAATTAGGCAGCACATCTGCTCCAGCAGCAGCAGCAGCAGCAACAGCAGCAGAAGCAGCACCCTAACATCCCCCCAGAAACTTGAATTTTGGCATTTGTTGAGCTTGCCGTTGGTTGTCAGCCAACGCAAACAGTTTCCACTGCACAACTGCGAATAATTTTATGAGATGGATTTCAACTGGACAATTAGATGGATTTCAGCTGTGAATTTTTTTTTTTAAAGTGCCATGCATTTCCAATCTGTAAGTAAAGTGACAGATTAAGGGAACAGAAGAAACATAGATGCAAGTCACAAAACAGGAAGAGCACGGGGCTCAGTAAAACGAAGAGTCAACGAGGGATAAACAGAAGGAACGATGAAAGAAGGAGAGGAGAGACAGTGACAGCCATGAGACAGAAATTTACAACCAATCATCAGTTAACCACTCCAATCATAATGGATAAAGCCATTAAATTTGCATCTTTTTTTTTCTAAACAACCCTCAGACTGACACTGCCTACAGATCATTAGCTTGTATTGATGGCTGATGCAACTGCGCAGACCGAAAGTCTGAGAAGTTCACTGTTTGTCAGTTAATTCGCCACATGTAGTCAGGAGCAAAACAAATGCCTTCCCTCTCAATTTACGCATGTCTCATTAAATGCAATCCAGTTATTTCAAGACTAATGCCTTTTGCTCTCAAGTTGGCATGTTTACTTTGGTCTCGTTTTTCTTGTGCTGAATAGGCACAGAATGTGACCATTAAATATATTGCTGATGGAGAGACAAGGGGAGAGAAACATCAATATTAAAGGGAATTGGAGTTACTGCCGCCTGTGTTACATGACAGGCTATCCCTGGTGACATCATGACCAGGTCAGATAAAAACTAAAAAGTAAGCAGTGAATTCAAAATTCAAAATCAGAAATCGGTTAATAGAAAAAGCAAGTCAAGGATAAAACATCTAAATAAACTTTTAATGAATATAGTCAAGATTTTAAGATTCTTCGGTTTTACTGTACTTACTATACTCTACTTAAGTTTAAATTAAAAAGGTAAGAATATGATTTGATGCGGCTGAATCCACTGAAGCACTGGAAAATCAGATTGTTTGGAAAAATGAAAAAACTAACTACCATTTGCTTCACCATTATCTGTGAAATTAGCATCTGTGTAATGAAAAGAATATGTGAAACAAAGGGACCTTTGGACATGGCATACTCCATAAAACCTTACTTTCAGCACCTCTGAAATTAAACCTAAAGTCGCCCCAGAGGGGCTATTAGATGACAAATCCTTGCTATTGACCAGGTTCTGCCCTCTGCTTGCTCGTGAGTGACGTCCAAACCTCTTTGATGTCCCTCACCACAACAACACCAGCTCCACTTCCTTTTCTTGAAAAGTACAAAAATGTGAGTCGCAACATTTAGGCAATCGAAAAAGAGCAGGAGAAGGTTAAAGGGGCGAAAGGGGACTCACAACACTCAAAGTAAGCCAGATGTGGAAAACCGCGCTTGCTGTGGACCTGCATTAATGAAGGCAGAGATTCATCTAAGGGTGCTGATAGGCAACAGGATGCCGTGTGATAGGCCATTGCGCATACACTCACTCACCTGGTCACATGTGCTAGCAATAAGTTAGACTTGCTGCCACTCTGTTCAATCAAACAGATGGGATACGGGTGAGATTTGTCTGAGTTTTTTCACAGAGATGAGAAATAAAAGCATATGGGAGAAAGAGCATACACTGCTGAAATGCAGCATACATTTTGTAATCTGTTAGTAAAGGAAAGTAAAGGAGCTGATTTATATTTAGCACAAATATATTAAACTTACATACTGGGCCCTAAAACAGTCTTTTCAAGTGATGCAGTGCCACTTTTTATAGTAATAATAATAATAATAGCTTTTAAATGGGAAAAATAAACCATAGTGTCTATTAGTTTTTATCTGGACAATGATACATTCAATGAAAGCAAAACTAGTACTTAGCACAGAACATTGTATTGTATAAAAGCTTTTTTTGTGGCAAGTTTAAAAACAAAAATGTCTCTTTTAGTTATAAAAACTTTGGTGATAAAACACAATAATTTTAAAGTGCTGCGAATAATTTATCCTAATATAATTCAAACATACATTTAGTGTGTGCCATTAAGTATCATTACCACAATGCTCACAGCTATTTTGTGTTTTTTATTCTGGTGGAATAAAATAATGATGTAGATCAAGGTCAATATCCAACTTAATTTACTATGTCTGTCTTTTAAGTTGTAATGTTATTTTCATCTATATTAATTTTGCTAATTTAAAACTAAATGTATCTGATAATTAGAAAAAGAGATGTTTCGTTTTAGCATAAATGGGCCGGTGTCAGTATGGAGAACAGTAAATCAGTACATATATGGCTGCAAATTGCTTTGTGACTTTATTAATTGTTATTATTATCATTAGTTGCAAAATTCTGCAATATTACCTACATTAATGAAAGTCTTATAAGGAAGACCTAGACTCATGTATCTCTGTGTAGGAGACTCTTGGGTGTTTCCTTTTCTACACCTTTAAAACAGCAAAGAGATTTCAGAAAGGAGTTTTAAAGTAGAGCTGCACTGGTATTGCTACAAGACTTGTTTTTCGTCTATGATTTGATCATACCATCAAAGATACTAGTGCACTTCAAAGGTACGCAGAGTAATTAGGCATATGTGTACAGAAGACAGTATGTACACTGTAGTGTGACTCACGTCTCTGTCGCAGCGGTATCCCTCCAGGGCATTCAGCAGAGCATGCATAACATACAGTATGCCAAAGATCTCCACAATTTTAACTGTAAGGCGTTTTTTACAGTAAAAAAATAACAGTTTGAATATATTAGCATTCACAAAAAGACTGCAGAAAGTGCTACACGAAAGGAGAAGGAGGGAGGAAAAGAGTGAGGAAGAGCAGAGGGTGAATGAAAATGTAAAGACTGCTTGGAACACTTAAATTAAACTGTACGTGAACCCCTAAACGCCAACAAAATCTATTCTTCGTCGTTACACATGACCGCAAAGCGCTTGCAGCCATCATGCAGGAATGCTAGGTCGAGATGTTTATAGGCTTTAAACATATATATTTCCTTCCCAGGTAAAAGATCTTTGCTCAGTACTTTAACTTTAGGTTGTGATGTGTACTGACAGTTTGAGATTAGATGTGATATATATATATATATATATA
>NW_005187403.1:10581592-10598335 GCF_000239375.1 Pundamilia nyererei
ATAGATAGATAGATAGATAGATAGATAGATAGATAGATAGATAGATAGATAGATAGATAGATAGATAGATAGATAGATAGATAGATAGATAGATATTTGTAAAGAAAAAAATGTAAAGAAAAAAATATAACTACTGATTACAATCTTGGTTACAATTACCTCAGCAAAACATCCACACTGTCGAAACAGCTACAAGTTTGACAGCGTTGTGGCGTGTAACTACATTGCTGGTTTTCTGATCTCTCAGCAGCTGCTCTCAGTGACACATCACATTAGACTGGGACTGAACTGTGGTAATGATAACCACAGTTGCATGGTTACGATGGTATTTAAGAAGCCTAATGTCCTGTTTGTTTTCCTATGTGTTCTCTCAGAGGTGCTCTCAACCCAGCAAGAGTGTCATGATTGGTGTGTTTTTGTCTGTGTACATGTTCGGAGACACTCCCTCTCTTAATCTGGGCAGGCCTTTTTCTCCCTCTTCATGTGTCTGTCTCCCAGCTTCATTCAGTAACTCACTTTCCCTCACTCGCTCTTTTCTTTCCCTTTCTACTTCCCCTCTTTATGTCTGCTTGTTTCCTCCTCCTCCTCCTTCTTTCTTCTGCCCTTTCTCCTCCCACAGGGGTTGTATGCATTCCTGCCAAGAGGGGCGGAGGTGTCTGTGATCCGGCCTCGATAAGGACCAGACCTCGCCTCCATGCTACCCTCCCTCGTGTTCACCCTAGTCCTCACCCCCTCCCTGGGAAAATGGGTGTACCCTCCTCCCTGGCAGGGCACCGGCTCCCCTTTGAGTGTGCTGCCATGGCTGGCAGCAGAGACTTAACATGATTTGTTTGTCTGCTGCTGTGTGTTTGCACCAAGCCCTAGCACCAACCTCCATTACTCCTGTCAGAGATCCAGAGGGCTGGTTAGCTAGTGCAGATCAGAAGCGAGGCCGCCAGAGGCTGGATGTGGAGGGTTAAAGGGGTGTTAAAGAGGCTGAGGTAAGAACGGCTAGAGATGCACAGGGGTTTGAAAAGTCACATAATGGAAGCATTCAGCATTTTTAAAGTAAGTCAAGCTGCAGCTGCCTGTAAGAAAGAAAGAAAAGAAAACAAGCACACACATTCACATGGAGACACATACAAAACCATTTCACTAATCACTCAGTTTTATCCATGAGGATTGAGGGGTTTGTCATTCTTCTTTTTTTTCTCTTTTTTTCTTGGTGTTTTCTAATTGGCTCACTTCCTGGTGCACTGGGAGACAGCAGGCACAGGAGCGGCTGCCCAGCCGGCCCATTGATCTTTCATCAGCCCATAGAGTTAAAGTTGAAGGCAGGAGGGAAAGGCTGGAGAGGCTGTCCCTCTTTTTATGGCAGCCTGCTGGAGCCTGCCTCAGATTGTTCCCTGTTTCCTCAAATTGTTTTTCATTTAGTCAGGCTGCAGCGCCGTGCTGCTCTGAAGAGGTGAGGTGGAGTGTCACAGACATTTAGGGGAGCACGTAACAGCTACAGTCTGGGTAGGTGGATACAATAGTATAGCACAACTGCTTTGCTGATAGCATTTTAGCTTCTATGTGTCTGTGTGCGTGTGTTTGAGTATCTGGACATATGTGCTACTTTAACCATGAGGTTTTCTCTGTATGAAAATGACCTACAGGCTGAAGGGCTTTGTAGTAGATGATAACCTCATAGCCTTATGAGTGATTATCGTAAGAGTCCATTCAACTGTCTTTGACTCTATAATCTTATAAAGCTCTATTTTAGATATCATTACTAGAGCAGCAGTAATCTTAGATGACACACTAGAGTACCACTAATTTAGTGGGAGATGATATAGCATATTAAATTGCTTCACTTGATAATATTTCTATTAGTCAAAGCCATTTTAGATTGTGAACAACTATAAGAGGTCTTAACAACTCAAGTTTCACTTGAGGGGCTAAAATTACCTTGATCAATTTGCATGAAAGCCATGGTAGTGGTCAAGACATCCACGTGACATCCAATCAGAGGGTCTAATCAGTATGTGGGTGTGGTCCGTTGTATCCCCAACAGTATTCCATTGATCTGAGCTCCAGCGCTGAGCTGCAGCAGTCATGTAGGCCCTAAATTGGTCATCTAACTGATATGTGATATTAGGATCCTTCTTCGAGGAAGCTCCACAGGGATCTGGTCAGAGGGAGAGAGAGAGCGAGAGAGGTGGGGGTTGAGTGAGAAAGAGAGCGAGAGAGAGAGACTTCAGATCACCAGATCAATTTTCACTGGACTTTGAATATTTCATGGAGTCTTGCAACAGATACACGAATAGGCTAAATAACAACAACCCCATCCCATCACAAACATACATCAGGTTGTGCAATCTCAACCAAAAAAAAACAAAAAAAAAACATGAACATGAACATAAATATGGTGTTTTTAATCCTTCATGAACTACAAAAAGGCTTGGACATCAGAAGACAAAGCCCTACTGAAAGAAGAAAAAACACATTGACTGCATTAATAGATTCCGGTGAAAGGAAATTTATTGCACAGCTCAGAAAGATCACTCTGAGAAGATGATGCCCAGACGCAGAGACACGCAAACACACATGGCCCCTTCACCCAAAGGGCCGAGTTAGGGGAATCATGTCTGGATTATGTTTCTAGTCCCAGCAAACATGTGGCTGATATAAGGCTCAGATAGTGACTCCGCCCTGGTTCTTAAAAGTGGACACAAAAGACAACCTCCTTAAAAAGCCTGTGATATAGATTTAACAGATATGCCTGCGTGTGAGTGCATGAGCGCATTTGATTCACTTGTCTGCTTAATTCTGTCTGAATTGTGTAAGATCCTAACACGAATGTCTCATCGCTGAAGAAAAACTTAAATTACATGCTGTGTAAAGCAGACCGTAAATCTATCAGGACTCTCAGCAGTAACAATGCAAAGGGGGTAACACACTCTTAGAGCAATAACCCACACCTGACCCCTAAACCTTCGTGCATGGAAAGGATGTTGTTTCACCGACTGTCTTCAAGTACTTTCCTCTCAGAAAGACATCAATGAAACCAGAGCTTGTCATGCTCTGTATTTGTTTATTAAGTATTCTACTGGACTGGCTCACTCCCAAGATGGCTGTAACTGAGAGATTTGTTCATGTAGGCATTAGGGCTGGCTATCAGTGGTGAATTATTTATTGCAAAAAATCTTCCTTTCCTTGACGGATGAGGGAATATGTAGGACTGCTCACTGACTCTGCCTTGTATTAACAAGCAGGATGAAAACATTGTTAAAAACTGTACACTGATGCTGAGTTTGGGGAGAAAAAAAGGTGTGCGAATATTTATTTAGAGGACAATAACTGCAGTAATAAAATTGCAAACAGATGATCTGGTAATAAATTTGCCACAGGGATGTCTTTTTTTCAAAGGAGATTTAAAATGTGTATTTGATAACTGAATTTCACTACTATATAAATTAACATTTCTAATTTAAGTGATTAAAGGTTTTTTAATTTTTTACATGTTGTTTTTGTGCTTTTTTTTGTTTCAGCTCTTTATTTCAAAACTCCCAAAAAGCTGTCAGCCTTTCAGTGCCTCATTAAAACGTTTGAATGATGCATATTTAAAACAAAAAGAAACAGAATAAGTGTGATCAACAGCAGCATGTGCTGTCTGCTTCCACTGACAAGAGCATCAAGAATTCCAAAGGAGAGAAGCAGTGCTTGCAAAATATCAACTCGGTGGAACCCCGACTACTATTTCAGTTTATCTAATAAAATGGAAGCAAAGGATAGACACAGGTCTTTGTGTGAGGAGAAAGTCTGTTACTATTGACATCTTTCCTGACAAATTTAAATCACAAATGATTTGTTCAAATAAGACTAAATCACATTTTGGTCCTTTTCTCTGCCCCTTTATTATGCTAGTTCTAGTAGTCTGAGCAGTGAAAGAAAAAGGGCAGAGGGGTCTGGCAATTGTCATTCAATGGCTGAGCCATTTTGGAAATCACCCTTCTCTTTTTGTTCCTGCTGCCTCCCGCTCTCTATTTCCTTATGGCACACTAGATGGAAGGCTTCCCTTTATGATTTCCAAGATACACGTACACCGCCAATCCCCTTCTTTCTTAGAGAAACAGGCACATATAAAAAGACTGAATGAGTCAATCTTGCAAGCAAAAAAAAGGAAAAATCCTGGCAGTTCAGTTGACAACAGGATAACTATATAAAGCTGATTAAGCACTAATTGAAAATTCACATGAAGATACAAGGACGGTTTACACAGAGGCACCTTTTAGTCCTAAATCAAGTAAAATTTTGTATATAATTCTAGTCAATGTGACATTTGTAAACTTCAGATCCAATCTGAATAAAATTACCCTAGCCCTATGACCCAGGGACATCCAAGCAGTCTCACAAAGAGCCACTAAAAGGGATCCATGACCCATTTTGAGTCTTGGCCCATATTTCAAGAATAAACACCAGTGAGCCCCAGCATCATCTTCACTGAAAGAAAAAAGAAAACAACAGAGAGGAAAAAAAACAGAAAAGAAAAATGTTCCTCGCCCCAACTATTTAAAAAAATAACAACAGTGCAAGCGTGATAACTACATATAACTACATAAAATCTAAGCTACCAATGGAACTGCTGAACATGTGCATGCTGACAGTGTGATGATGTTTTGAGCAACTGCAGACCTGCTTTAGAATGACCCGAATGTTAAGGTTTTAATCTGAAAATAAATAAATAAAGAGTCAGACATAGCCTCCAAGCTGCCAGTCTCACACTGAAGGAAAAATGTTATCATCAAAACGGAATGAAATTCACTGGCATCACCACTGGACACAAAATAACCGCCGACTTTATGCACCGGTGTGTGTGTGTGTGTGTGTGTGTGTGTGTGTGTGTGTGTGTGTGTGTGTGTGTGTGTGTGTGTGTGTGCTTTTGCGAACGAGGGATGTTTTTGAGGAGTTTTAACCCCCTGCCTAAGAATGTCAAACAGCGTGGAGTTTTGAATTGTGTGACTTCTACCTTGTCCTTGTCACAAGGTTGAATATTAATCCACAAATGACCTCCATTTTTCACACCTGAATCAAAACACTCAAGTTCTGACACACACGCACACACACACACAGAGTATATTTTCAGAGTAATCCTTATCACACTGTTTGTGCCAGTCTGCAATCAGACACCAGGTGATGTGGTGTGGTGGGAGGGATGATATGAAGCAGAAAATGTGAGCATGTCTTCAGTCTTGTAAAGGGCTTAAAAGGACTGCACTGAATGCTGGAGAAAGAAATGAAAATCAAGGTGTGAATCAGTTTCTAATGTGGAGTATCTTAAGCTACTTGAACATGTTGCAACAATAGTCACTGTATCAAAACCTCCAAACCTAATACAGGAGTAAGATAGCAGGTAAAACAGAAGTAGAAAAATAGCAAATAAATAAAAATAAATAAACTGGGTGTAGCCTATGTATTATTAAAAATGGACATTGTCAATTTTAGTGGTCATTTTGAAATCCATTGCTGTGATACTGATCTGATTATTTTTTTATTATCAAACCATATTGTCTTCAAAAAATAGTTTTAAAACATATTCAGTTCTTTATATCAGGATATGTTGCAATTTTGTTTCTTACTAATATCCATCAGTAGTCCCCACTGTGGAGCAAACCTGGAGACATGACATCAAACGATCATCAGTATTTACATGACCAGGAAATGTCCCGAGAAATGTGTTTGGAAACGACTGAAAAATGATGACCAAGCGCTGCTTGGCCGGACGCGTCTTGACTTCAGCGTGGAGTTAGTTTGTGCGCCAGGCGCCGAGGAGAATAATCTGTTTACAATGTGTGCGTTGATGGCCATTTTTTATGATGTTGTTTAATCCACAGTGGAGTAAAGGGTGGGCTGTGTAGCAGAGCCCCAGACAAACTGGCTCCAGTGGCCATCTCTGTAGCCTATAGGCTTCTCTATTTGAGCCGAGAGACAGGTGTAAATCTCTCCTGCGATCTTTACTCTGCACTCTGCGCCTCACTCACCTGAAGGTAAATAAATGGTTTATGGCCAAGTAAATGAACCACCTCTCCTGCTTTGTGGGCTTGTGCACCGAAAAAAGAAGAACAGCCTCAGATGTCATTGTCATCAATTGAACCGAAAAAGGAAAATGGACAGTGTGTGGTAGATACGTAGGGAGGGAAATATTAATATATCGATTTGTGTATATATCGGGACGGGAAAGACGGCATTTATTCATAATTTTGCGATAAGACATCTTTATTAAGCTTTTTTTTCTTTTTTCTTTTTTAAAGAAAATGAAGAAATAAAGTTCAGTTTACAGAATGTTTCTAAATAGCTGCTTTTTAATCCAACCAGAAGTATCCAAAGCTGAGTAGTGGTCATGTAAACTTGATACAAATATAACGCAGAAAAATCAATTACTGTTGGCTAAAATATTTTCAGAAAATATGCGCATAGATAGCTCTATTTCGCTTATGGGGCAGCACTATATTTACTGGCGGAGTCGTTTGACTGTGTGTGTGAATACTTTTAGACACCGTTATTTTAAATGGATTGATACTCAAAATAATCTCAGTGTCCCTGGATCGCTTTGCTATGCTGTCATTGGCACACGTCGTGTGTGTGTGTGTGTGTGTGTGTGTGTGTGTGTGTGTGTGTGTGTGTGTGTGTGTGTGTGTGTGTGTGTGTGTGTGTTGAGACAGAGCAAGAGAGAGAGAGAGACCTAAAGAGAGAGGGGGGAACTATTATACCAAAGTTCTGCAAAGTAGGTCTGTGCCATTCTTGATTAGGGATTGTTCCCAAAAGAAAGATGGTTGCAGACATGAGATAATGAGGTCCTGTGATAACGCGGGCCTCCTTTAAGTTTTTCCCATGAAACGAGACTGTCGCCAGTCCACAAAACGACACTGTGCTTCGGCACCACGCTACTCACTTCTCATTTGTCGAGCACAAAAGCTGATCCGCCCCAAATCCGCACTAACAAACCAAGGACCGGGAGCAAATCATATAATGTTCAATCGTATTCACTTCTCCACTAATTAACTGGACTCCCACCTTATTCTTAAATACAGTGACCAATTAAACAGCCGTGTTTGCCAAAGGTCTCTGGGGCCACAGTCGGTCGCCAGGAACATTTGTGAAGGTCTGCGGCGTCACAATAGGCTATGGATCTTATTAGGTGAATGACCCCAGCGAGGAAAGGTTAGAGGCTTTTTCACTGTCGTCGCTGGAAAACTAAGATGTTTCCTAATCGGATTTTAATTGCTTGGTTGAGTGGCTGATTCGTGTCCTCTCAGTGTTCGCAGTGGGATGAGTTTGTATTTCTGCGCCGATCCGCAAACATATGAAATCGTGACCTTGATGTATTAGATGAAATTTTAATTTTAATTTACAATCAGAATTATTTTATTTAATTGAAGAGAAACCCGAGGTTTTATATACAGGGCTGAAATCAACAGGTGTAAACAGAATCTGTACTGAAAGTGACGCAGTTATAACTGTTTCTGCACAGAGCACTGATACTTTAATTTAAACCCCCCTCTCTGTCTACTTCACAGTGAGATCCAATATCCTAACACATAGCTATAAAGGCGGACGTGACCACAATGACCATCAGTCCAGCACATAGATCCACGAAGGGGGCACAGTTACATTTATTTATTTATTTTTGCCTCGGCAAATGTGCTATTTTTTGCAGCAGTTGCGCGTACTGAGCCTAGCCTGCGCTTATACTCTAGACTTCTATAAGTTAAGCCAAGCAGGTTTAGCTTACGTTCAAATACTCCCCCTCATTACCCCAAAAAATGTCTTTATACAAAACATCTGTGGGGGAGTACAATAAATGAAAGCACGGCTCCAAACCGCATCCTACTTCTTTTAGATTTTCATGTGGTTTTCGTGTATTGTCTAACTCAGTAAATACGGCCAGTCTCATATTTCAAATGTCACAATTCTCTGACGACTTGCAATTTGAACATGAAAAAGCAGCAACGGCAGACAGCTAGTAAAAAGAAAAAGGGAAAAGGTGGCTCTGAAACCTATTACATTCGCATTTACTTTTGAACAGATGTATTTGAAAAAAAAATTTTTTTAAAGTTCCTTCCTTCCCATATATGTATAGAGAGGGAGAGAGAGAATTGTTCATAAAGTTGATGTTTCAGTTCATAACTTTGCCCAGCCAGATGAAGCTTCACATTCAGTTGCCACAGAAGTCGTTTAGTTAGTTTTTAATATGAGCACATAGATAATTTTAAAGTCCTTTAAATGACCCAGTTAATTTATGATTGTAACCCATCTGAGAAATGTAAATACTTATTATGGATTATCCACACATCCGCACCGTTTTTAAGCGCTGCACTTGCCATAACTTTACAACATAAAATAATAATAATAATAATAATAATAAAAAAAACTCTATTCTGCTTCTAAACAATATAAAGATTTTCGGGATCTTAATAAACATAGAGAATATGAACATATGTTGCTGTCTGTTGTTGATTTCTCAGAAGAGAAAACGTTTCAACTGCAAGCAACTTAATGCAAGGCTCCAAATACCCAAAGGAGGTTTCCGCAAACATTTACAAGGTATTATAGTTTCAGAAGTTACTGCAGGGATGCATCCAAAGCACGGAGAAGCATGTAGGAGATTCAATTGACCGCACTCAACTTTGCCGCCGTTTGAGCTTGCAGCATACACTTCAAATTTTTGTTCCCGCTACTGACAAAACCGTTAATTCACCCAGAAACGGGAGGTCAAGTTTCAGCAAAAGCAGAAAAAAAGATGGGCGACAGCTCACAGGAACATTTGTGTAAGACCGCAAAGGTTTCTGTGTACAAAGAGCTCCAGTATGCCCTGGGCTTTCCTAAAATTATCCGTCGAGCCTTATTATGACACTTGTTGCTTCTATCTATATGTTTGAAAAATGTGCAGTCAAGAGTGAGTTCACTCAGCTCAAATTTAGCAGGTGTGTTTAAGAAGAAGGGTATATAAATATGAATAAATTCTGTGAATCCTGTGAACGATCTGACAACAAATCTGGACATTTTCAGTTCGTTTTGGAGCAGTTTTTGTCATAATTATTTAAGACTTAAACACTGGATTCGCTGTATTTAAAATAAAACTTGGGTTCAGAGGCATCTTTTTTATTTGGATCTCGTCATTTCCTGAGTGATATCATTCTGTATCTCATTAAAGCTCGACATTTTACTACTATCCTATGTGAGAAAGAAAAATCTATACGTGTTACACAAGCCTGTGCTGCTTTATTTCTGTTTGCTACTGCCTCTCTTCTGTTGAGTAAAACAAAAAACTAATGGGATGAGCTGCAGTGAAATCCGCAGTGAAAAGGGTGGATTATAGGCTCAGGCCTACACACAGCACCTGTAGGGAGTGGCTGGAGAAACCTTCTCAAAATAACTCATAAAACTTATCCCCAGCAGGTTGCAGCGAGGTTCAACAGGAAATATGACAGACCACCTGAGGCACAAATCCAGGAAGACCTGGCTTACCTTGAGGGTACTGGCACCTAAGATAGTTATATAAGGTCATTTAGGGATGGGGTGCACTACTGTTTATGTAGCATAACTGGGCTGCAAATTTTTTACTGCATTTAAGCAGCTCCCTTTAAGTCATACTCACAGCCTTGATGTGGTCTGTCTCTGAGCCTGAAGCCTCCTTATTTCTTATTGAATGTCTATCACAGTACTTACCATGGATTTACTTTAAAGATTGGTATTACACTTGATCCAGTTACCTCAATCACCATTTTTGGTAAGCAAATATCTGATTGTGGGACAGAAAGACATAAAAGACATGTATTCAACCATCCCGTCAGTGGAAATCAGTGCTGGTTTCTTTTACCAAGCTTTCCAGACTGCATGGCACTTGCTTTTCCGCCTATGGTTTTCCATTTCAAAGCCCTGTGTCTCCATGTAAATACAAAAACACAGTAATCCAATCTGACCCCATTGCAAATTTTCCAGAAACTATTGGGGGGTAGTGGGGTTGACATGAGCCACACACTTATCCCACTTAACCTCTAGAGAGAAGCCACCCTAACCCCTTAGTCCAAGATTCCCTTGGTTGAGGAATGCACTGCTTTATACCACTCTGCTCTTAAAAGCACCATGTCTCGAGGTTGCACTCAATGGCAAAACCTTCTAACTTTGTGAGACCATAAACCCAAAGCAGCAGAGAGTGGATGCCAATGGTGGGGAAGCTAAATGGACAGCAGATACCAACATTGGGGCCTTCCCTGGCCACCGTTCTGCCCAAACCCAAATACTTTTTGATTTAAACCCAAAATAGTCCCTAACAGTTACATCTCATGAACATAGCAGGAGCATATTTATACTGTGCTAACTTGATGACAAATAACCTGAGGAATTTTCTGTTCCCCATTTACTATTGTTTGCTTTTTAGCATGCAAAACTAGTTCCAGTAGAATTCCCATTGCTCAGGATACAGCGGGAAAGATGCTTATCTCCCACGTTGGCGAGTGGTGGCACGTAAAGCAAGCTGAAGACTTTTGACACATGGTCCACATCTGAGGCATTTGCCATGAGTGTCTTGATCACACAGCGTGTAGCTACAGAGAAAGCCTGACGGCTGTTTATGGGGTTGAGCAGACAAATCCCCCGCATTATACTCTACAGGTGATGCATGCCACTGGACTGGTTTTGTTCTAATAGCGTTGTGTACATTGCACTTTCAAAACGCAGCTGTCAGTTCTTACTCTTTTCTGCAGCAACAGGAATAATAGGCCTGGCCTGGTTTATGTAAATAGGAAACATTTCACAAACTTTTTTTGTGGGCTCCTTTGGAAAACGCAAGCCATTTTAAACAAAACACAAACTCCTGTGATTTCTTGATCTAAACACGATTATACTGAAATGTTTGCATGTAAAGTTTCTCAGTATCTAAACTGGCGACACTGATTTCATTCCTTTCACGTAATCAATAAATGTATAAATTAATCCGTTTGTTTTTTATACCTTGTGTCAGATTTGTTTGGGTTTTTTGCTTTATTCTTTTCTTTGCACCCCAGAGGTGCAAAAAAAAAAGCTGCCCTGTTTAACTTATGAATATAAAGCTTTATGCCCCCCCCCAATCTTCCAGCTGCTTCATCGTTAACTGTGTGGTAATAAGGTAAATGTTATGAGCCTGCATCACTGCTGATTAACAACCTTAACCAAAAACAGCAAATATCTCCCTAAGATAAAATTTCAAAAATAACATTTTCCTTAGTCAGCCTGTAGTAAATGCTTTGCTATCAATAGGCACATCTTCTAATTAACTAAAATAGTATTCAATCAATACCCATAACTGGCCATTGGAAGAATTGATGAGAGCAAGGGTTGACTTGACAAAAAATGATTGACATGGACATTTCATCAACAGGTAAAGAGCTTATCAATCTTCCAGCCAATTGACTAAAACATTTGTGTTATTCTGGCTATGCAATTTAGAGTCTGCACTCTTTTTGGGAGGCAATATGGTCTTGGTTAATCAATTTTAGCCCCACCTAAATGTCTGAGGTAAATGGTTTGTATTCAGAGAGTCATTATGCTGTTAATTGACACCCCCCCCCCCCCCTTGTTGTTGGGGTGCACATAATGAGGTTTGGGGTCATTATACTTCTTGGATACACCAATCTTGTGATGTTTCCTTTTCCTATCATGTTCTGTTAAGGCTGATGATTCTCACCAGACAATCTCCTCTATCCAGGAGTGGTGCCACCAAGTCTGTCCTTGCTTATCATTAACAATCTGCAAATAAACAGGACAGCATACATTACATCACTTGCAGCTCCATGATCAATTCCAGGAATGTCTTTGAAGCTTTGCTTAATGAACCTACACAGTGTAGCTGCTCTGTGTAGTTAAGCAATGAAAGCTTCATAACCCATGACATCAGTGCAGGTTTTTTCATCCCTGATAATATTTTAAGGCTTGCAAAGGAATATAAACAAAAATAAAATAAAGTAATAAAGTAATAAAAACACAGAGTGGTTGTAGTTTTCTCTTCTTCTTCTCTACCTTTTTTCCAAGAATCTTAAGTCACATCATTCAAGGATCATTTCCGTAAACTGTGTGGACAGTACAGCATGGCAGCTTTAAAACACAAGCCATCCCCGAAGCTGCCCAAAATCACGCAAACCACACACACACCCACACACGTGGAGTGAGAAATTTTAGAGGCTGTCCAGTCAAATATACTACCCCTTCTGATTTTGATATGCATGATCTCTGTACAAAAGGGAAGCGCTGACAAAGTTGGCTTCATCAATCAGTTGTGTCAGCTCAGTCCTTTTTATAGCCTCCTGAAGTCCCTGAGAGCCCTAACCCTGTAAAAGTTTATAAGTATTGACCATTCCCTACTTGCTTAGCTAATGAAGGCAGCTTGGCCACATAGCCTGGAAGGCTGCCACAGTGTCAACACTGCTTCCTATTTGATGACACCCTGCGCTAAATTGAAATGTGCCGCTAATGGGGGCAAGTGTTTAAAGAAGAATAAGCCCCAGTAACTGACACAGACCTGACCTCTCTTACACAAAGAGATGACTGCAAGCTCTCATATAGAAAACAGCACCTTAATGCTGGACATTGCACGCACTGTTTAGCTACTTAGCTCCAGGTGTTCTGTAAGATCTCCATTCAGTCAGAAGTTGCTGGAGCTTATCAATAGTGGCGCATTTGTTTTCTATAGCAAATCAATAACAGAGAAAATACGCCACATCCGAGTACATCTCCTGGGGGGTATATATGCATGCACTCCAGTTTACGTACTTGTATACAGTATCTACACAGGCAAGAGGGGCAGGTTTCTAAGACAGCGCCTAACAATACTTATGATGAAGAGGACATCCGACCGACAATAAACAAAAACCTGCACAACATGCGCGCGGTGGTCTCACACTGATACTTGCGAGCACGAGCGCTTTTGTTTTCAATTCAGTGCAAGCTTTTACAAATTCTAACAACCAGTGTGCGACAAACAGGCCACATTTCCACGTTGTCAAAATATTCAGAATGGTGCATCATCATAATTCACTACATCCCTGTTGATTTTTGTAAGAATTTGCTCATTCCCTCAAGGACTCTCAGATCCACGCGGTCCCCGCCTGGATCCATGGAGACAGACAAATGACTGAGAATTGATGGTCAATGTTTGCCCAAGGCTGCTGACTGGCCACTGCACTCTAGTTTACTTGTGAATTAGTGGTTAAATTGCATTTTGGAGAGCACTAGCGTGGCTTTGTCTTGGGTTCACTTCGACGCTGTGCAGAAAAAACTGTCACTGCACCGACTAATGAGCTGCTTCTAATTGGCGTTTTTAAGCATCTTATAAGTATATCAGCATTGTTAATAGGCGCATACTGCATGTTACCGTTATGGAAGTGCACTGTGGACCTTAGGCTATAGCGGTTATGGAAAATAGGTTATGACAGCTTGTACGGGTGTAACAGGAACAACACTGGCTCAGATAGCTTAAAAAAATACCCGTGCATTATCAATAACACCTAGTTGGTTATCCAGCGTGAGCAACTGTCATTTTGCAGAGGCAGGCTAAAACGGAATTGTTTCCCAGAGACAGTTGTGCCGGGAAAGTGTGCTATATTTAACAAGAGAATTGATTGGTAGGCTATGATTCAAAACATAGACGTTTTGTTGGGGAAGTGATAATGCAGTAGCACAAGTGAGCACATCCTCCCCGAACTGTGCTCCTCTGGGTATTTGTGCGCAAACTTGTGATACGGGATGAGCCTCAGCAAAGATGAACTTGGCTGTTAAATAAAACCCATTTCAAGTCGAAATGAAAATATTTATATTCACTGGCTCATCAAAATAATGTATTTCCACATCATATGTACAGCACGCTTCTCTCACACCGAGTCAAATCCAAACATGGCTTGATGAGGAAAAGTGGAAGTGAAGACCTCACTGTAGGGAGTATAATCTAGGAAGATAATAAATGAAAAAAAATGAACACACCTTACACCCGTGAGCTTTCAAATTTAAAAAAAAAAATCAAATAAATAGCCTAATAAACTAATTCAAGTTAAAATAACTGTTAGCGAAAGCCTTAAAGGTGTCATAATATTCGCCTAACGTTACATTACGATCAGGAGCTTATCATAGAGCGCTTCATCCGTAACCCGGTCATATTTTCCTGAACTTTGATTTCAAAGGAGGTCGTTACTGGAAATGTTCCTCTGTTTTCCGGTGCTGATAAATCTGTGCTCGCAGACTCTGTAAACTGCGAAGTGAAAAAATTTAATTGTTATATTAAATTATGACATAAATCTGATTATAACCCAGCAGGACAGTCTTCGTGGTATTCAAACCAAAAAGAAAAAAGAAAACACGGTGATACGGTGGGGAATGGGACAGAGAAGGAATTCAGCAGCGCAACACAACAACCGGCCGACAAAGCGAGCCGGTCTCCCGGCTTGGCTTGTCTGCTCTCTCCCTTTCGCTGGGTCTCACACACCGACCAATAGCGCAAGTTCTATAACGATGTTGACATATTCACACAACACTGGCTGAGGCAGGGTGGTGTTTCACGGCAAAGCCCTTTTTAGTTTCCAAACACCTTTTTATAAGTCTGAAGTCTGTCCCCTCCACCCGACCTGTTAAAACCACGCCCACGCAGCCACACAATTGGTCCGAAAGCGTCAAAGAGCCAATCAAACCGAGCGCTGCTACTCTCTGTTGCATACACATCCATACAGTATGAAGCCCTATGGGCCACAGAGGCGCTAGGAAAATCACGGAGCTGGGACCTTACCACCTCTCTTTCTCTCTCTCTCTCTCTCGCTGGCCGTCAGCGGACTCCTTTCTTTTGCACACGTCTTTCCCTGAAATGTGTGTGTGCGTGAAAGGGAGAGGAGGAATAAAGTGTGTGCGCGCGTGTGAGGGTACATGTCCGGAGCGAGTAAAGGCAGGGGGATTATTCGGCGCTATCGAAATATTTCAACACGTCGCTTTCGCTGCAGGACTGAAGCCAATAAGAGGGAACCCATTTTAACAGGAATGCCGATATTGTAAACAGCAGCAGAAGAGAAGGAATGCACCGCAGTCAATTAAGTGACTCACCTCACTCGGTTTAATTCGACTAATGTCCGAAAGACGCAGAAAGTTGTCCAATGCGCGTTAACCTCCGAAGAAAATCGGCCTGGCAGCACTCTTGAAGATTAATGGAGAGCACTTGTACATTTCACTTTGCAGACTTTTGACCAACGATTCGGCAAATGACTGCAGAGATTTCCCGGCAACTTGGGAAAAAATAGTGGATGCTTGTTCCCGTCGAGTTCAAGGAGGAATTTCCAAAAAGCTTTCCAACTCCAGATTTGTTTTGATTTTTGCTTCTTATTTTGCCATCATTTGGCTCTGTCATACGCGAGCCTTAGTGTTCTAAGAAGTATTGCTTTCAATCCAGCCAGTCGTCTACGTTTGTTGCCTGCTCTTGGATGAACTTCCTGATGAGAGATCCAGTCATACAAGGATCAAGTATGGCATATCATCCGTTTATACCTCACCGGGGTCCGGAATTTGCCATGAGTGCGATGCTGGGTCACCAGCCTCCCTTCTTCCCGGCCCTGGCTCTCCCTCCCAGCGGCTCCCTCTCTTTGCCGGGAGCCCTTGGAAAGCCGATCATGGACCAGCTGATGGGAGCCGCGGAGACCGGCCTCCACTTCTCCTCGCTGGGACATCAGGCTGCTGCCGCCCACCTCAGGCCTCTGAAGACTTTGGAGCCTGAAGAAGAGGTGGAGGACGACCCAAAAGTTCACTTGGAAGCCAAGGAGCTTTGGGAACTCTTCCACAAGAAGGGCACTGAGATGGTGATCACAAAATCCGGAAGGTGAAACATGTTTTTGTGTTTATTCAAATAATTTAAAAAACAACAACAACGCAGAATCCTGTTGTGTGTGATCAAAATGTGGGATGTTATGTCATAGCCTGCACACATACAGATAGATTACAATTACTACAATTGCTTTAGAAGAACAAGTATAGAATAATCCTTTAATTGTCCCACAAGGGGAAATTTGGTTGTAACAGCAGCCAAAAAGACACATATACAAACAAACAGTACACAGGACACAGAACAGAAACATACACAATTTTTCTTACATATTTACATTAAGGACAATGGTTACTATATACAGAGAGTACTGTACAGTTATTAAATTAAATAAAAAAGTCTTTACATTCCTCTAAGTTCAACTGGTTACGTTGACATTTCAGTCTAAATATGCCACAAATATAACGCTGAAACTGCATTTTTTAGTTATAGAGTAAAACAGCAAAGATCGGCCATTTCTGATATCTATTTCTCGCTTGGAAAATAAAGACACCATCTGTAGCTACAGTGTAAATTTTCGTGTTCACACAGCCTGCAAAGACACTTTACTAGGACGTGTTTATTGGTGGAAAACAGCATACACTCGCATAACATAAAAGGGATCATGCATGCAACTCATGAATTATTAATATTAAACCTTGTCTTTCATTAGTTTTCACTTGAAAGATCTATACACAGCTTATGATATAAAATACAGCTTGATAATATTTTTTTTTACCCACTGCCCTTTTTATCTAAATTTTCTGTTGTCAGAATACTCTATTAAAGTGGCTCATAGAGCTCTGACTAAATTAATTTTATCATCACGGTAATCTTATTGTGTGTGTGTGTGTGTGTGTGTGTGTGTGTGTGTGTGTGTGTGTGTGTGTGTGTGTGTGTGTGTGTGTGTGTGTGTG
>NW_005187403.1:10598355-10599813 GCF_000239375.1 Pundamilia nyererei
TGTGTGTGTGTGTGTGTGTGTGTAGGCCTTTCGTGACATTAAGAATCAAGACATCATTTATTTATTGGAGAGTACATACTCATAATATATTTGTTTACCAACACATACTTACATTAATTAATAGCAGGCTGCCACACTGAGATTATAGCGGTGTAATACACTTCTTAAAATCTAGACCTCAGTTTATTTACGCGCACCTAAAAAACATTGTGTTTTTTAAAATATCGTTGGAAATTTTACCCCGTGATTTATTTTGTAACGCATTCGTGTTCATAATATATTTTTGTTCTGTCACAGGCGGATGTTCCCTCCGTTCAAAGTGAGGTGCACTGGTCTGGACAAGAAGGCAAAGTACATACTCTTGATGGATATAGTTGCAGCCGACGACTGCAGGTACAAATTTCATAACTCCCGCTGGATGGTGGCAGGAAAGGCCGACCCCGAAATGCCAAAGAGGATGTACATTCACCCGGACAGTCCGGCTACTGGTGAACAGTGGATGTCAAAAGTCGTCAATTTTCACAAACTCAAGCTGACAAATAACATCTCTGACAAGCATGGATTTGTAAGTTCAACTAATGTATGTCAATTTCCCTATTTATCAACTTACCGCTTTAGTAAACACATGTCGTCATGATTTAAAATTGATTGTTTTATTTTAGTACAGTTTGTTTGTTTTTTTAAATGAACACCTAAAAGACCCGTTTACAAAAATAAAAATGTCAAACGTGGTCATATTGAGATATTTTGTAAGAGTTATTTTTTTATTTATTGCAAATATTAAGCTTGACATTTAAACTTGTTTTAGTGCAGATATGGCTCGATTTGTCTATTTTAATACGAAGAGAGCTTATGTTTTAACAAACTAGCGATCCTAAAAAGTAACACAGAATAAACAAATCTCTTTGTATTGTGAGCCTTTTATAATTGCTCATGTTTGTGACTGTGTGTGTGTTGCAGACCATTCTTAACTCGATGCACAAATATCAGCCCCGGTTTCACATTGTGAGGGCCAACGATATTCTCAAACTCCCGTACAGTACCTTCAGGACTTATGTTTTTCCTGAAACGGATTTCATTGCTGTGACCGCTTATCAAAATGACAAGGTAAGCGCAATTGTTGCCCAGAGGTCTGCTAAACTTATATTCTGAATTTTTTTTTCCTCAAATGTAGCCTCCCTAGCCGTGCCAGACGCGCTTTCCTTTCTGCTCTGCACCTTTTTGTTGTCATAAAATATGAAAGACGTCATATTTGTTTGAGGCTGGGAGCTTGTAGTATCATAGCGTGGGTCAGGGTTTGGCGAGTGAGGGGTGGGGGGTTGCGACTAAGTGCCACATTCACCAGTCTGTGGTAGGAAAGTCATAATTCAGAGGAATGTTGTGCAGGTTATCTTTCTTTTATTTAATCACGTGGAAGGGATTTGGCTCAGACCCAGACCCGCTCTCGTTCTCCCTGTC
>NW_005187403.1:10600011-10606192 GCF_000239375.1 Pundamilia nyererei
AAAATCAAAATCGTCTCAGTGGCTCTTTGGAAGAGCTGGAAACCCCTTGGCACCACATCTGCCCTCCCATCTGCAGTTCTATCACTGCCAGCTGGAGGGGAAGTGGTGAGTGAATAAAGTTTTGCAAAAATCACAAACAACGCTGCATACTTCACACTCGTGGAGAAACGTGCCAATAGTAGGACTGCTGCTTCCTTTGTGTTCATGCGTCTTTTTGTTTATCGCGTGTTTTACCTCTAAAACCCCCCAAAGAGAAGTTCCACAAAACTTTGGCCTTTGGGACCAGTGATCATTGTGTCTTGTAAAGTTGGAACAATAACTGGCTTAAAGCGGCACTGAATGACTTTTAGGGATGTTTCCTTTCCTATTTACTGTTATTTACACACAGTTTCAATTATTTCAGATAACGCAGCTGAAAATCGACCATAATCCATTTGCTAAAGGATTCCGTGACACGGGCAATGGGAGAAGGGAAAAGAGGTAAGCTAGAGGGAAAAACGGGAATATACGTGAAAATAAAGGGCGAAAAGACTTACTGCATTTAGGCTACATGTAGACAGACAGTGATCTTGCTGGATTAAAACTACGTCTAAGCTTCCACATTAACCGCAGGGGGTCCGACTCTTCACAAGATTACTCTAAATCTATAGGCTAATTCTAAAGTCATAAATCTTTTGAATAAAAATAATCTTACTAAGCTTCTACATTATTTGTTATGTTTTTTAACCTGAACTGTGGCTACCACCTATAATAACCTAGCTACTTGCGCGCAGGAAACAGCTGGCCCTGCAATCCATGCGTTCCTACGAGGAGCATCAGAAAAAGGAAAACGGGGCTTCAGACGACTCCTCTGGAGAGCAGCCTTCTTTTAAGTGTTTCGGCCAGGCCTCGTCCCCTGCAGTGTCTACAGTGGGCCCCCCACACCTGAAAGGTAGGCTGACAGACCCCACCACTGGTCACAGCTCTGATCACAAGTTATGTGTCAACTCGTAAAATTTCCACTATGCCAAGACTTTTTCAGGGTAGCTGAACGTAATGTGTTCAATTAAATCTGCGAAGCCAAGCTATGAATGAATAGCTGATCATTTACATGAGGAAAATTGATAGGGAAAGTCTCTACAATTACCGTCTCGTTCAGATTAACAATAAACAATTAAACAAGGATTAGCCACAGTATAGTTGGTGCTGTTGTGTCTGCTACAGCTGTTTTGGAGCAATTTGCAAAAGAAACATTAAAATACTCAAAAAGGGCCATGTGAGAATGTGTAACACACCGCCATCTATTATTGGAAGCAATGCAAATAAACCTCATCGGTGTGGATTCCTATTGTGCAATAAATGTCCTGCGTGTTTGTTTTCTATTCGACCTCTGAGGGTCAGCTGTAGCGGGCTACCTCAGATAGTAGGAGTTATTATTATTGCCATGATTCACCCATGTGCGAAAGGGAAACTGATATTCTACTCCTCCTACTTACAGACTTCTGCGACAGCGATGAGGATAGCGACGACGAGAGCAAAGATGGACACAATAAAGATGGTCCGGACTCCAGCAAGATTTCCACCACCACAGAGGACGGGAAGGATCACGAAGCGAGTCCAGCTAAAGGGCATCCGTTCAGTAACAGTGACTCTACTAGTAGGACCCGCGAAAGCGGTCCCAGGACTGAGAAAAGCCAGGCAGACTCACGGCAGAGCCCCATCACTGTTATCTCCAGTACCACCCGCTCTGGAGAAGAACTCAAGAGCCCGAACCAGGACCATCCCAAAACGGACGAATGTAGGTCAATAAGCAAGGACAGTTTCATGCCTTTGACCGTTCAGACTGACAGCGCACACATAGGTCACAGCCACCTGCATAATTTTGGATTTCCTACAGGCCTAACAGGACAACAGTTTTTTAATCACCTAGGGAGCGCGCATCCGTTTCTCTTGCACCCCAGTCAGTTCAACATGGGGGGCGCATTCTCAAACATGGCCGCAGGCATGGGACCACTATTGACAGCCGTGTCCACGGGAGGGGTGAGCACCATGGACACAGCTAGTATGGCATCACCTCCGCAAAGCTTGACGGGGGCGCCAGGTCTGCCCTTTCATCTGCAGCAACACGTCTTGGCATCACAGGTAAAACCCGTTTTCTCTGGCCTGTGGGCCTACCGCCAGCTTTGCGCAAACATGTGATTGGCATTTCAACACAGCCGACTAGGCCCAGATTTAATATCGTGTGAGATAATACTATGCATTTAATGCTCACAAGTTAGCGTGAACACGATTTGAGAAAGTGTGCGTGTGGTTGTGCGTGTGCGGCTGTATTGTTCTTGCGGGGGTTTGTTTATTTTGTTTTAAGGCCAAATGGGCTAATATTCGAAGTGAAGTCATGCAGCTGTATTTTGACTGAGCACGGTGTCGTGGGCATGGTTTTACTAGATTTCACTTTGGACTCTTGTTGTTAATTCTAGAGTAACAATGTCTGGTTAAAAAAGGCTGGATTTGAGGCAACCTTACAAAAAGCTTTTTAACATTTCTTCTGCTAGTTTTGTTTTCATAAAAGGTCATTATTATTATAATTTTAGTATTTTAGAGCCACAATGGTGAATAATAAAAAACCGTATGACTCAAATAAGGAAAGATCATTATGTTTTAATAGACAACAAAGTGTCTTTTTCCCGTATTTATTATCAAAGCAAGCCTTATGGTTTCTTTAGCGGAAGTATCAGGGAACCCGATTTTTCTTAATTCTTAAACAAGTGCAAAATGTGTTTTTAGAGTGGATCGTAAAGCTTTCCGGCTGAATATTTTGTAATGCATGGAAGTTACTACGATCTTTACAAGTCAAATCCTCGTTCTGGATCAGTGAACGTAAAATCTCCAAGCAGATTCGATGAAGTGTGATAAAATGAAGCTTTTAAATTTTGGGAAAATCATAACTCAAATGCATTTCTCTTGCCTTTCCCCCTCTTTTTTGGGAGGCTCACGTGTTGTTTTACTCTGTTAGAAGTGTTTGAATGGTGTGATCAGCGGTGTGATATGTGGCTCACTCTCAGTTTCTCCCATTTACCCGCAGGGCATTGCCATGTCTCCCTTTGGCAATTTATTCCCTTATCCGTACACGTACATGGCAGCAGCCGCGGCAGCCTCGTCTGCTGCCTCCTCCACAGTGCACCGACACCCTTTCCTGAACGCAGTCCGTCCCCGACTCAGGTACAGCCCCTACTCTCTCCCGATGACGGTACCGGACAGCACGCTGCTCACCACTGCCATGCCCTCCATGGCCAGCGGCGGGGCCGAGCTGAAAGGGGAAGGCATCGTACCAGCGAGCCCAGTGTCCGCTGTCACCCTGGATTCCACGTCGGAAGTTACCAGTCATTCGTCCACAATATCCTCCGGATCGGTCTCCATGTCCCCAAAGACTTGCACGGAGAAAGACGCGGCCAACGAGCTTCAGAGCATTCAGCGCCTGGTCAGTGGACTCGACTCAAACCAAGACAGGCCACGGAGCGGGTCCCCCTAGGATTTTTTTTGTTTGTTTTCAAATCTGCTTCTTATGGGGTGTTTTGTTGTCTTGAAAAGAGAAACACATCGACACATTGAAGGTGATGACATCACTGACCCTCGTAGACTAATGCAGGGTTGTTGTTTTTTAAAGAAAAGCTCAAACCGTGAACTGTTGGACCTTTTTCGTTTCTGAAATGCACTTTGTTTAATAATCATCTGATCTGTATATTTCTTTCTCTTGCTCTTCTTTTTTTTTTGTTAAATTAAACATCACTCGTATCCTGTCATATGAATACCGTACAAGTATTGAAACTGAATCGCTGGCATGGGTGTGACTTACAGATTTAGGAGAAGTTGCTGCTGTGTCCTGTCTCCTAACGTTATTGTACACACATGGGGGGTGAAGTGTTTTTTTTTTCAATATGCACTCTGATTTGATTTGACTTATCTGCATTCACTACCGTTTGACCTACCTTTGAAAGACTGCTGTATTTTGTTGTACGCTCTTAATTCATTGAAAACGTTGCATGCCCTCTAAAATAAACCGAATGTCATTTCAACACTAAAAAAAAGTTAAACGAAAAATTGTGGGAAGATATTCCATTTGAATATAATTATCAGGTATTCATAAAATTTTCTTTTCAATTAGGTTATGAACTGTAAAAAAAAGAAAGAAAGAAAGAAAGAAAGAAAGAAAGAAAGAAAGAAAGAAAGAAAGAAAGAAAGAAAAGAAAAAAATTAGTTTTTCTTCATGCGTTTTTTTTATGAGATTAGGCCGATTCTAAAATGACTGGTGCTCCGAGACAAGTGTGTGACCCAGGCATGCAGGCAAAGGGAAGCAGGAATTTAAAGTAAATATAAAAGAAAAAAGAAATGAAAATGAAAGGTGGTATTGATCATCGCTGTAAATAGGAATATATAAAATATTTATGTAATTATTTCATATTGTTATTGCTTGTAAATACAACTGAGTAGTTTGTTTTTAGGGATCTGTTCTTAATTTATTGTCGATATACCTGTGTAAAGATAGTTTGTGGACTATTATCCTTTTTTGTTGCCATCTGCATTTATACCCCATTTAAAATATGGAATTTACCCCCTTCCCAAATATCCACTGAGCTAGTTATTCACACTCATGTGCCATTGTATTTTCACCTGTCCTCGTGTGTGAAGTCCTACTGTTTAAGACGAATGAAAAAACGACAACGCACTGCACCAATGGCTTGAAAAAACGTATACATTATTTTTGGAGAAGGGTTTTTAAAAGAAAAAAAGTGCTGTTGAAGTGTGAAAAAAGTGGACAATCTTTCTGTTAACATACTTTGCGAGTCTGATCTTAAAAGTGCCGCATACTCGAAAAAATGAAGGTTTCTTTTTGTGTTTCTTAAGTTGTCAGTGGGTTATGTTGTATTGGAGTTATGTCTAGTTTACAACATCGACATCGTGTTCTTGAAAGTTTCAATAAAATGTCGAAATGCCTTTCTTTTCTTTTCTTTCTTCTTTTTTTCTCGTTTTATCCAATACAGCGGAGAACTATTTTAAACTACAATTCGCAATTAAATTCGCATACCGGCCTGGCTGGGATTGTGCGATACAGTCCCAAAAATCTCTGCCACCATGTTTTTGATTACTTTGTAAAGGTGAGTGAAGTCTCTCTAGGCTGTGTTCAAAAAGTCAAATTAAGATAAGTCAGAACCTGGGATGGCTACCTGGATAAGAGGCCTCACGGTGTAATTCAGCGCCGTTTTTATGGGTCTCACTTGACGTCTAATGCAAGCTAGAGTTTTACAAATGTACTATGAATTAATCTTTTTGTGGAAATCTGAAAGAAAGGTGGTGCAGTTTAAAAGAAAATCTTGAAATAATTTTACAAGCTATGAGAATTTGGGGGTTTTCAGGCCAGCAATTTTTGGATTTAATATCGCATCTTGAAAAAGTTCATTTTGGCCAAACAGGTCCGCAATTTGGTTTCGGTTTAGTAAAAGGAAAGGAAAGGAAAAGGACAGCATTAGAGGAGCCACATGAAACTGACATTGCTGATGAGGCAGCGTGCTGAAGGTGTGTTACTTTCGGACAGAGACTAAGACTACGACATCCCTTGATTACCCTCTATATTGCTCTTCGTGTCGTGAATTTATCAGCGACACGATATTTGTATATTGTCTGGTTAATATGTAGCAAACCTGGCGCTAGTGAATAGGTGTAGACATCATACAAACTGTCTCAATTGGCCTGTCTTATTGCTCACCTGGCGCCTTCGATGGGCATATCTGCCATTTTATTGCACGGAAGGCGACAATGCGTCTGTAATAGTACCGAGATACGACGCCCCCAAGCGGCTACAGCGCAGGTTTATTAACTGCACACTAGGCCAAATGACAAATCTTGGGTGAGAGCTCTCTGAGGGGCCAGTGATAAAGTGATAACGATTGTTTGACTTGAACATACAGCTACTGTAATTTCAATAATTTGTGACATTTAATAGCTAATAAAGGAGTGTGTAATGACTTTGTTTAATACAACAAAAGTAGCACACAAACACACTGAAATAAAAGCTGTGCGCTTGATAGCCCCATCCCACGTGAACGACCACAGATACTGTAAGGGACATATAACAATATAACAATATAACAGTGCATGATGATGAACAATAAACAGTGACAGTAACAAAAGTACCGCATGTAAACTA
>NW_005187403.1:10606470-10607545 GCF_000239375.1 Pundamilia nyererei
TTTCATTCATCGCGATATGATGTATGATTTAAATGTTCCCTTATTTTTATGTATTTATTTAGTTTGTACCGGTTTGCTCAAATGCCTATATTATAGCCTGAACTTATAACAGTTTGGTATTACAAGACGGTATTAGAAGTATTAGAAGTTTCCTAGAGTTGCCTTTAGTGAAGAGGCTCAATAGGTCGCTTTTATGTACGAGCCAGTTATGCCATCTAGTGGCAGGAAATCACGAGTCACTTGAAAACCTTCAGTGTCCACTGCCAAAGAAATTTTTGAACCACACTTAAACGAAAAAACATGCTTAAGTTGAATTACAACAATAATAATTCAGAGAATGAATTTCAGCTTGATCTTTGAATTTGCAGAATAGGTATGTTTGTGTATACAATTAGAAATTAATACAAAAAAAATAGAAATGGAAATGCTAAACTCTTTGCTTTTTTGTATAACATTTCATGAAAAATATATTTTTATCATATAGTACAGTTGATCAAATCTTTCACATCATGTCCAAGGACTCAGTATTCACAATATCACCGTAATCATTTGTAATAATTAGCACTATAACCAGTATATTAATATACATTTTGACTGTAAAGGTTTATAACTGCACATAATCCACACTTATGGAAGAGCAAACTGCAAACTGAATCTTTAAATCTGCATATATTTTTTCAGCAGTAAGTGGTCCAGTCACACTATAGTCTAACTTGTGGCCTACGTGGAGTTAAACAAGAAAAACTAGCTTTTAAATCTTTCGTTGTTGATGTTATTTGCATCATAAAGGTTTTATATCTGCTGTTGTAATTTTGGTCTTCTTTTAAAAGCCCAGGAGTCTGTTAATAACGCATTGTTCTCCACACACACACCCAGAGAGAAACAGAGAAATAGTGGCTTGCTTTGAGTTACACCTTTCTCTCGAGACTAGATTCTTGCCGTTTCACAGTTCTACATGTATTTCAGAATCAGAATCAGAATCAGAATCGTGTTTACTGGCCAAGTATATGTGCAGACACATACAGGGAATTTGGTTCCGGTAGATGGTGGCTCTCAAGCACAGCAATGTAAAACA
>NW_005187403.1:10609120-10616218 GCF_000239375.1 Pundamilia nyererei
TTTTGGCAGTTGTTGTGTCTGAGTGAGAAGATGATTCATGAAATTTGAGAGATGTAGTCATTGAATGCATTTTGAGCCAAGACAATGATAACTGGTCCTCAGTTTAGCCCACATAGACTTCTGTTGTGCTCACTGTGTGAGGAGTTTTGCAAACGTGACCTAAGTATTGGGAAATGTGTCCTAGCGTCTGTAAAAAACTGTAATGAACATGATGTTAGTGGATCTACACCCTCCTCCGTGTCATTCTTGAAGCACCTCAAATGGTATGAGTGAATTGGGGAAAATGTTTAAACTTAGTAACTTGCATTGCCACGAAAAGGAAAGATCTGTGTGTTCCTCTCATGTAAAAATAACCAAAAACGTATATTTTTTCTTTTAAATTTTCCTAAATAAGTTGATTTTTCATGTCCACTTCCCTTTTTTTTTCATGTGGTGGCACTGCACTCTAGTGTCCAAGGAACGTTACTGCAGTTACAGTTTTGATACAAACAAAATTATTAAATGGTGTTTCTTTTTTCTTTTAATTTCAGATAATGCCGTTTTTCAAGAATTACTTGTAGCACTTTAGTATTTTAAGTTATCAAATACAGTGACACACTATTCTCAACCTGCAGTCTCCTGCTTGATTTCTGGCAAAACATGCAAAACAGACCTGGAGTGTGAATTTCACTTAAACATCTTTTGCTCACAATCTTGTTCTCGAGGAATAGAAATATATTTCTCCTGTGTTCACTGTATTGGTTTACAGAGAGAGGTACAAAAAATTTATTTCTATAGACAGCTTAAGACAAAGGGGCAACTGAGATTGGACACATTATTTTAAAATAGATGGAAAGAAAGTGCAAAAACCATTGTGGGCAATCTAGTGGCAAAGTGGTTAGATGCAGGGAAGGAAAATACCTTCAGTGGTTTGACTCTTGAAGGGTTTGGCCTTGCACGTCACACCCATATTCTATTTTCTGTCTTACGGGCAACTAAATCTGTAGATGCATGCAATTTATGGTGTCACTGAAAATGTGGACAACTACATTTGGTATAAATGATGAATAGAAAGTATTCTAGATGATCTTTGTGTTGTAATGTAAGTTGTTGCCTGAAGGAAAAAATAATAACACTGCGTGTCAGGCTTAAACAAATATTGAAAAGAAGACGATACTGAAACGTTCCAGAGCGGTTGTGGGATGAAAGACTGAGACCTAGCTGCGTGATTGCTTGTTTTAAAGGAACAAGCCCGGGAGGAGTGCACTGGACTTTTGTTGTGAGAAGGTGTTGCTCATAATCTCACCTCTGAGGATCAAGTTGCATTGATCTGAGACTTTTGCAGCTTTCTAAATTTGCCTACCTGTCAGTCAGTGAAATTCTCCATGTCTATTGCTGTCTACTCCATCACAATGTGTTACCCCGGGGCTGTGGAGGTGTGTCATGGCTCGCTCAAGAACATGATAGTGCAAGAATCTGCAGTTGAATCTGGTCAGATCATATTACACAATGTGCAAGGCAACTTCCTTTTCTCGGATAATACCAGTAGGTATGCCATGTCACTGAGATTCAGGATGTTTACCTTTCACTATAAAGGCACATAGATAAGATTTTCCTGGCTTTTGTGGGATTTTGTGAAGCTATAAACAATTTTTTAAAAACTTTCTATGAAATAGTTATTCAGTTTTTGTTTACTTAAAGTAGCAAAAAGGTTTTACATAAGCCATCAAATTGTCAGAAATGTTCAATTACTGAAACAAAAGCCTGTAAGTAAGTATAGAAAATAGATTAAACCAGTTGTAGGCAAATCCTCATTTGTCACATTACAAGTATATAATGCTTGCCTTAACGCAACATAATACTTTGATTAAGTCAACATTTGAAGTGAACAACTTATCATGGAATATGAGTTAACAATTATGCCCATGTTATCGTCACATTCAAATGTAGTGTTCATGCAAAGGACTAAATAACTAAATATTAATCATAATAATGGTTCCTCCTGTTGGATTCTAAGTGATTCGAAATGTCTTAGTGACTTAATTGTTTTAAAGTATTCAACTTAACATTAATACATTGTATTTCGATCTGCTGTATTTGTGTATCATTTTAAAGCTGATTTCTTAAAGATAAATGTAAGGATGCATATAAACATTCCAAAGTATAATGTGTGCATGTTATTAAATTAAGAAGAAACTACACCATTCTTTATTCTGGCTTAATTTCCTAATTTTAAGTTTGGAAAATCCAGAAAATTATTTTTTATCAACTGAATGTTTCTAATGAACATAAATTAATTGTTGAGCATTACAAGATTTACAGATGCAGGAAAAGGTTTGTAAACCTTTCCAATAGAAATAAATACCAGACTCGCTCAGTGTGTTGTGAAGTTTAGACTTTTAACAAGATTTCTGTTCTTTAGAGCACTCACTCATGTCTGATATTAATGTCATGCATTAAAGGACAATTATTTCTACCTTCAAATGAACTTAGTGTTCATAAGTAAATTGCTAAATAGTTTGATTTCTTTAACTGGTTTTACCCGGTCTTTTCCTATTATGTTTTATGTAGAAATATGAAAAATTACAAACTTTTTTTCTTTTAATTAATAACATATAAGACAAACTTTTTTTACCCTGTGGTATGTGTACATGGCATCTGCAAACCCTAAAAGTGGATTTCCAAATCAATAGGAAAACCAGGCCATATGTGTGGTACTGTATGTCGTGTGAGGCATGATACATTGTTTGCACATGCAAACCCACTGCCGCTCTCTTGTCTTTTACTAAATGGGTTCTTTACATGCTTTTCACTCATTCGAGTTTCTTAAATGGAGCCGAAATCTCGCCACAGAATCCCTCCTTCTAAGAGAAGACGTTTAATCTCCACCGTGAGATGGAAGTTTAAATGAGCTGTGGGGAACAGGAGAAGACAGAAAACTCTCCTTTCACAGACCTAATAGTCTCCACCGTCAGCAGCACTTCATACACAACCACTGGCTGGCAGATTAAAAAGAAGGTTCACCACATGCACAGACGCACAGAAACACACACACACACACACACACACACTAGTAAATACAGGAGTGGAGTCACAGTATATGCACAAGCCTGAATCCCACGTATACAGAGTAAATATACAGAGTATAGCATTTAAACAAATACACATTTGCATGTGATTTTACATGTGATGACCTTCTTGTGAGTAACGCAGCTATCCACCCACACGGAAACATACACACAAACACACATGCACTTCATTTGTGTTGAATGTTGGTGGCTGCGTGACAGCAGCTTTTTTCACTCCATCTTTGTAAATTGATATCACATTTCCAGGTTCTCCTTTTTGGAGATTTGTGGCTCTTTCATATTTTTACCCATCATCTATCTATAAGATGAAGGCTGTGACAGAGAAGACGTGCACATCTTCTTAAAGCAGCCACATTGATTCTGAGTAGTAACACCAGTGATCGTTTGCATCTGAACGCTGCTGAAACCACCCAACTCTCTTTACTCTGGAAACAAGGTGAAGTGCTTTACAGCTACACATACCCAAAGATTCATTTTCTGCACTTTACTGTTTCATCTGTTCTTCTTTCTTTTTTTAGGATCTTGGGATGTTCCCTGTCTTCACTCTACAAACATGTTTGGTTTTGTCTCTGTCAGGCTTTGATGAATGTAGCTAATTTGAACACACAGGCTGCCTCCCATACATCTCTCCATTCATTCCGTTTGTTCCCAACATCAGTAAAAAGCAGTGTGTCAGTTCTATTTGAATCCATATATACCCAAGCTATAAATAAACCACAGTTATCTTTGATGGATTTTTTGGTCATGTACAGGACTACCTCATTTGTCAGTTTCTAGTTTTTCTTTAAATAAACCCAATTTTTGGCCAGTCAGCAACTATTGACATTTCCCCTGTGCTAAGAGAGTTATAACCCACACACACTTAAAAAGGATGTTGTCAAACATATGGCATGTGGGTCAACTCAAAGGTCCAGTCCAGCTCTCTGGGTGGTTTTTCAAATTGTCATATTAACAGAGAAGTCCGTAATATTAGATTTTTCAATAAAATAGACTCCCATTCCTCGTTTGAGGACTCCAGTGTTACTACACAGGGGTGGAAATGTATCTAAAGGTCAGCATTTTTAGATCTTGAAGAGTTGTTTGAATCGCAAGTACTTGTACTTTTATTCTGTCTTTCTCTTTTCTTTCTTTCTTTCTCTTTTGGCTTTTGCAGCTTTGCTGTGATGTGAAAATTGTAATATACATGTACACTGTTTAAAGCGCATTCCAATTTCTTAAGTGATCACGAGCTGTTCATCACCTGTTTCGTAAATGAGTGGTTTCATTAAACCCAAAGAAGTTTCCTTTAGGTTATTGAGCAACTGTTTTATTGACTTGGACCACATCTCTAACGTGAGTTTGACACCCCTGATTTAGGCCGACTCTAATTAAAGGTGAGACTTGGTATTTTATTTCTTATTGAGTGTGCAAAGGCTGAAAGAAAAACATGCGTGACTAGTCTGCTCGGCAGATCTTATTGTATGATCTTGTAGCACTTTGAAATGAAGTGATAGTCTAACCCACAGTTGCCTCATTCCGTATTTTTTTTGCCTGCGCAGTTGCCTCAGGGCGTATCACTGAAACCCACATCACAGAAAAATATTTCCTCAATGCTGTCTGAGGGCCCGCACACTAAACAAAAAACAGGAACACCCAGGACAACTCCCTGCAACGATTCTTGATTGTAAACACATATTCCTCATTAGAAACTGATCATGGCATAATCTGAGCATACTGGTAGCCAGAAATGTGTCACAGGTAAACTAGACATAAATCACACACACTTTCAGTGTGTGACAATACTGTGGTGAATGTTTAATTAGGGTCTGGCATCAAACAACTCTGGCTTAAAATCAGAAGTTAAAATCGGATCTCTGCTTCGTTGGGGTTAGATGACACCGGCCGTCACGATTACAGTTGTAAATGCAATATTAATAATGAATATTTTATCAGTCCCATTCATTAACCCAAATTTCTTGTTGTCACATTCGTGGCACTGTATCACCTTCATTCCACTTTGCCCTCTGCTTGTATTTCAGATACTAAGCCACTAGAGTGCACTGTCACATGCCCACAACCATCATTCCGAGGGTGTTTGCAGACTGAACTGCTGCAAAAAATTGCAAGCTTTTATTTAATAGCTGATCTTTTATAGCTATTCCCACTTCTTATCATTTGCAGAGTTCAGTGTTTATGTGTGCTGTATGAGTGTTTCCAAAGTCATTTTTTTCCTTAATTTAAAAGATTAATTTCTTTTTTTTATTTATCATTTTATCCAAGTTATTTTTTTTTTAAAATGTGTTTCTGTCATATCAGCATTTCAGTATCAGTATTTTTTGACACATGGGTTCATTTGTATTTTCTTTTTGCCAGGATGCGTGTCATCTTTTACAAGACTGAGACACCACACCTATAGTGGCACTGTTCTTTATTTTTGGTAATATTTTAAAATCTATGTGCCTGCACACATAAAAAGCAAAAACCACAGTGGAATTAAATTCGGCCGCTCATTTGATGTAGTCTCCCTCTTTGCACAAATACACAGCTCCCAGTGCTCCTCCCACACTTGGAACATTCCCTGGAAGTTCTGTTTTGTAAGCATTTGCAATGCATGCTCAATCTCTTTCACATGTTAAAATAGCAATTCTTCAACTTGAATTTCCCTTTAATGAAGAAGGTGAGGTTGCCTGGACCCAAAACTGCAAAATAAAGTTGGTAGGAGCCACCATTATGTTGGAGGAACAAATGAAACTTGCATGTTTTCAACATACTGTGAAAGAGCAAGTTTTTATGATGGAGGTTTTGTGCACTGAGCAATTCAGGCTTTTTTTACTGAATGTTCTTCCTCGGATGTCTAAAGGCATTACTTAGTGCTGGCAGTCTGTCCTTTGGGAGTGCATTCACTTTGCACAAACTCTGTGAATGCCAAACAAAACAAGAGCAATGCTCCTGGTAACACTCCTAACCTGACCCATCTTCTAAGGTCTTGGAGACTATAGAGGCTCTTCCACTGTAAAAATCAGCTTTTCGGTCTCTTGGATAGAGTTGTAAACACAACACTCATCACCAGTGATCCTTGACAGAAAGGTTGGACATCACAAGCCTGTTGGTAGAGATGCACACAGACTTTTGCTTCAGCTTCATTCTGTAAGAAGGTAACACAGATCTTGATGCTGAGTGTGGAATTTATTATAAAAACTCAATGAGCAAAACTTTATTCTAGCACCTGTTACGTCTTTGCGAACACTTGTCGTACACCCAGAAACTGCGTGTGCAACAGTGGCATAGATTTTTTTTTGTTCTCACCTTGCTTATGACAACATTTCCTTGTTAGTTAAAAAGGAATGCAGAATGAGTCTTCTCTGCTATGCCTCCATAAAGTTTAACATGCAGCACTTCCAAAATAGACTTGGGTTCTTTGTCAGCACTGCAAACCCATCCATTACCTACAGTGTAATGATGGAAGACAAAAAAAAAAAGAAGCTTGCACTGTCTCCTGTTTGCATAATCTGATTCTTGCTCTGCACTACCATCTCTGTGTCAATATCTCCCAAGGGATTTCTGGTCGTTTTTTCAAGCACAAGCCCCCTGCTCAACTTAACTAAGAGCTGTTTCAATATGTAAACAACGGAGCACCCATATACTTAAGTACTCTTTTAGTACACTCACTAAAGGCCACATAGAGACATACATAAGTACTGGGAATATCCTGAAAAACATAATCAAGGTAATGTGAAGATGCTACAGCAGAGTGTTTCATTTGTGAAGGAATAGTTGTCCATAACATTTAAATGTCAAAGTCAGAGCTACAGTTCTTGCTAACTAACAATACAATGAAATACCTGCACATGAAAGTGAACACTGGCTGACCAGAAATGCAAGGCAAAACCACACAAAAGCACTGTTCTACTGTGCATTGACACAGTCTAGAAGGAAACCTATGACTCATCACAGAGGTCAGTGACTGCAGAGCAAAACATCTGGATAAGCCAGAGCTGATTTGGAAAAAAAAAACGCTGCAGAGATGAAAGTAAAACTAGCCCTTCATCCA
>NW_005187403.1:10616586-10618065 GCF_000239375.1 Pundamilia nyererei
TGGAAGACAGTGAACTGAATCCAGGGGAAAACACCTTTTATTAAAACAAGTGACTGGAAATAATCTCCACTGAAGCTGTGGAACAATCACTGATCCAGGAAACACTGAAGAAAGAATTGTACAAACTCAATGTCAGCAAACATAGGATCTCGAACTGTAAACATTTTAAGCATCCTTTATGTATTGATTATCTTTTAAAGAAAAACAATGTTCCCCTTCTCATATTGTAACTACAGGTTACTGTATTAAGGATCCAGGCTTTATTATTATATAGCATGTCCTAAGACTACAGCCTGCACCTCAAAATATGCTCTACAACATAGACCATACCCCTAATAACTTAATAAATTCAGAATAATTACATGCTAAATATTAGGAAATGACACTGTTAGTGGCCAGTTGTATAATTAAATGCTTCCAAGTTGTTTTCCAAGTCAAAATACTTCAGATTTCATATGTGCTTCCTCTGCACCTGGATGAGGAGTGAGAATAAGTCTCAGGGGAAAAAAATCAAACAAAATCTTATGACCTCAGTGACTGTTTGGCTTCTACAAATTCCACTATATGATACATGACTTGCAAATAAAAAGAAAAAAAGAAATTCTAAGCTGGGTGTGAGCTTTCTTTAAAATCCCCACACAACCCCAGAATGGAACTTTATTAAGCAATCGAATTTTTTTTTTTTAAAAAAAGAACTGACAGGAAAACCCATGAGAGGATAAAAACCAGTTTTGTAGAAATTAAACTGAAGTACAAAGAAGCAAACATGGTAAAAGATCAAACATGAGGTGGAAAAACTGGAGCAACAAAAAAAGCATAAAGGGTGAGCATCAGATGATCTAACAAAGAGCATGAACACATAGACAGAAACCTCTACCAACGCAGCTCACTCTCTGGGTAGAATTTACTTTTAAAGGAATAGTGTTGTATTTTGTAAATATAAATTTTTTTTCTGGGTTTATTTGTTTTTAACATACACAGTTTGTATCGCAATAAAAATGGGTGCAAAATGCAGGCTTTTGTTATTTACCCTGTTAAAATCGTTTTTACTATACTTGACATAATTTTAAGCACAATTCTTTTTATTTGTTTTTATTTCAAGTTTATTTTGTTTCCAAAAATATATATACTTGGAACACTGTACATATATTGAAATTGTTAAATCCGGTTACTGTAACACAAATAACAAAATCATAATAAAATTATTTAACTATACCGAAAAAATACCCCATGCCAACATGTTCTTGTCAGTCTGAAACCTTATTGTCATTTTAATTATCTCTATATAGCTATTTGACATTCATATCAATCTACTGACCATGAAGCAGAGGTCAGAGGTCAAATATGGCATGATAATTTATTATTATATTTGCTTAGCTTCCTCTAATCATTTTTGTTAGAGTGTTTTCAATATTTAGTCCTATAGACATTTTTGTAATGAAGGAACATAATGATGCAAAAGTATATGTATATGTATAT
>NW_005187403.1:10620193-10624699 GCF_000239375.1 Pundamilia nyererei
GTGGGGGAACTTGCACAATCGGTGGCTGACTAAATACTTTTTTGCCCCACTGTATTTGCTGTGAATAACTGGAGTGCTTGTAAAATCGTCAGATTCTCCTTGTAGATTATCTCAGATTAAACTTTGATATGTATCTCATTTATATAGCACGTTCACAATAGTCATCTCAGTGTACTTTATACTGGCATATAAAGACTCTACACCAGGGATGTCAAACTCATTTTACATCATGGGCCACATACAGCTCACTTTGACCTTAAGTGGGCCAGACCAGTGAAATGCCCCTTTCTGCCAGTGTAAAGAAGTTTAACTACACATTAAATCCCTTAATTATCTTCATATAAGAAAAAGGTTCTATTTCAGCAGCTCGTCTCAGTTTTTCTATATGATGAAGAAGAAGAAGTCTGACAGCACGACTCTTTGGGACTAAATTGTAGGTAAGAAATGTGTAAAAGTGTGAAAAAGTAGCTCACTGTGCTCTAATAATAAAAGAAAGTTTTTGCTTAGCTTTTCCTTTTTTTAAATTATTTTCTTCCTTTTTTGTTTTTTGTTTGTTAAACTATATGGACCAGCTGTAAAAATAAATAAATAAAAATAAAAAATGAAGAAATTTCTACTGAAAAAGGTGAAACTTTTCTGTCGTTTGAATGCTCATCTATTACTTTGATGTTGTATGAATGAGCAACCCAATATCACAGCAAGGCATATAATAGACATGCCGGTCCACCGTGTCCATTTCACACTTTGCCTCTAAAAAACGTGAAATGGACATGCATGAAAAAGTTGCAGTAAGTTGCAGTAACAGCAGAGGGAGATGTTTTTTTTTTTTTAAACCAACATGAAAATAAACACAGGGAAGCATTTAAACCGACACTTTTAACACATTTACATGCATATGCACATTTGCCACCTAGCTTAATGGTTTCTGATGATTAAGGACCCTGGAATGTATTACATACATTTTTTGCTTACTACCAACTTCATTGCTTTAAATATAGTATCTCCACCCTGCTGTTACTGCAGTTTACTGCATGGAGTAATGCAACTTCTGCATACGTGTCCATTTCATGTTTTGGAGAGGCAAAGTGTGAAATGGACATCCTATGGGGATAGATTTGGTGCAATTGTCAGCCCAGTCACACTCAGAGTAAGAAACCTTAAACACAACACATGCATTTAATATGCAGCAGTGTTTCGGGGATTTTTTTTTTTTTTTCAATGGTATATTTTATCCCTCTTGTGGGCTTGAAAATAACTTACCAGTATTTCAGACCATTCTTGGACATACCAAGGGTTCAGACAGGCCAAAGGAAGTACCTAATGCACAACTTGTGGATTTGACAGTCATAATTTGTGCATTTGAACGTGTCAGAATTGAAGGTGCTTTGACCTCACCGAAGTGAGACGTGATGGCCAACAGACCTCCAGGTTTGTCAATGCGCCCATGTTGGAGCAGACCACCCTACACGACTCCTATTCTCATTACCGCAGATTTGTAGGCAGTCAGATGACTGTGTCTGGTCTGTGTGTGTGTGTGTGTGTGTGTGTGTGTGTGTGTGTGTGTGTGTGTGTGTGTGTGTGTGTGTGTGTGTGTGACAAATATCTTGACAACTCAGATTCAAAGCAGTATAATGCACACCAGGTTTAAGGATGTAACTTTAATCACAAGTTAATCTGAAGTTGCACTGTGCATATTTGCTTTGTTGCTATAAAACCTTAAAGCTTTTCTTTATTGCCCTTTTCTTTAATTTGGCGATCGTGGATCAAGAGCTGGCAGTTTGTCTTGTAATCGGAAGGTTGCTGGTTTGAACAGTCTCGGTCGTTGTGTCCTTGGGCAAGACACTTCACCTACCGCCTACTGGTGATTGCCAGAGGGGCTGATGGCGCGATACGGCAGCCTCGCTTCTGTCAGTCTGCCCCTGGGCAGCTGTGGCTACAATTGTAGCTTGCCTCCACCAGTGTGTGAATGAATAGTGGAATTGTAAAGCACGTTGAGGGTCCCAAAAAGCGCTGTATAAATGCAATCCATTATTATTATTATTAATTTGTAAGTTCACAAGATCACACAGCCTATCAACAATCTTCACTATGTTCTGATGCAACACTTTAAATGTAATTTGTATAACTATTCAGAATATTTTTATACTAACTACATGGATACGTACATATTTGATTAAAAATATGAGTTTCCTATGTGCGTGCTTCATTTTATTCACTTCCTAACACATTGTGTGGCCTATTGCTAACTATTGCTGCTAAATTAAATCATCAATTAAATTATGAAACTGCATACATTTAGTATTTTCTGTACTTAAACTTTACATTCAGGTCAATGCCCACCTTACTAGTGTATTCAACAAGGTGGTGAACACACTCTCCTCAGAGATTAATGACATAACAGCATCACACACTTTTTAAAAAATTTTTGGCTGCACGACCCATGATACAAATCTCTGGTTCCACCACATCCCAAAGGAGATCTACTGGATCGAGATCTGGAGACTGTGGAGGTTGTTTGAGTACAGGGAATTCATTATCATGTTCAAACACACCAGTCTGAGAAGAGCTGAGGTTTGTGACATGGTGTATCATTCTGCTGGAAACACTCATATGAAGATGGGTACATCTGGTCATAAAAGTATGGACATGGTCAGCAACAGTATTCAGAAATCCATGTTTAAACATGGGCCAAATGCTATTAAGGTCACCACAAGCAGGAGCCTGAACATCTAATACAAAGCAGGATCCACACTTTCATGTTGCTGATGCCAAATTCTGGTCCGAATATCCAAATGTCACAGCAGAAATTGAGATCCATCAGATCATGCAACGTTTTTTTTTAAATTGTCTAATATTCAATTTCATGAATTGATAAAAACTACGTTTCCTGTTTTTAGCTGACAGCAGATGTGATCTTCCGCTGCTGCAGATTTCAGTGTTGTGCAATCAGAGATGCTCTTCTGCATATTTTGGTTGTCATCTGACCTCTAATGTCAACAAGATACTTCTGCCCACAGAACTGTTGCTCATCAAATAATTTTCTCCTTTTCAGAACAATCTTGGTGAGTTAATAAATTTCAGCATCAAAACCTATTATGGTGAACTCATAAAAGGATCACTAGGGGGCAGTAGAATACACGACATGAAGTATAGCCGCTACAGAGGCGCACATAAGATTACAGCCCAGCTACACGTGAAGATGAACTAGATCCAGATGTGCTGCAATCGATTTATTTCCAGTCACGTTAATCTAAATTATTCCAATATTCGATCTAACTGTCAATCCTTACCTGCTTTAATATATGTGTTCAATTTAAGAGAGGTTTCCAAAAGTAAAACTCACAGTCAGTATGGTTTTGAGTAAACATCCTCATAAAAAAAACATAAAATCTTAGCTCTCCTAGATCTGAATACAGTCTGCTGCACTGCTGCCCCCAGCGCTGTGCCTGTGGGGGGAGGAGGACGACGACTGTTGATCAGGAAGTTGGAATGTGGGTCCTTGTGTGTGATGTGATTGTTAGCAGAAATGTGTCAGCCCCAAGCTCACCGCCACCATCACACCACCACCAACCAGCACTCCTGTGCGCGCAGCTCCGCTCAGGTTGTAAAAGTAGAGCCCTGTACATGAACATGCATGCCTTCGCGCGCGCACACACACACACGTATATATATACACACAATATACCGCTCAGCCCAGCGTTGCCATGGAGGCTCGGATACCTTATCTTCGTTTCTTCTAGTGGAACAAGGGTAAACTCATTCACGAGGTCGACGGTGAGGAAGGGAGTGGATAACAAGACAGCCAAAAAAGACTCAGAGCGGGTGGCAGACCACAGGCCCATGTGTGGCTATGGAGGGTGAAACCATAGTGGATTAGGCTAGAGTTTGTAACTCTTCATCCTTATGCAAGAAACTGAAAGACATGGGAGGCTAGTGGTGGCTGAGTGAGGATGTGGACGTTACTCAGCAGCAAATGAGTCATCAGTCGGTGAAACTTAAGTCCGGTCACTCAAACAACGCAATCAGCAGTTCTGACACACATTTTGCTCTCATGAAGCTTTTCATCACGATGCTGCCACAAATTAGTACTTATAGTCTTTAAGGTTAGGTACTGATACTGCCTTGGCTCCCTGGCTTCGAACGAGGTTTTTCAAGGGTTTGGGTTTTAAAGGAGCAGTCAGAAAAAAAATATACTCTCTTCTTTTATTATGAAGTAACAGTTTTCTCCTGTGATGGTGAAATTTCTGCCGAATAAACCAACAGCTGAGTGCGGAGGATTAATAAGAAGGTGTCATGATATTCAGTTCTTTGTGTTTGGTCATAAATTAGTCATAAAATCCATCCCATGCTTCTGTGAGGCCCGTTAAATCTGCAGATAGGGAAGAGGTGTGTAAACATAAGCACTAACATTCTAAATGAAGGTGAAATAGCGTGTGTGTGTGTGTGTGTGTGTGTGTGTGTGTGTGTGTGTGTGTGTGTGTGTGTGTGTGTGTGTGTGTGTGTGTG
>NW_005187403.1:10626134-10627932 GCF_000239375.1 Pundamilia nyererei
TTGTTGTTGTTGTTGTTGCAGAAAATCATTACAGTTATTTTTGTAGTTAGCTCTGTAGTGGTTAACAAGAAACTCTAAACTCACCTTTTACCACGTGATCTAAAACTGAGGCATTTTGAGGCAAGCCAACCAATGTGACTGAAAGTGATATTCTTATGATAAGCAATGACTGTATTGTTTTCGAAATTCTGCCAATATGATGACAAATACTAATATTTTAATATATCACTGTTCAGTTTTTATGTTATTTTAAACGGAATAATTACAAAATAAAAGTTTTATTTTTATATTTTATAGACCATTTAACCTTTAAATGCATGTATGTAAGTATCAGCCTATCATTTATATATGTGCGCAAAGGCAAGACAAGCGGAACTTTAGCCCATCTGCGATGCATACTTTTTAAGGATAAACTCGTTAATACACACGTTTTTTTCCTTGAGTGGGCTACAAAAAAATACAATTAAAAATAAAGTAAAACTCAAAGACTGTTTAAAGACGCTTTCGTTCTAATTTTGATTTCTGTAGGCTTAAAAAAATACGTCTTTATCCGCGTTGTTTGAGATGGCTGCCTTTAAACTTTAAATTCATGATTAGTTTGCTTTATTAATTATCTAATGATTACCGCGGACTCCAGGTTCTCCAGGACCGAGCTTCGAAGTGTTTTTACGTTTCATAAATAGCCTAAAACATAAGAACGTAAGATTATAGCTTTTTTTCTCTTTCACACAGGCTTTAAATTTTGGATTTCATCTACCTGCAGCTCCTGTATCAGTACCTATCGTTTCAAGTGCTCATTAAAAAGTAAATAAACAACCAAAAAAACGTTTCACTTTACAGAATGATATGCACAACCTCACACTGCTGGGTTGTATTCCCATTGCTGACATTTTAATTCTTAGACTGTTTTAATGGATTTTTGTTAGACTGCATTTTAGTTACTTGTATTTGTCAGCATCAGCGCGCAGACTTCTCTGTGGACGAGGCCAATAAATATATATATATATATTTGTTTTGTTTTTTCACTCTCACACGTGGCTTGTAAACTCGTGGAGTATCCCTGAATAAATTTCCGTCTTTATCATTTATCAGTTATGCAGTAACGCTGCCTGATAGTCATGTCTGCACTGACAACAGCGTCCGTGTCATTTAAAAGTGCTGTCCGGTCTTCTGCAAACTCTTCGTTTCGCCTGCTCGCTGTTTGTGTGCACACCTGCTGTGTTAAAAGTTACCTGCACCCACTCGACCAAGCAAAAAATTCAACTTCGAGGCGAAAAAATGTGTGGCAGCTTCCCAAAATGTTTTGTTTATTTTACATTTCTTTGCCGGGTTGTTTTGTCTTTAAAATGTAAACAAATAAACAGCCTATCTGACGAACGCGAAGCTTCACGAAATCTGCAAAAACTTCACAGAAATACATTTGAAAACTGGAAAATTAGGATTACAAAGTTTAGACGATTCGTTTTTTCTCCGCGGGAAAATGTTGTTACACAAAGGCTATGGCATAAGACTACATCCCAAAAATATGTGTATATTATTTTATCATATGGCAAAGACGAACCAAATTTAGCACTTTTTTCAGTCAAAAAAATGGGGGTAAGTGAGCACATAGGCCCACCTTCGCTTTTGTCAGGAACAAATTCAAATTAATTATGTTTATGGCTTTTTCAAAGGCCTCTGTGAGCACTGCTAAAGTAGTGCAAATATCGCCGAGTCGCTACGGAACAAACACATAGCTCGAGTGGTGTCCGTGTGCAACACTGACTGGTGAGGAAAGTCACCCTGGGGGTGACTACGT
>NW_005187403.1:10629206-10630980 GCF_000239375.1 Pundamilia nyererei
TTTGACTCCGCTGTGTAGGAACTAACTGAGGGGAGAAACAGTGGGGATTCATGGGGAGTTTGTGCAGCTTCTTCGAGAAAAACGCCTGGATTATCTGATTTTTGATTGATTTCTTATTTTTTGGACGGGGCGCTGGACGTTTTCAAGGCGACACTGCGTTTCTCTGCTGTGCCAGCTGCAGCCTGCGACCTGTTTTTGGTTTTTAGGTAAGCTGATGCTGATCTGAACCGACTGCGTGTACCCACCGTGACTGCATTTCATAACTCGCCCACATCGTAGTAAATGCTACTCCACGTTGCAGGAATCGCAGCTGTCTGCTGAAGTGACACCGTCTGAGTGTAAATGATTTTTTTTCTTTTCTTTAGGAGGCACCTCTGCGATTTATTTTTGCTTTGATCGCCGCCTCGCAGGGCAATACAGCTCATGTGTTTAGTTCTTGGAGCATGCAGGGGGAAAGGCGAGGGCCTGCTTCAGTGTGTCACAATAAAAGTCCTAATAGTTTAGTAATGTTGTGAATATTGAAGTTATTCTCCTAAGAATAACATATGCAGAATAAAATGACCTGTATTTGTGAAAAACACATTGCACTGAGCAATTATTAAGAGTATTAAAATGCTTTGGGTTTAAACGTTTAGCTCATGCCATTAACATGAAGGCTTTCTATCATGTGTGTTATATTTACATATGTTATGCTTTCATTTCTGAGCTATCAAAAAAGTATTTTCACTTGACAAAATAGTAACAGCAAGAACAATAAATGTGATTACACGGTGCAAATGAAGCTTATTTGTGTGTCTCTAAATTCATATTAACACAATGTCCTGAAAGTCTGTCTTCAGTTATCCGGTTAGTTAAGAAGGTCGGGCTGCACACACTGACATCTCTGTTTCCGTCTCCCAGCAGCGACGTGTAGTTTTCGGAGCTCCGGTCATGGCGGACCAAGAGGAGACTTTTGTCCTCCAAAACTCTCCAGGTGGCTCGGATTCGAGAGAATTACAGAGCGATAATAAATCAGAGAAACAGAACGGGACCTCAAGCAAATCCCCGTCATCACAGACAACTTACATCCAGCAGGTCAGTGCCGGCTTGCAGGCCTCACACTCACTGCTTCAGGCTGGAAGCTGCGGATTTAGGGGTCACTTTCACTCATTTGCAGGAAAAAAATAGCCTAGGCGTTTTTGTCAGAAGCAGGCAGATACCCTGTTGTTCTTGGCGTTAAAAATATAAAATATAAATCATGACTTAAGAACAAATATCCGCACAGTGAATGGAGTATTTCTGCTCATTTTAGTTCTTTCGGCGTATATATTTACGCTGTTTGGAGATAGAAATGTGATTGGATCTGATATTTAGTCCACTAGTGATTTTTTTTTTAATTTGTGAAATGAAACAACTTCAGCAAAGTCTCAGCAAATTTTTAGTTTCTGTTAAGCTTCATAGCGTAACTGTGTGTGTTATAGTTTATAGTCATATAGGGGATACAGATCAATTCTGTGTGGGTTTATGTTCATTGCTACACATTAGCTTTGACTATTATAAAATCGTGTTTGCTGCTTCAGTTCTCACGGCAAAGGCTGAACAAGTTAAAGGCTACGGTATTATGGCTGGTTTAAACTGTTAATTCATAAGCTTATTATCCTCTGCATTATTTACAGCTTAGCCCTCAGCGTACAACTCGGTTGTCCAAAGTATTTGCATTTTATTTTTTAAAGTGTTTTAATCAAACACTAAATATTAGACCTACAGTTTTGATTTTGATTTTTTACAACCTCTG
>NW_005187403.1:10631779-10632551 GCF_000239375.1 Pundamilia nyererei
CTTCTTGTGATCCAACACGTGTGCAACAGCATGTTGTGCAGGGACCGCGTGAGTGAATGTGTCCTGCTGTCAGCTCCACGGTCGCCCTCAGACTGTATCCAGTCAAAACAGCTCATGTCGCCTGCGTGTGAACTTTTATATGCGCCCATGACTTTTTATGTCAAATAGCTTCGGAGCACCGCTTGCACAGGCTCCTACAAATGAGGAATATTTACAGTTGAATATTGCTGCATTTCGATGTGCTCTCCAGCGCGGGCACAAGGCAGTTGTTTTCTTACAGCTGCAAAAAGTCTCCATTATATTCCCGTCAATCATTTCACTCCTGTTTTTGGCAAGAGATGATATTACACAGCATCCATCCTCGTCCGTTAGCCCTTCCCTTTCACTCGTGGGAGAGCTTAGTGTTTCTCTCCGTGTATGTGTGTGTTTTCTGCAATATGACAGCTACCAAATATCCAAAAGATTTACTAGAGGGATGTTGCACGTATGAAAAAAAGGTCTGGAACATATTGAAAAAATTTTTTTATAATGGCTCTTCTCAGATCCAACGCCCTGCCTTGAAAGTAAGATTTTCCTCTCCAAACACCAAAGACGGATATTTATATGTTTTAAATCCTCCCACTTAACCTTTCTCTATGCTTCAAAATATTATTTACTTTTGGTTTGCTTATTAAAGAGTGAATGGCACAGGCTTTATTACGAAAGCATTTGATTTCATATATACATACATATATGTGTGTGTGTGTGTGTGTGTGTGTGTGTGTGTGTGTGT
>NW_005187403.1:10632571-10642991 GCF_000239375.1 Pundamilia nyererei
AACCCTAAAACGAAATACATTCTACTTATGGATGTTGTTCCAGCTGACGACCATCGATACAAATTCGCCGATAATAAATGGTACGTAAAAACATAACACAGCAACGCTTCTCTAAAAGGATTTGCCTTGCCAACATATACTTTTACGCACCGATGAAAATCCGGGTCATTGTTTTTTTTTTGTTTTGTTTTGTTTTTTGGTGTGTGTGTTTTTTTAGTTTTTGATTTTGTTTGTTTTTCTGTTTTTTGGGGTTAGGGTTAGGGTTTGGGGTTGGGGTTAGGGTTAGGGTTAGGGGTTAGGGGGTGGGGGGGGGGTTGGGGGAGGGGGATCTCAGCTAGTCTCTCGCTTTCTCGCTCTCTCTGGAGTTATTTGCAGCGGGGACCGTTATATTGTCGTGATGGACGGGAATCGGAAGTGAATATATTATTTCCGGGAGAATTATTAACTGTGTTTTTTCTAATATTTGCCAAGAAATGAAGTCAGCAGGCAGAAATGTTTCTGTCAGTGCTGAGTTTTCTGCGCTGAAAGCAACGAGATAAACTTTTCCTTGCACTGCATCAAAGATTTTTTTCACACGGCTGTTTGTCTAGAGTCGTTCTCCAAGCGGGTCTTTCTTCTTTGTGTCAGAGCCTTTAATATTGCTAGCTACATGCCAATGATGCCACTGAAGACGCATTAAGCACGGCCTAAAACTAATTCTCCCCTCGTTCCACATATGTTGCAAAACAGTGCCTTTAACGTCTAACGTGACTAGAAGCAATCAATATCCGACAATGGCACGATACAGAAGGCTTCCTTATGTACTGAAGTTTAAAGTTAATAAAGCAAAGTTTTGAAAAAGACGTTATCACCTATAGTTTAGAACTTTAAGTGCAGAAAGTCCCATATTGCGCCATTTTGTGCGTAATAATTAGAAACAGTGCCCCACTAATTTAAGTTTTCCGTTTATAATAAAAATGTAATTTATTATTACATTTTATCCACAGTCATTATCTTATCTTCTTTCGACTTGTTAGGACCGACTCAGTTGCGGCTAGCATGTGAGTGTTAGTCCAGCAAGTTTCAAAGCGTGTGACTGTGTTGCTGTGTATCAAGGTCTGTGACTGGGAAGGCAGAGCCTGCCATGCCCGGGAGACTCTACGTTCACCCGGACTCTCCCGCCACGGGGGCTCATTGGATGAGGCAGCTCGTCTCCTTCCAGAAGCTGAAATTGACCAACAACCACCTGGACCCGTTCGGACACGTAGGTGCCTGCCTATCATCAATACTATTTAACCACATGATTGCTAACCTGGTGTTGCACTGACCCAAATCCCGAGAATCCGTTAAGGCCCGACGTGTTACATGATGGCACTAAATGCTTATCTGCAGGTCTCTGCATCGCCATTTATATAAAAATGCCTAACATATTATTATTATTATTATTATTATTATTATTATTATTATTGTTGTTGTTGTTGTTGTCGTCGTTGTTGTTGTTGTTGTTGTTGTTGTTGTTGCTACTCGCAGCTAATTAAAAGTACGTTTTATTGTTTTTTTGAGGTTAAATATTTTACACACATTTTAAATTGATTAAAGATAATGCTCCTGCCTGGTCATATTTTTTAAAGAGAGGCAACCAGTTTATTGATTTATTTATTTGCTTAAAACTTTGCATTTGATCTGTTAAATGTGCATTAAAACTTAAACATAATCTTTCAGTCATTCTTTCACTGCACCTGTGGAGCCCAAACTTTATTAAGTTGCTTCTGTAAAGATGTGTTTTAGTGAAAGTAAATCGTTTGATAAATTCCATCTAACCATCCATCCATCGCTTTGGTGGAGGGTATACGTTTTATTATATAGATACGTTTATATTTTTTATGTTTTGTCCTTTTTTTCCATTTTTTGTTAAATGTAACTTGCAGTGTTAAAATGAATACGAAAATAGTAAGTAATGAAATGCATTCTGATGTTGAAAACGTCACAAAATTAATTTTAAATAGTGAAATAGTTGTGGTGTTCAATTAGATGCAAATACTTCTACCACTACTATACTACTGCTATAATAATAACAACAACAACAAAAATAATAATAATAATAATAATAATAATAATAATAATAATAATAATAATAGCAATAATAGCAATAATAATAATAGTAAGCCTGATATACTTTAAACACAAAAAAAGAAATATAGAGGAAATTTTGTGCCATATGAAGGTTTTTTCTACTTTACTTTTCCAAAGTGGAATCTCCTGAGATTACAAAAAAGTTTGGTGATATTCTGTTTTTACTATTGAACATAATGATGTAAAAGTAATGTTTTGAAGAGTCTCTGTGATCTTTAGATAAATATTCCAGATTGAGACAAATATTTCTTTCTTATCGTGCAATCATCTTATTCTTTAATATGTAATATGTTTGCTATGAAGGTGTTAGTAACATACCTTTTGTAGCACAGTGTTATTATAGCACCCCCTAGGTGCATTAGCCATGGACCTCCTGGAATTCAGCTTGCATGAGTAGAAGAGATCAACTGGGAACTTTTTTAGGAAAAAGGAAAAGGGCAATTGCACCACCACCCACCATCTCCTTCACCCTTCTCAGCAGTAAGAGGCTGTATGGTACCTATTTCCTAGCTTTAACTCCTCATTATTCTAAACTCCCTATCTGGCCTCAGGCTTTTGTGATTCCTGTCTTACCCAAAGCAGAAAGTACAAACATCACTTACTTCATCAACAAATGGGCCCTTTGGCAGCAGGTTTTCATGAAGAAAGGTATCTCGATGGGTACATTTAGGCCTAATTAGATGTCTTTTTGTAGAAACAGAGCATCCGCACAGTTAACTTTCTTACTAACAGGCTTAGCCATTAAAGGAAAATACAATTATAAATTTGGCAAAGGTTACCTCAACAGCTGGTTTGCTTTCATGAGAAAACATTCCTTAACGCAAGCTGTGTTTGTTTGGTTTTGCTTTTAGAGACGTATTACTCCACAATGCTCGATAGTCCACAAAAAACACGATCTCATTGCATATGACCAATTATTATTATGACCACACACCAATTATTATACTATATATTATTGTTGCCATTATACTATATTCTTATGTATACTTCTGCATCCACTTAAGGTGTTGGTTTCAGTGTGGTAATGAATCAAAGTGAAGCTGGTTTCAGCTTTCAAAGTTACCCACGGAAAAATTAATATGAATTCTAGCACACACAAGCTACTATCTGTCCACATGGCACCTAAAGGAACTGCTCCCTTGCCAAAGCACAGCCAGTGAGATGAAACTGAGTCTCAGTCGGAATGTGAGCAGCACTGTGAATTTTGGGTTAAAGTAAAGTTTGATTGGTTGCAGTGGTTCCTGGCTCTGCCTCTTTCGTGCTGGGAGAGAGCTCCATGGGATTCATAAATGAAGCACTGGTGGCTGTCCAGAAATATACTCCATCAGCTTGTTGGTCCAGCTGGTTGAAATAACTTGTAGATGATTTATAATTACTAGCAGTGAGACATGAGACTAAAACATATTGCTGATGCCGATTAAACCAATACAGGACTGGCCTGAGGTTTTCTTCTAGAAATGTCTGTAAAACATACACGTCAGGGGGCCGGGCAGGACTGAGCTCAGCTTAGGAATTAATCTCAGAGGATGTGGTGCCTTTGTCTTAATGCAAGGTTAATTGTTCTGTTTTTGGTTTGTGACAGTTTTATAACCCATTGAACTGTATTGCATAACCGTGGAGTGTAACCCTCACTCTTAAAACAAATTTGTTATAACAAACATTTTAGTGGGAATCATGAAAGAAGGTAGTTTAAGGAGCTTTGGAAATGTTATGGAAAATCTTGTAGATATGCTATTTTATTAAGTTTTGTGTAGAAATATAGTGAAGAATAGTGGGTTGAAGTGGGCAGAAGGATATTTGCAAGGAACAGGATTTTTAAATTATACACAGTATGTATAGGTTACATACACATAAGTCATTTTTCTGATATTTTACATATTCGTCGTATGAAAGTGTTGAGGCTGAGGTCTGTTTCACTAAGCAGTTTATTTCAATGGTAATGTGTTTTAGTTATAGCGAAGCTAGGTAATGCATTTTAAAGAAGTGTGTATCGTAAAAGAGATTTATTTAAAGATACAATTATTAATCATAATGTTCTAATTTTGTGAAGTAACTAAGTATATATACTCACTGACTTTAGTTATATTACAGGGTAACAGTTTTGGCTAGCTATTTGGTTTTTAGTTTCCATGAGATTCTACTTACATAAATATCTTCTTTAAAAAAAGTTATACATTAAGCTGCCCCAAAATGTAAAAATTCTGTATTCTTATTAGTTAAAGGTTAAACTTTGCCATCTGCAACATTATAATTTTTGTATATAGCATATTTAGTAACAAGTGCTATTTTGTTGTAAGTAATTTTATTTGTGATTCAAGTATCTTAAATTTAATCCCTCTGTACTATGGCTTTAACAAAGTGTATTTGCTTTATTGTTTGTTATTCATATCCGTCGATACATATCAAAACCTCCACAACAGCACTAGTTTGGTCACAAAATTACAGAATTAAGTGGTGTTTTTTCTGTATCTGAATTCCTGAATAGTTTGTTTTTGTTTCTGTTTCATACCAATCTGTAGTTTTTGCTCTGATGTCTGTCTCAACTCCCAGAATATTTCTCAGTGTTATTTGTCTTACCCATCAGTTTGCTGCTGCACTCGTCTCCCAGTCTTCCCACACATGTTTTGTGCATGAGGGTGGAGTGTGAGGATCACACTGTTTATATTTGAATGGCAGTGTGTGATGAGCAATAGATGGTGGTGTACAAAGACTGCTAATCCTGAAGCTTGGGGAAACTCTCTGATGTGGAGGAACTTGAAAGTAAAAGGGCAGCAGCCCGGGACCCAAAGTGATCCTTCACTATCATTACATGCGATCATCCAGAAGCTAGGGGGGGTTGAGGCAGAGATACAGGGAACCAGGCAGGGCAGTGACTAGGCCACGGAGTTGAGGTGTATGCTGAGTCCCCAGTGGGTGGTCTACAGCTACCCCCTCCTCACTACCACATCCCATCCTAATAGCACAAATACTGGACTTTAGGAACCCATGATTAGTGGGCCATGCTATTTTCCATGGTGAAATGTGCATTTAGACATTTATGCAACTTCTAATATGTCTTCATGCCCATGACAGACATTTTTAGCCTCTTAAACCATACAGGGTGCTGTATGACATGTTTGCATCAGTGGACTAGTTGTTGTGGTTTGTTCCAATCTTGGACATATATGCAAACTAAGAAATAAGCAGGCAATGAATGCATGAGAAAATCTGCCATTTACCCTGCTTTTTCTTTGCACAGTTTACATAGTTTCGAGTTGTGTTTTGAAGCCTCATTAATGATTCTAAATATTAAGACATAGGGACTGCTGCTTAACAGACACGTGAAAGAAGTTTTTTTGTTTGCTTGTTTTTTTTTGTTTTTCAAATACACCATGACAAAACTGCAATACTGCAAAAATCCACAAAAACAAAAAGCTGCGCCTGCTTATGTAACTGAAGTGATCCACTAAACAAATCCTGACTGATGTTTTCTGTCACTTACTTCCATTAAATAGTTTGCATCTACAAGGTGCATGGCAGGCAGCTGAAAAACACTTTCTCCTGCCCATTACAAAAACCTATTCCAGCATGAAATGAGATCAAGTTCAACTGGGAATTAATAATGGATGACTATTGTATTATCTATGTAGGTCTCTATGGTTCATTCGCCTCTGAGAAAAGACTCTGGGTTATGTCTGTGTAATACTGCAGGATGCCCCCATAGGTACTGGAGGTCAGGGCAATCCCCCTGCTCTTCTCATGCTAGCACTGAGACGCAGGTTCAAAAACACTCTTTCAGATAAAGTATAGAAGGAATGGGTATGGCACCGAATGCAGGGATAAGTAAATTAAAAAGCAATTACCGTTGTTTTTATTAGAAGAATTTAATGGGAATTAAAATAAAATAAATAAATAATATTTCTTCAAGATTGATGGCCTTGACTAACAAAAGACAGGTTCATTCTATTCACTGTAGTTCTCATAGGCTGGTTTAGTAAGGTGACAGAATATAAAGGAAGAGGGCATGCATATGTCTATCTCCTGCATTTATCTGTGTGACTGTCATGAGAAGTGCTGTATAAATAACACGATAAATCACTGTCACTGCAGTAATAATTACAGTGAGAGACAATTTATATTTTTAAAGGGTTTAATTAGAACATTTTAAATCTTTGTTCTATTTAAAATACCAGGAATGTTTAAATGACTGTGCTGTAAAAAAAAAAAACAAGAAGAAGAAGAAGAAGAATGCAAATTGGTCGACTTTATTTTAAATATCTATAAAAAGGTAAAAATAAAACTTTCATTACAATTTGTTGTTCAATAAAAGTGTTTTAGCCAAACAAGTTTTTTTCAGAAACTATAGCTCAGCTTAGACGTTTTGAGAGGAAAAGTGGATTCCATTACACAGTAGACAGAATTCGTAAAATTACAGGGACAAAAACAATTTTATTGAGAAGTATAAGCAGACCAGTGCGTTGGTGAAAGTACTGAAATAGACCTTTTGCAAAATAGACTGTAATCTTATCATGTCAGCATGTTGCTCATGCGTAAAAATGGCTAATGTCTTACTAACATTTATTATTTTTATTATTATTATTATAACAAATATATGGTAAAGTGTTTTCTTACAAAAGGAGATTTTTAATCTTTAAAAAAAAAGCGCACTCAAAAAAAACCCCACATTTGAGGACTGGTAGGGTGTATCTCATTTTGTTTAATTTTATTTTTAGAAATCACGCCAAATATATGTGTGTAACGCCACTTTCTCTTTATTGCAGATCATCCTCAATTCGATGCACAAGTATCAACCAAGGATTCACATCGTGAAAGCGGATGAAAATAATGGCTTTGGTTCCAAAAACACGGCCTTCTGCACTCACGTCTTTCCGGAAACATCTTTCATTGCGGTGACATCCTATCAGAACCATAAGGTAAAACCTTGGGGTATTTTTGGATATTTTTATTCATTTATTGTCGCGAAAGGGGCAGCTTTAGGTTTACGTATTTTATGGGGTGGTTAAAATTACACAGTGTTTCAAACGGAGGTAAATATAAAGAGAGGAAATATCAGTTGTGCAAACAGAACCATGCAGTCTGTTGCACTCTCAAAAATGCCCCCGGTGCAAATGCAGGATTGCGCAAAGGTCGATTTCACATTGAAGTTATTTTTTAAAATGTGTTTATAATTTTTGCACAAATTATTTTTTAATAATAATTTTTTTGTCAATTTTTTATGCAGCTCTTGGTCTTCTGTTGGATTAAAGGAGAGGGGAAATAATAGCTCTTTGAGAGTTTAAAGTTTTTCACTAAAAATCGTTGATATTAAACTCAGCTGCTCGCAGGAAAACTTCAGATTCCTGACTAGAACACGTTTCACAGACCCAAGTCCGTGGCATGATTTTATTATTAAGGCTTTTGTTGGAGATAAATAACTACCTACTTTGAAACAGTTCTAGTAATTATTTTTTAAATTTATTTGTTGGTGTTTGATTTTCAGTCTATTTCAGTGTAGATGAGACTATCACTGCATGCTTTATTTCGAAGCTCTCCTTACGCATTGCTCGTATGTAGACGCGCAAAAAACAGATCTCAGTCTAAAAACTTTGAAGATTTAATTACATATACCCGCACAAGGGAAACCAGATTTTACATATGCTATTCAAATGTTTGCCTTTTTCCATTTATTTTCTAAGCTTCTCTTTCTCGGTTAACGACGGAGCTTTAATTAACATTATTGAGTTATAAATTAAGTTTCTTACCGTGTTTAATTGGAAACAGAAAACCTTGGAATCACCCTTGTTTTTCACGTATCTGGAATCTGGAAACTTATAACATCAGATTATAGTTAAAGATGTGATTTCTTGAGCCGCACAGCCTCGTATTTTCTTTTTGTTTTGTTTTTTTAAGTCGCCATTGCGTGTTCAGACTTGTGAAAGTAGCAGGAATAAAATTCAATATTTACACTGTCCACATTTCTGGGCGAGGGGAAAAAATCTTGGGAATACAAATATCTGCAAACAGCATCTGTTTAACATCCTTTAACCATGCAGGCCTATATGTTTTTAGTTTGGGGAATATGGGAGAAAGGGGCGAAAGCTCATAATGTCCCCGCAGCCAATCCAGGTCTCCGGGCTTCTGGGAACAGGAAGCACAAATGACCAACATTCTGTAGAAACCATTCATTATTTTTGAGCCTGTTACTAGGGGCTGAGATCGTAACTGCGGGCTAATTATTAGGGCTTTCCAGACCTGCAGGAAAGAAAGGGGCATTTCGGGTTTCGAGGCTCTTTTTTTTCTTGCCACATTTGTCTAATCAAACAGTTTTAAGCCTGCCAAAAGGAGTGGGCTACGAGCTGCAGGCATCTGTCCAATTCACCTGTTAGACTCTCAGCTAATGAAATGGTCAAAGTCTCTGGTTTCAGCTCTTTCCTGTCGTAGCTATAATTAAAGCATTTTCTCCAGAAACTGAGGTTTCTGGAGTGGTATGTTTTCTTAAGATTTTTGTGAAACTGGGAAGATGAATTAAGACCAGCTCATATTTTTGTTCTTTTCTTTTAAAAAAAAAAAATCTTACTTGAACTACTTCACTTCATTTTGCATCTGGAAATGTGTTTATGTCAGCCTCAGTTATTTTAATGAGAACAGTTTGGACACAGCCTAGTCAAACTACAGCCTTTGAATTTCGACTCTCAAATTATTTTGTCCTTTTTTCCTCCTATCTGCTAATTCTAGTCAGAACAAAATCTTTTGTAAAATATTTAATTTTCTCTCTGTAAACTCAGCTGAGAATAAGATTGTTGGACTGGATAATTATTGGTCTAGGTGTATTTTTGGAAGACATGCAGGGGGATAAAAAGGGCGAAATAGACTGAACTTTTAATGCCAAACTTTTAAAATGATGAGACAGTGTATAAATGATCTGACAGACAGCTCGTATTAACAAGAAGCTAGCAAAGTGTCACATGAGAGATTTTACAAAGTTTGCTGAAAGTGTCAGCCAGCGTGCACACAAACTTCCAGTCTTGTCAAAAAGCTGGAAGCACACGAGAGCTGCCAGCTAATTACCTGCCAGAAACCACTGCTCACGAGAGGGATATCCCGGGACTGGGTTAAACCACTCTGGGATTAACTTATTGTTTATGGGTGGCTCTGAAAGTAATTTCTGCTTCTATTTGTTTGGTATTGATAGAGACGTTTTTTACCAAAACATTAAGTCATAGAATAAGTCTTATGATTTGTATCTGTCATGCACGAGCCAGCTATCTCCTAAGCTAGACATCATCTAATGTAACATCATAAATTAAGCAATGAAAGATGATTTATATAGACATGTTTTTATTGAACTATTGCACTCAGGAACTCAGCTCAGAAAGTATCTCAGGTTTCTGGAAATATGATCTGTTATTTCACTCTTGGGTAGCTTGTGAACACTTACATGCATCCAAAAAAAACCTGTAAAGCCCCGGTTTTCTCCAAAAATATATGTTTAATATTGTCATCATAAAACCCCTGAGTTGAAGAGGACTTGTCTTGTCTGACAGTCTGGCACACGGCGAAATGCTGCTTTTAAATAGCTGCTATTTCAATGCATGTGTGGGTTGGCTGTAATTGGGTGCTTTTAAACGCAGCTGACAATGAAATGACATAAGCAGCACAACAATTGACTCTTACTGCAACAGTGTATGTTACTGACACTTCGTGTGTTTGCTCTTACAGATAACCCAGCTGAAGATCGAGAACAACCCATTTGCAAAAGGATTCCGTGGTAGCGATGACATGGAATTACACCGGATGTCCAGAATGCAAAGGTAAATGTGGGGGGAAAAACAATCAAAATACACGTTATTCTTGCTTGCTTTTCTTTTTCTTTTCTTTTTTTTTCTTTCATAGATCCTGCTTCTGATATATGGAAATACTGACCCATACTAAATGTTGTGAAATGAGTAGATAAATGTTACCTCAATTAGGCAGGGATTACTGACATCCTGGTCACACTGTCATTTAACGAGCCCCACTTTAATCCCTCAATCACCCAAATGCAAACCAGTCGTATGTGTTATTTTCAGTGAGTGTTATTTTCAATGATGTAAGTGTAGTTCTTGATAGTCAGCCAGTTTTCATGCTGAAGACTTTTATGGCTGATCTGGCAGAACCTCTGAAACACAAATGTAACATCTCTCTTCCATAGAGCTCTTTCTACCAGGATGTTCCAACTCCTTATGTGGAGTGTGCTGTGTGTGTGTGTGCAGTGTATATATGTGTGTGTTGGTGGTGTGTGTGGGTGTGTGGGTGTGTGTGTGTGTGTGTGTGTGTGTGTGTGTGTGTG
>NW_005187403.1:10643011-10648530 GCF_000239375.1 Pundamilia nyererei
GGGGGGGGGCACGCATTTGTGCTGAACTGGTGGTATCTCTTGGTCAGGCAGCCAAGGCACTACACGACCACATTGATCTCTCCCCTCCCTCGCTCTATTATTCAGTCCAGATGAGGAATGGAGTATGAGTCCGTACTGCGTGGAAAACACTTTTTCAAAGGAGAAAATCTGGTTTTGAAAAAAAACAACCCCCTTTGGGCAGCCAGTTCAGACTCTATGTGAATTCAAATGAGGAGGGGAAAAAAATCCCAAATCAGACCAAACAGGAAAGGTTGTTTGGCATTTCCATGAGGTGTTAGAAGAATGCATCCACTCTAAAACCTTTACTCTGATGCACAGAATAATGATCATGTACCTCACAATCCGTGTTACAGTAAAAAAAGAAGTAGCTTTATAAAAAACCGCATGCCTGATTGTACTAGACGCACGTTAAATTTCTTTAAGTAGGTGCATTCCATGAGCTAATGAAACGTTTCAAGTGAAATGCATTTCAGCTATCAAAACTTGTAAATCTATAGAAGCTGGTGAGAGTCCAAACCACACTATCAATCTTTCATGCCTTTGTCCAATCCTGCAGAGGACAGTAAGCAATGCACGTCTGCTCTTGGTTACAATATCAAGGGGAGAGCTTATTGCAAAACCAGGTCAGGTTTTCAACTGAATCCACCCCTGAAATCAAAGAACTAGAAGTAGCAAAATGATCTATTGATGGATCCTGAGGATTTATAGGGGCGAAATATTTTGGACTGAATATCCCCCCCCACCCCCCACCCCCACCCCCCAGACGTTTTTCTCTGTGTCCTAAGTGGAAGTAAATCACTGATGGTGATCCTCGTTGGTTGTCTTTGACAAATGATCTTATGATGAAATGCGGAAGATTAAAATAGATCTGCTTTGTTGACAGCAAATTATAGTTGAAGATAATAACTAACAACTGTGATCGTTTGTGTGTGCACGTAGTACCAAGGAGTATCCAGTAGTGCCTCGCAGTACAGTGCGGCAGAGAGTGGGCTCCAGCCAGAGTCCATTTAGCGGGGAGGTCCAAGGCCTGGCCACACCAAACAGCCTGAGCTCCCAGTACTCCCAGTGTGAAAATGGTGTCACAAGCAGTTCACAGGACATGCTGCCCCAGTCGGGTTCCTACCCCCTGCCTCATGAGCATGGCCAAGAGTACCACTGTATCAAGAGGAAAGGTAGGTGAATCTTTTATTTATAATTTTTTTTTTAAATAAATGTTTATTCTTGAACACATCATGTGTGTACATGAAGATTTGTAAACTAAAACAAATGACGTGAGATGTGTTACGTTAAACAAAGAGTAATTTAAAATATAGTGTCTGCTATTTAATATTGCTATATGTCATGTAAAACCCCAGTTCTAGAAAATCTGGAATGCCATGCAAATAAACACAAAATGCTTTTATTGGAAAGTCTAATAAAGCTACATTTTCTTCACAGTAGAACATAGGAAACATGTCAGATGTTTAAACTGAGACATTTCAACATTTCATGGAAAAATACAAGCTCATTATGAATTTGATGGCAGAAACATGTCTCTAAAAAGTTGGGATGGGACAACAAAAGGCTGGAAATGGAAGTGTTACAAAAAAGAAACAGCTGGAAAGGAAAATGAGGAAAATTTTACATAAGATCCTAATTAGGCTAATTGCCAGAGGTCAGTAACATGAGTGGAGATTAAAAAAAGATAAAAGAGCATCCAAGAGAGGCAGAGAAGCCACATCAGCAACAAAATGCATGTACAAATTAGGAGCAATTTCAGAATAGTGTTCCTGAATGTAAGGCTACAAAGACTTTAAAAGTCTCATCATCTACAGCCCTACTGAATCAAAAGATCCGTAGAATCTGAAGAAATCTCTGTGTGCAAGCAACAAGGCAGAAGATCAATTGGATGCCTGTGATCTCCGGGCCATCAGGCAGCACTGCATTAAAACAGGCGTGATTCAGTCATGGAAAAAATTGCACTTCTAGAAATCATTTTCTGTGAAAAGAGTTCATTGCACCATCCAGAGTTAAAGGTCTATCATGGAAAGAAGTACCCATATGTGAACATGATCCAGAAGCATTGCTGTCTTCTCTGAGCCAAGGCTCATTTAAAATGGACCCAGGCAAAATGGAAAAGTGTTCTGTGGGCAGATGAATCCAAATTTGAAATTCTTTTTGGAAAACATGGACGTCAAATACTGTGAATGAAGGTGGAGAGTGGCTGTAGAGGCAAAGCCTAGGTGTTAAGCACGGTACAAATCTCAGAAGCCTTCATCTATCATCGTATGGACATGCATCACTGCCTATAATTGGCAGCTTGCACATCTGGAATGGCACCATCAGTACTGAAAGGTAGATACAGGTTTTACAGCAATTATGCTCCAATATATTTAGCACAACAATGCTAAACCCGAGCTGTATCTATTGCAACAGTATGGCTTCATAGAACAAGAGTCCGGCTGCTCAACCGGGCTTGTTCAGCAGCTGATCTCCTGAATTCCCTCATATGTACAGACTGTCGTTAAAGAAGAGGGGATGCTACACAGTGGTAAACATAGCCCTGTCCCAACTTTTGTGAAACATGTTGCTGCCATCAAATTCAAAATGAGCTGTTCTTAATAGTTTTCTTAATGTGGCACATGTTCTCAATTAATCATCTGATATGTTTTCTGTGTTCTACTGTAAATTAAATACCAGTTTATGAGATCTGCAAATCATTGCATTCTGTTTGATAACAGTTTGTATTTTCCATCTCCTGAATAACACAATTGCTCATCTTTCTAATTCCACCTGCAGTGGATGATGACTGTCACTCAGGAGATCACAGCTACAAGAAAGCATATCTGGAGAGCTCATCGAGTGAGGAGGACCATTACTACCGCCCTGTTGGCTACGCTCAGAGCCTCAGTCTCTCCGGTGGGCCTTACCGCAGCGAGTCTAGCCAGCGGCAGGCCTGTATGTATGCCAGTGCCTCGCAAAGCGCTGAGCCTGTTCCCAGTTTGGAAGACATCAGCTGCAACACTTGGGCCAGTGTATCACCCTATGGTAGCTGTTCTGTCACCACCATGCAGCCCATGGATCGACTGCCCTACCAACACTTCTCCGCTCACTTCACCTCAGGGTCTCTGGTGTCCAGACTAGGTGGGGTGGGAGGCCACGCCTCTCCACAGCTGGGTGATGGCCACCACGCTGCAATGTACCAGAGCTCTATGACCCATCAGACTCTGGGCCGCCAATGCAGTCCCGGGGCTGGGATCCAATCACCAGCAGCCAGTCTGCAGGGAAATGAGTACCTGTATACACATGGCATACCACGTACACTATCACCACACCAGTACCACTCTGTACATAGTGTAAGCATCATGCCAGAGTGGAGTGAGAACAGCTAAAGAAGTTGTTTCTCTCCCCCCCTCCCTCCCCCCCCCACTCTATAAATACGGTACAAAAAAAAAAAACACAACAAAGGACCAAAACAAGGCAGTGTGTAGATGAATTTGTATTTATATTTTTTTAAAAGGTCTTGCTGTTCATCCTAAAGAGACCAGTGTTGGTTCACAGTGGATGTGCATAGTAGGATGGTGCTGACTAGAAGAGAAGGCATCTTATCACTTACCTTGTTGTGACAGCATGTGCACTTATAAACAAACAAACAAACAAAGAGGAGCTGGACAAAAGCAGAAGCAAAGACTGCTCAAGAGCAGAGCACGCAGACACAAAAGCGAAGGTCAGAAATGCTTCAGAAGCATGTGGTCCACAGGTCGACTGCGAACTCGTGTGGCGGTGCTTTTTCTTGGATGTCCGGATTTTTAGTCAGACCATTAAATGTGTTTGCAACCACAAGTACAAAGCTCTTTTTGGACTATATAACAAATTTGTGTAAAAAAACAAAACAAAAAAAGGACACTTGTCTTCTGTTATATTAGCCCAAGTTCTCATTTTTAAAATAGTTTTTGTAGTTAACAAGTTACATTGTAAAATTGTTATAACTTAAACCATGAATAAGCAAGTGTGAGCCTTTGTTGTAGCTCTTGCTTACTCTTAAATCTGTCAAAAGGGGGTTTTTTTTGTTTTTTTGTTTTGTTTTTGTGTTTTTTGCTTTGTTTTGCTTTGTTTTTTCGTTTTCGCATATTTACATGCACTTCAAAAACCTTATATTAATTTAATGATGTGAAACGTGACAGAATAATTGTTCATTCGTGCCCAGACGTTTCAGGCAGAAACTGCCCTCACCACATGCAACGGTGTTACAACCAAGCAGCAGTACTGAAAAACTGATACTGACCATGTTGAGAAGCAGAACCGCAGAACTTACTCTGGTAATGATTGTGATTGACCTTGGTAGCTAATTAAATCAAGATTTAATCAGGAACTTGTATAATTTCATTGCAATGTGCACAGCACTCCAGTGTTGAGAATTCAGGAAAAGCCCTAAAAAATCTTTACACCCACATTGCCCACAGGCGTGTACTCACTACTATAAACTCCACTCGCAAAAGACAATGAAAATGTATCAACATATCATCCTGTTTTTCCCACGTGGCATAATCGAAAAACTAGCAAAAACAGAACAATGATAAGAAATCCAAAATTCTGTGTCAGCATCCACTAATAAATATACATTTTTGTTAATGATAAATGTAGGCTACATAATATAATTAAAAGAATTTGACCCCGAGTAATCACATGGCCAAAACACAACCCTACAGTATCATTTTTCATTCATGCTGTGTGTTTGTGGCCTTTTTTGTGGAGTTCTTCTTGCCTCAGCCTCATTAATGCATCGTTGAATGTGTTAAATGTTTGATTACAGCTATTTAACAGTTGGAGATCGAGATGTAGTTAGCTCTACAATACGCAAACTCACAACTTCAGACAAAAACAGCATTCTTTCTCCACCAAATGTATTATTACAACAGCAATATTATGACTGATGCAATTAAAGTGTTCTTCTGGACCTACACACTATTATAACTACATTATTACAACTTTCAGGAAAATCATTATGAGTTATAATCCCTGTTGCAGAGGGCTAACATTCTGCCATCAGTAAAGAATGTCCAAAATGTCTTTCCAGTGCTCCGGACACACAATATTATAGTGGAACTCACTCCACTGAATGTGTTTGTATGTTCTCTATATGTTAAATCATACTATTTTTTATTTACATTGTCAAGAAATCAAAAAATGTAAACATTTTCTCCACTCAAGTGTTTGATATTTTACCCATTTGTTACCTGACAGTCAAGAATGGCTCATTCCACAGCACTTTGTTATGCTGCCAAACCCATGCCACAGTCTACGTACTCATGGAGGAAGAGCTCATTATTTATTTAGACTGTGGAGCCTATACTTGGCGTAAGCTACACTACAAAAAATAAGGTTCTTGGTTGATGGTGAACTGTTGTGCCTCACTCACATCCATCACAATCATCTGAATATGTTGAAACTTACTGTAGTAAGCACTACAACATCAGATAATTTGACAAAGCTTTTTGTAACTGCAACACCATCAAATC
>NW_005187403.1:10648550-10661768 GCF_000239375.1 Pundamilia nyererei
GGGTCAAATTTTGATTGTGTGTTTTAATGCACAGTCAACACCATTATCTGGTAAGCGCTTAACGTGTGACAAGGAGACAGGTAAAGTAGCAGTTAGACATCAAATGGAATGTAAATCTGAGAATGCAGATAAAATATACTTGATTTCATTATGAAGCAAATGTCAGTTCCATCATAAAAATGACCGTGGGTTAGCGGCCTGTTTCACATGTGGACAAAGGCTAATTTTTAAGTGCTTGTAGTCGATAGAATGTTATTTGTCAATAGTATTTATTTAACAACTATGGAAATCAGCTTGCTCCTGCATGTATCAAAGATAGATGGTTCAATTTCTTTTTATAGCCGGCTTTTTATGATTGTATAGGATTTTCTAATCATGCTTCTATAGAAAACAGGAGATTACTATACAGCTGTCAAAAAGTATCAAAACAAGAATGGAAAACATGAAAATGTGGATATCTTTGTAAATAAACATGTACATAACAGAATACCTGCAATAAATTAAAAAAAAAAAAAAAGAAACTTGCTGGATTGTTTTTACATTTTTTGGTTGCATTTTGTTTCAGGTGTGGATTTAGGGGCCACCGTATGGATTCACTGGCCACTTTATTAGGTACAGTTTGCTAGTATTGGGTTATACAGCTTTTCTGCCTTCATGGCACAGATTAAACAAGGTGCCAGAAACATTCCTCTGGGATTTTGGTCCAGATTGACTTGATAGCATCACACAGTTGCTGTGGATAGATGCCTGTTCCACCACATCCTAAAGGTGCTCTATTGGATAGAGATCTGATGAGTGTGGAGGTCATTTGAGTACAGTCAACTCACTGCCATGTTCAAGAACCCAGTTTGAGAGGATTTGAGCTTTGTGACATGGCACCATATCCTACGGGAAGCAGTTATGTGGGTAGATTAGATGTTTAAATGATGCTCTGTTCGTATTAAGGGGATGGCCTTTTTGTGTAAGATTTTGCATGGTCTTTCCTGTGCCTCCTGACTGAGTATGTAATGTAGTTTAAGCATTTAAGATTCATAGAATCAAATGCTGTACAAGCATTTGGTTAAACGTGACTTGAGCACTTTGCTTGGTAAGTATGACTAGGAAAGCACTTTATAAATGTCAGTCCATTTTCATAAATTTTGGTATATAAACTATCCAATCAAATGGTATTTTGTTGTTAGTTTTTTAGGGATTTGCTCTTTCACGTTCCGGTTATGTTTAATGTAAGTCAAAGTGTAGGTTTCCTCTATGTACATTTTCTGCAGTTTCCATGTATAGTGATTTTATTGTGGTTGACTACTGGCTGGTGACAAAAATGTGCAAAGAGTCACATACCTATCCATGTAAATCTCCAAAGAGAAGGGTATAATAACATATGCTTTACTGGTCTAAGAAGTACATACATGGCTTACCTATTCTGTCTGCCTTTAAAATAAATGAAACAGAAATCCCAAACAAAGAATGGGGGAAGAAACTGCATGTCCTGGTGAGATTACTATCAAACAAGCAGATTGGTTGATTTACCTGACAAAGACAGAACAGCTCTTTTATTTCAAATTTGCAAACCATTTCCAACATTATATCATTAGCAGGAAACACTTGTTATCACTGAGTCCTCAAGAAAGGTAATTTCTTTTGCAAATTTCATCATAAAGTATTGAACTTTTATTAACCTGACAGAGAAAAGTCAAAGGGTCATCACAGCTGATTGCATCACATCCTGAGGGGAACCTGAATGCCTGAAGCAAATGGCATGGCAAATAATTCTGATAAAACAGAAATGTGAACTTCTTAGTGATAGTAAAGATAAAGTCACCCATCAACATAAAACATTGCTTGTCTTTACCAAATAATGGAAGAATTTCTGAGACCTTCTGATAACGCTACAGAAAAACTGTCAGAAGATGATTGATGTAATTAGAATTCATTATATGGAATATACTGTACCAGTCTTTACATTATAAATCCATCCAATAGTTGTAAAGACTTTTCATAAATATCTGATTAAAGTCAGGGACTCACTTAAGTCAAAAGGCACTTTCAGACTGCAACATTGTTTTTGTGCCCCATGTCACAATCTTCCCATGAGTGGACCTCCCAGAAAATTCACCACAAGATCAGACCATGCAAAATCTTTCTACAGACCTCGGTTAGCAAATTAAAGATTAAAGTAGAAAAAGAGTGAACAAGTTTGGCTTGTTTTGAAGGGTTGGCAGAGAAAAAAGGACCTTTCCTCTAAAAACAAAGTTGCATCTGAACAAACCATAAGACCTCTGGAATAATGTCCTTTGGACAGACAAGAACAAAGTGAAGATCTTTGGGGGAAAATGTATATGTCCTGTCGAGATTAGTATCAAGCAACAGGATTGGTTGGTTCAACTCTGACAAAGACGGAGCTCCTCATACCAACTTTGGCTTCATTTACAGTCACAGGACCTGGGTACCTTGCACTGAGCCAACAATGAATTCCTCTGTATACCATAGTATTCCCAAGTCCCTCTTGTAACAAGACAATGATCCCAAGCAGCACAGTAAATTTACAGCACAATGAATCAAGGTGTTGCAATGAGCCATTTTGAGTCCAAACCTCAACCTGACTGAATTCATTTTAGCTGGCTAGACTGAGCTTAGTCTGAAATTGATCGCTGTTTGATTGCGTTTATTTGCATCTTCATCACAGCTTCTTCTAACGGGCCATTGCTACACCCCCGCCTACAAATCTAAGCTATGGTCTGAGTAACTCTCATCCCTCAGGCTACTCACACAAAGACTGTATATTCAGACCAAGTCCTTTGCACCAAATTCAAGCATTTTGCAACTTGTCCTTTTAATGTGTCCCTCTCTCTTGTTTTGTATACATTCTCTTGTTTTTTATTTTTCCCTATTATCCTACTATTTATTTTTCCTGCACAGCTGGTGTGGAGCACTTACATTTCTGTTGTACATGTACAGTGACAATAAAGGGTTTTTCTACTCCGACACAGACACATTTGTACATTTCTGCTTTCAAGTAAAGCAGGGGATTTTCAGACACTTAAGTTTTAGAAATAGAAAGTAATTTTTATTTCAGCGATGCGTGGCCAGTTAGGATGTACAGGACTACCCAAAAGTTGAGCCACTCTTTTTTTCCTTATATTTTCCTTCCAAGCAGCCAGCCATGAGAAATAGTTTGCCAGGGTTTCTGAAGGTCTTTAAAGGTTTTTCTTTTGGACATTAACTGCTTTTTCACTCATTTTCAGTCCGGTTCTTTTACCTGACCATTTTCAGAGAAATGTTTTTTTCTCTGTTGAACTACTTAACATTGGCCTGTGAGTTATTCAAACATAAATAGCATCTAACTATCCGATTGTTCAGTTTGACGTCACTAGCCGTGTCTGGGCCTAAACTCTGCTGCAGGTCCATATATCAAATGATCACTGTGGCATTACTGAGAGTTAAAACACTGTCTTAAGTCTTTCATCTTTAATAAAATGATCAGCGTTCTGCTCTACCAGGTGTAACAACTGAGTTTAACATCCAGGCATCCATGAAAACGGAATTTATGACATTTAACGGAGTTAGACTTTGACTACGATGACCTGGATGACTGAGAACCTTCACAGACACTTTAACGGAGTTAGAAGTTAGCAGGAAGTTAGCTCGCTAGCTTCCATCTAAATACAATATAGCATGTCCTGACTGCGGGTTTTGGAAACAAATTAAAACGTACAGTTTTCTTATCACTTCCAACATAAATGAAGACAGAAAACTAAAGTGACGTTTGTAGGGTTACTGAAGTTTGGCTAGCTGGTATATAATGATGTGCTACGTGACCACTAGCGACACAGCTATGTTAGCATAATATAAACAAGCTAACTTTTTTTTTCACTCGATAAAAGTTAACGTGAGGGTTCTCAGTGGTCAGGAACAAATGTAATCGCATGACAGGATGCTGTAAAAGGACCAAACTTCAGCCAGGAGAACAACTGAGATAATCTATCCACAATACGAGGTTAGTGATTCATATACTGCTGCATGGGCTGGGCTGTAGCTACATCGTAAGGTTTTAAAAACTGAGCTTAAATAAAAGATTAGCGGTAATAAAAGCCGAGGGAGGTCAACAGGGATCACTGACTTTTTTAGGAGCTTTTTGAGATAAAATAGAAGAAAATACAAAGCATTAAACATGTTAACAACACAAAAGCCATATTAAATGCAGACTACTGTAGGCCCGGAAGTAGGATTCATCACGTCATCACTTAATAATCGGATAGGGATGAACAGTGTAGTGTCTGTGCTTAATAAATATTGCCAAAGTTTTTGCTTGTCTGCCTTCACGGACATGTACTTTAGTGAGATCCCATTTTTAATCCATAGGGGTTTATTATAACATTAGCCCACACTTTGTAGCTATAAAAACTGGGAGGGTTTTCCATGAGGTTTAGGAGTTTGTTTATGGGAATTTCTGACCATCCATCCATAATATTGATATTGATGATTTATCCCAAAGGTGTTCTGTTGAGTTGAGTCAATCTCACACCAAACCCACTCATGCCTTTATGGACCTTGCTTCCAACATGACTGTGCACTGTTACCAAAGAGTAGGAAGCATGAAAATGTCCAAATGTTTCAGTATGCATCAATGGTTCCTTTCCTCCTGAAAAAATATCCCACACCACACTCCCCCATCCACCAAACTTTACATATGGCACAGTGCAGTCAGACAAGTACCATTCTCCTGGCAACCACCAAACCCAGACTCATCCATTGGATTGCTATAGAAGCGTATTTTGTCGCTCCAAAAAACACGTCTCCACTGCTCTAGAGTCCAGTGGCTCTGTGTTTTACACCACTACATCCAACACAGTTGATGGACTGTTTCTGAAAATCATGTCCTCAATGAAATAAGATAAAAAATCTAGCAAAGACCTCACACAAGACTTGAGCCTCATCAGAAAAGGAATAATATTGGTCAAGAAGCCATTTTGAAGAAAGGGAAACGGGGGAAAAGACTGGTGCATGCAAAATTACACTGGACTGAAAATCAGTGGAATGATGAATCCAAATTTATAATTTTTTGGTTAAAATCATCAACAATATGCATGGAGGAGGTCAGGAGAGACGTGCAACAGCGAGTTTCTGCAGCCATCTGCAAAACATGGCTCTGTCATGGTTTGGGGCTGCATTTCAGCCGTGGTGTTAGATCTTGTCAAAAATGATGGAATTATGAAAGCAGAAAAGTACCATCAGATTTTGGTCCACCATGCAGTACCATCTGGAAAGCATCTGAGTGGCTTCATTTTTCCCTGTGACAAAGATACCAAACACACTGCCAATATAGTAAAGGCAAATCTGGATAGAAAAACATACAATGGAACCCTATCAGTCATGGATTGGCCCCTAAGAGGCTAGATCTCAATAGACTAACTTCTAATCCTGTCCCTCTTTGTTACTCCCAACAAAAATTTTAATATCTTCATGTCTGCCACCTCCAGCTCCATCCACTGTCCTTTTGTTGTGCCACAATCTCCATCCATAGCAAGAAGCTATCCTTGTCTCACAACTCTGTCACACGGTAATGCAGTTCTGCACCACTTCTGCCTTCATTGTTCCTTATTCTTATTCTTCTTTTACCCTCAAATGGTAAACATTTTTACCATTTCATCAAATTTTGCCCTTGAATGGTAGTTCTTTATTAGGATTTGTGTCACATTATTTTTGTTCATTTTGCTTTTTTGACATTCAGACCATTTTAGTAGCTGAACAGAACAGGATCTTATCATAAGTCTTAGAGATGTACTAACTGGAGACTAGCAGGCCACAGCTAATGGGAATCACAGGAGAATGGATCTCACTCATAATTAATTACTGATGTGACACAACCCAACAATGTTTCCAAATCTTTCATACTCAGGAGATACATAGTTTGTTAACAAAAGTGTGCAAGTAAGCCATGACAGTGGGCCAGGATGCAGAATCCTTGGACTGCAAAAGGGGCTCACCTAGATGGAATGCAGTCATTTTTAATGTTAACAATTACATATGTGTCAAAACGTTTGCTGTGAGAAGGGTCTATTTGGAAACGTTGCTATTTTAGACCTAAAAGAAAAGCTGAGGTGCTTACATTAAGAGAAAGTGAACATGGATGTGGAAGTGAACATGAACAAATGAGACAGCTCACTTATGAAAATGACATGTTTACAGGAAACTAGAAAATACCAAACCTTGTTCCATCACTTTACCCTCCTTATCCCGTTCTATCGCTGCTCTATTTGTCTTTGTTTCTGTCTCTGCCCATCCTTGTGCTTCTTCATCTCCATTAACTCCCTCTGATCCTGCTCCCAATCCCTCTAACTACGCCACCACTCTCTCCACAACCCCATGGCCAAACACACTGACCTAGACTCCCAGCCTCCTTTGATGTGAGTGATGTGACCCCTGCACTCCAGTTGCCCCTACACCGCCAGTCTTATCCTCTCAGAGAGCCGGCACAGCCCACGGAGAGGGCCAGTCATTAACCCCATACAACCCAGGCCTCTCCTCCACCGCTTAAACACATGATGTATCGCAACACCCACCCCCACACATCCCCCCAAGATTCACCCAAACATGCATGTGTGGGCGAGGGCCGATGATGCAATAGGCTCTTTAAACATTTAAAGAACGGGTCAGCTTTTCAAAGGGAGGACTTGAAACCTTTGGCCACTGCTTCAGTTATCATGGTCAGCAGTTGAAAGTCTGGAGATATGTCAGGAGGAAAACAAATGAATGTCTAATGAATGGAAAGCCTGGATAATAAATGAAACTTCATGCTGGAAAATCACTGGTTTATTTGGATTATGAGTGTATATCTTTGCCATACTGGGACCGACGGGGTTGGTAGGATGAAAAGAAACAACACTTTTATGCTGATTGAATATGATGACATGAAGATGATGCATGCATGATGAGATGTATTTATTATAATACCGTCAAGCTTAGATGAGTGCAAGTACATTAAAACATCACTGAATTCCTATTTAAGTATCTTTCAGTTGACCCTAATTCATTTTGTTGCTTCTGGAGAGAGAAAATTAAAACAAGTCATCTTAGAGTAATGATGAGTCATGGCCTCGGTCAACCTTAAAACTTAAACCTAAACAAATCACAGTCTGGGTGCCACGCATGACAAAGGAGAAGAGTGCAAGAACAAGAGCATTCCTAGGAGCAGAAAAACGAGGGATGGGAGGGGGGGGATTACTTTATTAAGATGTACTGAAACACAGATAACCACAGATGGATGAGCACCTCGCACAAAGAGGGGTTTCAGAGAATCAAATCCATCTCTTGCAGGAGTTGCAAACATCTGTTTGAAAAGTCATACTGATGCAACTCTTTGTCTTTTTCTTAAAACAGTGTAGCTCCACTTTTGAAATCTGTAGAAGTCAACATTTAAATGAAGTCTAAATGAACAAAAAGAGGAGGGGGCAAGGAAATTAGCTTGAACTTTGTGCCTCTCTGTGCAGTTCTAATAAAGATGAACCCATGTGGGCTTCAATCGACAGAGCATCTGGACCATCCACTTAAGGAGTAAATGCTAATATTGTTCTTTCTGGCAAATCAAGCAAAGTCTAGCACAAATATCCTGGCACATATCCAGAGCTGATATTTATGCCTAGCTTGAAGTTTGTGGTGGGGTAGCAGTTGTGGTCAGTCTGGAGTAGAGGAGATGGAGTAGAGTCCTCCATCAGATAACACATTTTCTGGTTCATGTAAAGATGTTCAGTGTATCAACAAAGATATGCATCAACGAGATGTGCAGTGTGCATCTGTGCACAACAGCCGTTTTTGCCTTAACGGTTAGCTAAGACAAGTCCTGGCAACCAAGTGCTGACATGGGAGAACAGACCCTTCCACCTCCCACCATTCAGTCTTTCAGCACCACTCCTGGCCAGAATCCTGGGGAGAGCCAACAGGCAAGTGGGGAGGGCTGGGAGCGTCCTCCAAGAGAGGCAGACAGGGATGTTGCAGTGTTGAAAGGGTGAGAACCAGAGAGTGACTTGGAGCCAGAGAGCAGTGCAAAAGCTGTTAAGCTATGTCCGTGCACTAGAGTGGAACTTCCTACGTGCTATTTTGCACATCAGAAAACAATCTAAAACTATCTAAGCTGTCCTAGAATCATCCGTCAAGTCATAACTCTTTGTAAAGCGTAGAAATGTTAGTTTTATGCGTCATAAAATACCACATTGTGGAAGATTTGTTTCAGGGTTTACTGCTGTGCTTAGTTTGGTACATAAATTTGATTCTGATTATTCTCATTTCAGAACCGCTGGTTCTGACCTATGTTGTAGATGCCACGGCCTTGGAGTCTAGTTGGTATCAATAAAAAGCCCTCAGCTTCTTATTTAATGCAGTGGTGACACAATAATCAAATGATTTAATGAAAATATGTAGATAGGCAAACTTGTTGGCACAGGCAGGATAAACCATCACTTTTTTTCATTTCCTTTTCATGGGTTTTTGTGTCCAATCACAAAAGAAATACACATTAATTTTAACAAACTCCAGATAGCCTAAAAACATCTATGGTTTCAATATATGCTCTATAAATCTTTTTTCAGATGCTTTCAAATAGTTATTTCTAAACATTGCAGGACTGTTATTAATTTGTTTACACATGCAACATTGTTCTACTATTTACAATTTATTTACAATGGAGCTGTCTCATGCTTATGTAGAGGCTAATAAATTTAAACCAGAAGCTGCTTATTATACTCAAGCCAGCTCATTCTTAAAGTAATTTACCGCTATGAGTTAAAAAGATTTGAAAAAGACTGAATGGTCATCTCTGTCTCTGATATCTATCAGCATTCATGTGTTCTGTCAATATTTTCAACATATTTCATGGCTTTTCGAAGTTAACATGACACCAGATGACAGGATTAGTTAGATTTAAAAAAACAAGTCAGACATGGGAAGAACTACTTTCCAATAGTTTGGAGACCAATATATTAAAAACAACATGTAGAAAGTCAGAAAGGCAAGAGGAGGGAATAATCTTGATGACTTTGATCTTTCAAGAAGGAGATTGCAATACTTTTTTGAGAAAAATTGTTTTGTGTAAAAGAATATTGAGAAACCCCTACTGAATCTAGGGCCAAATCAATTTATAGTAGCTGATGAGAGATCTTTTCATGCCAGGTAAAATGTGACTTTGTAACAAGTCCAATCCCAAAAGCCTGTGGACATTAGTGAATTATTGCTGTACCAGTCATGCTATCCAGTTTACCACAAAGAACACACATCTGTTCATAAACTACACAGTGACATCTTGGCAACTCTTTTTAATCATTGCCTGCATCAATCAGGATTTGCTTTTACCATTATGTTTCATCAAACAAGAACTATTTACTCCCCTCCAATGACAGCAGTTTTTTGTTTTTTTTTTGTTTTTATTCAACCAACCATATCCCTCCTTGGTTGCAAGCAACAACTGAGTGAAACATCGTCATATCATTTGATAACACTGCAGAAGTCCCATCCATCCCCATCACAGAGAGACCAGACCAGGTAGATCATAAGTGTTTCAATGTCAAAACTGAGTCCAACTGAAAAATGGCCTCCAGCTGTCTCATTATTAGAGCTGATAAGGCACCAGGGCCAGGCTCCCTGCATGCCTCTTTCAGTCTATGGGAATTACAGGTAGAGGCTTTAAGTACTGGAAAAAACAACCCATTTTCTCACACACCTGGGTCATAGTTTCTCCATATGGAACACATTTAGACTAGGATTCCCAAGCTCTCTCAGTCTCTGAGAGCTTGGGAATCATGCTTTGTTTCTTTCAAACATTTTTTTTCTTACTGTAGCCTTCTGAGAAACAGTCTTCTGGACTGTACATTTTTTTAAGGTTATTTAATAGACAAAAAGCATATTGTACTTGCAAATTTAGACAGTTTGTGATTAATTATGTCTTCCAACCAATTTTTACATTCTCATAAACTTATAATTAATCTATTAAAAATACATCAGAGCAGGTTTGAGGTTTGTGGAACTTACATCATTATTACTGTCATCAGTCAGAAGTGGGCGTCTTTGAGTCATTGACCTATATTTAACTCCATTCACAAAGTTTTACAGCCTCTTCCAGAGTAAATAAAGGTGGATGCTTCTCACCCGGCATTGACAGCTGAGGTAAACAGGACTGACTGAATGTCACTTTTATATGTACTGCAACCTTTCTTCTTGCACAGGCATGGTATACTTGGTACTTGGTCAGTAATAAGAAAGTAATGTCATCCTAAGGATTGCTTACACCCTCAACACATTCCTTTTTTCTTCTCATCTATTTTATGACTTCATGGTGTAGATGTAAATAAAGTTGTGGTTGTGGTACTCAGCGTCTAGCAAGCAAAGGAGCAAGCTTAAATGAAGAGTAACTTTAAAAAAAAATCAGGTATTTTCAGATTGAATTTTTTAAACATTTCAATATATCAGCAAACAGGCAAACTTTCTGTGCAGTTTGTGATTGTATTTTCCAGGGAAGGAAGAACAGTGAGAGATAGAGAAGGATTTAAGAAAGACAGGAAACGAGAGGAAGATCAGAGAATATGCAAGGACAAATGTAAATGTAAGGACTTCTCTCAAGTGCAGTTTTATGAACTTGTACGTTTAAATTTATAATTTATTTTAGAGTTTTGGTTGCATGAAAATACTATGCAGGTTTCCAAAAGTTGATTCTGTTCATCTGGACGTAGCGTTTTGTGGGAGAAACATTTAGTCACTCATCCAAGTGACTTCTTCAATCTCAGCTGACTGCAGGTTTCCCCAATCTTATAAACAGTTTGTAAGTCTGTTTGTAAGTCTGTTTGTAAGTCTGTTTGTAAGTCTGTTTATAAGTCTGTTTATAAGATTGGGGAAACCTGCAGTCAGCTGAGACTGAAGAAGTCACTTGGATGAGCGACGAAACGTTTCTCCCACAAAACAAAACGTCCAGATGAACAGAATCAACTTTTGGAGATTTACTTACCTGGACGATTGAGCATGCCTCAAGACCACGCAGACTGGTACAGTTAACAGAACAGGCTAAGCTGCCTGTAAATGCCCCACTGCTGTACTGTGAGGCATTTACAGTGATACACTATGTTGGACAGGTAGTGATTAGATCCACTTACCAAAAACAATATATTGCTCAAAAAAATTAAATGAAGACTTTTTATAGTACAGAATTAGTAACAAGTCAATTAAGCTTCTGGATTTGGATCTGGTCAGTTGACTAGTATCAGCTGCGTTGGTATTAATGAAATTAACAACTAGTGTACCAGAGGGACCGCAATGAGGCAACAGGAATGGTTTTACAGGTACAGGCTACTGGCATTTGTTCCCTCCTCATCTTTTCTGACTCTTTTATCAATCATTTTGCATTTGCCTAGTGTCACTACTGCTGGCATAAGGCGATACCTAGACCCTATAGAGGTTGCACAGCTAGTCGAATTCCTCCAAGGTGGCGCATTAATGCGTGCAAAGGCAAAAAGGTTTTCCAACACAGTCTCAAGAGTATGGAGGAGATTTCAGGAGACAGCAAATTACTCTAGGAGAGCTGGACAGGGTCGTAGAATGTCCTTAATCCATCAACCGGACTAGTATCTTTTACTTTGTTCAAGAAGGAAGAGGATTAGCACTGCCAGAGCCAAATCCCTACAAAATACCTCCAACAGGCCAATGGTGTGAATCTTTCTGACCATAAAATTAGAAACAGACCTGATGAGGGTAGCAATGGCGGGCCCTGTGCTCACTCCCAGCACTGTGGAGCCCGACTTGCATTTTTGCAATAGAATACTAGAATTGGCAGTTCCACCACTGGCACTCTGTGCTCTGTGCTTTTCACAAATGACAGCAGGGTCACCCTGAGCACATGTGATGACTGTGAGAAAATTTTGCTCCCTGTACGGTAATATCATTCAGCATGACTGGTTGGTGGTGGGACAGTGAGGGTCTGTGAAGACATATCCCTGGGGGAAGCAAAAACCTCCACAGGCTAGGCACTGCCACCCTGACTGCCATTAGTCAGGGTGGCATGCTGGAATGAAATTCTTGGACCCATCATCAGACTCTGCACTAGTAAAATAGGCCTTGGGTTCCTCCTGGTGCATGACAGTGCGTGGCCTCATGTGGTAAAAGTATGAAAGCAGTTCCTAGAGAATGAAGGATATTATATCATTGACCTTCTTCCAAAATATCATTGGCCAATATGCTCACTTGTCCTGAATCTGAATCTCTGGGACATTATGTTTCGGTCCACCCAGACTCTCCAGGAGCGCAGTGATGCCTTGGTCCAGATCTGGAAGGAGATTCACCATCTTATTAGGAGCGCGCCCCGACATTGTTAGGCATCCATACAAGCATGTTTTTTCTGTTGTTTGCTGTTGTGGTTTTCTTTTTAAAACCAGAAAGTGTTGCATTTACCACAGAACTATCAATTGAGAACAAAAATGAAAAATAAACAGGAAGGAACCAAAGGTTCCCGCACACTGTGTCGCTTTGACTTATCCAATAGAATCAAGTGAAGAAAACAGCCACACTGTAAATGTTTAACCCTTTAAAACCGGTCAGAGCAGCACGCTCCGTTTTGCGCAACTACTTTTAAATCCTTGTAGAACTGCAACCACATGAGCTAGCGCAAGATTTTTTTTTGCATATGAAACCGGAAGAGTTGTACTTACATCTTGTGCCATCAGCTTGTCCTAGGTCACAGTTTCCTTCCACATATAGCTTTGCAAAAACTGCATAAAAAGCGCTTGCAGAAACAAAAACATAATATTCCAGAAACAGGCTTTGCCGATCCGATCAGCTGATCATAACACTTCCTACGTTAGAATAGACGTCAGCGTGAACTATCGCATGTCCGCCATTACCTGCCCAAAACCGGAAGTGACGTCATTTTCGCGGAAATGTAGTTTTTTACCATCAGGGCCTCATGAGCCTATACTGGTGTTTTTAAAAGTTATGTTTGAGTTTATGACTTTCTGTGTCGTTTCTGGGATGCTTAGAATTAAAATTGCACTGCTGGAAACAGTTTATTTTGATGCATATGCTGCTTTTTTGCAAATTTGCATTATAATACAGGGAGTGCAGAATTATTAGGCAAGTTGTATTTTTGAGGACTAATGTTATTATTGAACAACAACCATGTTCTCAATGAACCCAAAAAACTCATTAATATCAAAGCTGAATGTTTTTGGAAGTAGTTTTTAGTTTGTTTTT
>NW_005187403.1:10664282-10676693 GCF_000239375.1 Pundamilia nyererei
ACCTGTCCAGGGTGTACCCTGCCTCTCGCCCCATGACAGCTGGGATAGGCTCCAGCGCCCCCCGCGACCCTGAAAAGGATAAGCGGAAGCGAATGGATGGATGGATGGATGTTTTATTTAATTTATGATGAGTTTTTTTCTAAAATGGTTACAAACAACTACTATAAAGTCTTTCAAGATAATTGTATTATCTTTTACGTTTTTAATATTGTAACTACATTACAAGGTGGCAAGAATGGACCAGTCTCTTATGGGACTGGGTCAATTTTGCTTTAAAAACCAAAAAGAGAACAGAGAATACCAAATACATTGCCCCTCTCTATTAACACCAGCTGCAAATCGATGCATTTTATCCTCCAGAGGCACTCTTAGCTGCTTGTGGCAAGGTATTGATCTCCCTAAATGCAAGTGTCTGCATGTTGCGCTTGGAGAGACAATATGGCCCGTCTGTGTGCCATGCACCGCCAAGCACACCCTTCCCCTTTTGCCTTTGCTTTGACTCTGTGTCTCCCTCTCCCACCAGCCAGGCAAAGCAGCCAGCGTAGCACCTCCACAGAGGCCGACGTGTGACTTGATGCCATCAATAAAACCATCATCTGAGATGGACTTTCATCGCACCCCTCACAGTTAGTCAGGTCCTCTGCGATGAATCACCTTGATAGAGGCGGGCCCTTGAGGAGACAAACACTCAATATCTCACCAGTAGGTTCCCTTGGATCCATACCAGTTTGTGTTTCTGTTTTTGTCTGTTTTTCTGCTTTGTACGCCAAGTCTTGAGGGTTCTCAGTTAGTCAGCAGCAACATTCACCAGATAAAAGAGTGCTGGGTTAAAAAGTAGTGTGGGTTCAAAGTGAGCAGTAGAGGAATGGCACAAAAAGTTAAGAAGAGAGATTGCTCGATCTGAAAGCTTCTGAAAAAGAAAGCTGAGCTCCTCAGGGCTGCTGATTTGGTTCGCGGTGTAATTTAACACCACTGTAAAACTGAAGGCTAGGTTACAGCGCTAATGATTGCCAAGCCTTTTGTGTGTCTCTGAATCAGCTGTTCTGTTTTTATCTTATCACTGACAGGTTGTTTGGTTTTTGTAACAGCTTATTATCTATGCAAGTGGAAAAGGTCACACATTTGTTAACGTATGAGTGTGTATGTGTGTGTGGCGAGCTAGAGAGAGAGAGAGAGAGAAAGAGAAAGAGAGAGAGTCTTCTTTGATATCATGTTGGTGGTCTTTTTTATTCCCGTTCTTTGCTAACAAGCTGGCCTGTTGGCTAAATGCTTGGTAAATACTCATTTCTTTAGTAACTCCTCAGATCAAGCATGAAGTTATTACTTAAATAACTTTGCACCCACTACTAGAATTTCATTTGCATATTGAAAGCATTGGTTGATGGTTAGGTACTTGACAGCTGACAGTAACAGTATGGAAGACACCCCACGGTTCCATATCTTAAAGAAGCAGCCTATCAAGACAGATGGCTCTGAAAGGACAATAAATGGCTAAACTCACTGATAGGACAACCGACAGACACTACTTATGATAAATAGGCCTTTAAATGCTGCACGCAAACACACGCTAATCTCTACGTGCCATTTAGATTATACTTGTTTGGTCTTGGTGATGCATGTGCTATAAGTGACCAGAGTAGCTAATGAAAGCTTTTTTGGAAGAAATCTGAAAAATGATGGGCTTCTGATTATTATTTTTTTTGATTTTTTTTTTTGAAAATCTGGTGATTTATGAGGTCTGTTACCATCATTAAAGTCTAAGTAGAAAGTAGAAATTCCCTGTTATGTCTATGAATACTCTTACTAGTGTAGTTTATACAATCTTTTTTTTTACCCTCTATTATCCAGACTGTAGGTAACCTACTTCTGCTCTGTTTGGGCTCTCAGAGAGCGAACTTCTAAACCCGGCATTGGCCCAGTATATAGCTGAGATGGATGAGTGTGTGACAGCACTCTCCCTTTAGTCACTCTATGGGAGGCTCACGATGAACTACAAAATGTGTATGTGTGTGTGTGTGTGTGCGTGCTCGTCTGTGTGTGCACGTGTGTGTACTTGCTGTATAAACTCACCCAGAGCGACCCCAGGCTTGGGGGAGATAAAGACCTCTCCAAAAATGTAAACACTCTCTGAAGTGGCAAGCGGAGCAGCTGTAGTTGCACACACACATTTAGAGAAATGCAATCCCAATGTCAAGGTTAAGCGATGCACTCTTTCAAGACTCACTTTCCCTCTTGACCCTCCTTCTTGTTGTTGGATCTGCTCTGGAGATTGGGTGCTGAAACATGGGCCACCTTGACAAAAGAAAAACAGTGACAATGTGTAGAGTGCTGGTGTGAGAGAATAGTGATATCGCTGGCTCTCAAGTTTTGAGGAAAAAAAAACTCTGACAAGGGTTAGGGGGTTTATCATTTAAAACATGGAACAAAAATGGAAGAATATGGACCTTTAAAACAAATGCATGTGTATTTAGGTTTTAGGTAGATTAAGATAAGAAATGTATGAAGTAAATTAATCAAACGTTTTTGGAGCTGTTTTAGAGTTTTGGGGGTTTTTTAGTAGTAAAATCTATTTATCAAAAGCAATTTCCACTGTTAAAGTGTAGCCTTCACTTGAAGATTTTACAAACCTGATAGCTAAGAGGAAGTTGGTTAGTTGGAGTGCAGATCTTGCTAACAACTGCAAAGAACAGCAAGCACAAATATGAACTTAGAGCATAAATGGCTACTTGAGCACCCACAATATGGCAACAGTTTAATGCTCAAAGGTGTATGGTATTAGATCAGGGGTGGGCAATTCCAGGCCTCGAGGGCCAGTGTCCTGCAGGTTTTAGATCTCACCTTAGGTCAACAAACCTGAATCACATGATCAGTTCATTACCAGGCCTCTGGAGAACTTCAAGACATGTTGAGAAGGTAATTTATCCATTTAAATCAGCTGTGTTGGTTCAAGGACACATCTAAAACCTGCAGGGACACCGGCCCTCGAGGCCTGGAATTGCCCACCCCTGTATTAGATCATTTCAGGTGATGTAGGTAAATGACTGTGATTTTTTTTTTTAATAGAAAAGAAACAGACAAGCTTCACTGTAACCCAATATATTATAATACTCTTAGTTTATTTGAGATCTAACTTAACTATACATTGTTTTAAATCCAGGGAACCAAAATTCAAATGATTTTATGTCCTTCAATTAGATCGCCAACAGCGATGAACAAACTAAGTTCAATGCATGAAAAAGGTGCAACATAGAGCAAATTAACATGGCAACAAAACCTTCGAGTGCTGTGTGATTACAGAGGTGATATATATGTGTTTAAAGAATAGCACTTTACAAGTAGCTAACAAAGTGCCTTCAAGTTAATGAGGATGCTATGAAAACTAAGAGTGAACTGGAGCTCGCTCGTAATCTTTGCTTGAGTCCATCTTTATTATCTTGGTCAGCAGACAGAAGTGGATCCTGAGGTAAAAATACCCCAGCCTGCTTTCCATCAATGTGATGCACTTATCTGACATGTGAAATACATTCAGCAGGAGAAGTGTGTATACATACAGTACTGTGCAAAAGTCTTGAGTCACCAAGCATTTCTTTATATATTCTAAAAGGAGCCAGACTGGTGTCATTTTTTTTAAGTAGTCTTGAGCAATGGTTCTTCAGACTTCCTGAATGTCTTTCAAAGTCTTTCTTTGGATATTGGCTGCTTTTTTTTTTTTTACTCATCCTGATTTCAGTCCTTGTACCAGTCTTTAAAATATACATAAAAATCCAGCAAAGACCAGACCTGAGAAATGAATTGCAACAGGTTTTATGAAGTGATTAAACTGAAATAAAATGTTTTGGTTTAAAATGTCATTAATTAATATGGAGGAGGTCAGGAGAGAAATACAGCTACTGGTGTCTACAGCCATCTGTGAAACACGGTGGATCCTCTGCCATAGTCAAAACTGATGAAATTACAAACAGAGAAAAATACCACCAGATTTTGATCCACCATGCAATATCATCTGGAAAGTGTTTGATTGGCTTTGTTTTTCAGAATAATGGCAATTTTAAACTTATTGTCAACCCCATAAAAGCATACCTGAATAGACCATGGATTGGCCTCCCCAGCGCCTGGACCTCAACATTATTAAAGCAGTGAGGATCATCTTCACAGAGAATGAATAAAAAGGAGGCCAACATCAAAAGAAGAGTTTTGAATGTCTGTAAAAGAAGCCTGGAGAACTATTCCTGAAGACTACTCAAAGAAATTACAAACACGTTTGTCTAAGAGAGTTCATTATGCACAGCTTCATATGCTTAATTAATTGCCATGTTTGCACATTTCAAAAAATCATTGTACCTATCTGCCATTTTCCTAGCTAAATTTCATGAAATCAGGTGTGGCTCAAGACTTTTGCATAATACTGTACTCACAGGCAGAGCGTGGGATCCATAGAAAAATTTAAATAAGGATGAAATGAGAATGGCCACATTAGGCTGAAGCAAGTCACTCTCCATAAATTGTGAAACACCCAGTCTAAATGCACATTTATGGCCTACAAGGTTTAACATAGCTCTTTTGCTTCTTTGCTTTTGTAATACTTGTTACAACCACAATAGCAATCTGTAATAAGTACAATAAATGCAGTTACACAATATGGATACTTTTCTTTGGCCTTTCAATAAATTTATAACTTTTTGCTGGTGTTTTTCAGTTTTGCATGATGGGCAAGCCGGGACAGAAACTTTAAAGTCAAGACACTCCTTAATTTAGGTTTGCAATCGAAAAACAACATCTACATCTACAAGCGCAACAGATATCAATCCAGCACATGGTGGAGATGGGGGCAAGGTTAGCTGGGTTTCAGAACAAGGTGAGAAATTTCAGCTTACAGTCTACAATACTTCCACTCTAGTAAGCAATTGATTTTGTCCCTAGTTTTCCTAAGCTCTGGACACTCTGCTGCCTTTGGTGGCACTCTTTCATTCTCCTGTGGGAATTGTGATAAAAGGACACCGCCACTGAACAAGTTACTCAAATGTGTACCAGGTCATTCAGGAAAACACCTCCAGAGATGAGTGTCCTTGTTTTTAAACTGAGACAATTGTCCTTGCTGACTGCAGCATCCCTAAGCTGCTAAAGGATGCAAACTTGTTTTAAGTGCAAAAAGAAAGAGGAAAAGTCCTGGAAGTAAATAAGATCAGAGGGGAGAAAATAAAAATGCATGTGCAAGTAGACCTTGTTTGTCTTTGCTAACGCATCAGGAAAAATCGGTGACATTCAAGGAAGAGTAAAGACGCGAGGAACTGGGACTGGCCACCTCAAACAGAAAAACAAGGACCACACAGACAACTTCCAGCAATAAAAGATATTTCAGCTGCAGGAGTGTCACAGTTTTAAAAAGTTTTAATGATTCATATAAATTCATGGCTTGAACAGATAATTTATAAAACAAGTGAAAGTTTAAATCCATCATTAATAATATGCCCTTAATATATGCAGAGTTTATTCAAATAGTGAATATTGAAATAATAATAATAAAAATTCTTTCATAGTTTTGAAAGGGGTTTGACTTTTTTCCAAAACAAAAAATAGACATTTGGATAGGCTTTTAAACTTACAGACAAAAATGTAAAAATATGATGTTGTTAATGAATTACCACACTCAGTTTCAGTTTATATTTGAATCATTAAAAACAAAATCCTGAGTCATACAGCATTGTTGTGGGTATTGAGGTTGTTCAAGTACTCCATTAAAGAAACAATAAAAAATGCATTTTGGATTATCTCAGATTTCTAGATGAAAACAAGATTACAAACCCTCATATTATTTTCATTGAGCTTTATTGTGTTATACAGTTTTGTGTTTTTCATCACAGTATAGTATATTGTGGCAACTGGATGGCTGACAAGCATATGATCATGATGAAGTTACTTAATGAAGGGGAATACTAAAGGAACATAATCATTTCAACCGCTGCCTCCGCGGTTTGCCTGACTGGATGCCAACAATTTATTGCATTTGTCAGTTTCTAACATTCTTATTTCATTTTCTTCTGTAACATTTGGTCTTGTTTCCCCCCCAGGCCAATCTCTTTGACATTATCCATGATTTAGACAATCTCTGCTACCTGTGTTACTCTATGTTTGTGATATACAGTGTTAGTCTGAAACATGAACATGTTTCAGATCATCAAACAAATATTGTTTGTATATACTAGACAAAGATAACCTGAGTGAATATAAAAGTGCAGTTTTTAAGTGATGACTTCATGTATTAAAGGAACTGCGGCATATGAAAAGGTTTTATGTGACCTGTCCTGGGACTATAGATGTAAATTAGTAGTTTTGCTATAATCTGACATGTTTACACTTTATACGCTTGGTATGTTGATGCTCATTAACATGTGTTGTCCCTGCTAAATATAAGAAAGAAAGAAAAAATGTATTGCCCCTAAACCTAATAACTGGTTGTGTTACCCTTGGCAGCAAGAACTGCAATCAAGCGTTTGCAATAACTGGTAATGAGTCTTTAACATTGCTGTGGAGGAATTTTGGCTCACTCTTCCTTGCAGAATTGTTTTAATGCAGCCACATTGTTGGGTTGTCAAGCATGAAGGGCCTGTTTAAGATCTGCATCTTAATCAAACAGGATTTTGACTAGTCCACTCCAAAACCTTTATTTTGTTTCTGAGCCATTCAGAGCTGGACTTGCTGGTGCATTTCAGATCATTGTCCTGCTGCATAACCAAAGGGAGCTTGAGTTTCAGGACGTGAACTGGGCAGAATTCATGGTTCCAACAATTACAGCAAATCATGCAGGTCCTGAAGCAGCAAACGAGCCCCAGACCATCACACTACCACCACCATGTTTGAGCAATGGTGTGATGTTCTTTTTATAAAATGCTGTGTTAGTTTTACACCGGATATAACGGGGCTCAAACCTTCCAAGATGTTCAGCTTTTGACTCATTTTGCGGTCTTGTGGATCATCAAGATGTGTTTTCTGGCAAAAAATAAGGCATTGCCTTTTTTGTGGTCAGGACTGTTTTCACCTTGGATCTCTCCAATGGATGCCATTTTTCCCAGTGTCTTTCTTATTGTTGAATCATGAACCTTAACTGAGAATAGTGAGACCTGGAGTTCTTCAGGTCTGATGTTCTTTAGATATTGTTGTGGGTTATTTTGTGACCCCCTGGATGAATCGTTGATGTGCTCTTGGAGAAATTTTTGTGGGTGGTTAGTCCGGGGAAGGATCGCCACTATTCCATTTGTGTTTTGTCCAATTGTGGACAATAGCAAAAGATTAGAAATGGCTTTGTAACCTTTTTCAGACTAATATATGTCAATGACTTTGGCTTGTGACATCATGTCTATCATTTTAAAATCTTTTAGCCTACTCCACTTTGTCAGACAGGTTCAATTTTAGTGATTTCTTGAATCAACAAGTGTGACAAGTGAAAAAAGGGGGTTTCCCAAAAATGTTAAGCCTAATAAATGAAATCATTTTAAAACTCTACTGTATTTACTTGGTTTACTGGTGTCTAATATTAAACTTTGTCTGATGCTCTAAAACATGTAAGTCTGACAAACATGCAAAAAGAAAAAAAAGATAAATCGGGAAGGGGCAAATGCTTTTTTGTGGCACTGTACATAGAGCTGCTGAGCATTGTTTTAAAGAAAAGCAGAAATAATCAATCACAATGAACAGATCTTATTGACATTTTTCCAATTGTGCACAGAGGCAATCAGTAGAATGGCAGCAGGAGTGTTGAGGGCATTAAGAGAGCAGGGAGGCATTCAGACGGGCAGGCGGCAGATAAAGAGGACTCTATTAGTCTCGGCTCATTGTGCCACTCTGATTTCTTTCCACTTTCTAATTGGCCGGCTTCTGCAGGCTTGGCAGCCATATTTCAGTTTAAAGGGGAAAGCTTCGCAGGTCACGGGAATAAAGGGGCCTGCTTGACAGGTCACCAGTCTGATGTCTGCAGCATAGTCTTAGGTCAACGGTCAAACTAACATCAAGATAGGCAGCAGCAGAGTGGCTTGGCTCCTGCACTGAAGACTCAGTAAGGAAGTCAGCAGACTCACTGGAATGTTGTTTCTCAGCATTCCACCCAGAATATGTCTGCAGAAGAAATACCATATTTCAAAAAAATTATACTGAGCTTTTGCTCCTGTGACTTTGGTTGCTCCAAGGAAAATTCATACAGCATGTAATCTAAGAAGTAAAACAACTGCCAAATTAAGCAACAGCAATTGCCAATAACTGACTTTGTATCCAGTTCTTGAATTAATGAAGTCGTCCTTCAATCATCACTCTCCTTAAGTTTAAAACTGTGGATTTTTAACTGCAACTTTCAACATAGTATTACGTCCACCATAGCTCACAATAAGTCTAAAAGTATGACGCTCAGTGAATAAGTGTTCTTTCATTTTTATTGCCCCAGCTTAAGTGTTTTCAGCTATTACTATCAAAAAGCCCTTTGCAACTTCAACATTTAGCAGCATGGACGCTGAAGTTAGAGAAAATTTATATGGATATATAATAATTTGTTTTGCATATTACCGGAGCAAACAAAGGCAATAAAATAACAAAAGCAATCCAATTATGAGTAATCCATGAATTGCAGTAGTCGGAAGGATTAAGTAACTGACAAAAGTATTTAGGAGGGATTTGCTGTGTGCAGCAGATCACATTGGAAACATACCCTACTAGCTCAAATAGCATTAAAGTTCACCTCAATGAATGAGTAGTCTAAAAACATGAAATTCACAGCGTACATTTGGACACACAAATACACACATATATACAAATTTGTGCACACACGTACACAATGCAGGGCAGCCTGCCTGGCACCAGACAGCAGTACGTGGCCAAATGAGATGTATGAGAGCCCCCTGCTGCCAAGAGACGGACAGGAAGAAGAAACAAACCCTCTCTAATAGAGACATGACATGCTCGCCGGGGCGGAAACTCAAACAAACGATTAATGGGCCATGGAGCCTTTAGTACGGCAGCAAAATATCCTCCACTGCTCCCCCTCTCTGTAGTCACTTGTTCTTGTTCTGTCCCATGTTGACCAAGGGGGGATTGACATTTAAAAACCCAGGCCTCTACCCAGAAGCGACGTATTTTCTGCCACCCCTTTACTCCAGTTCTGCTGAGACACTTCAAGCGATGTAAGCGGACAACACAACTTAATATTGTGAACATCCCAGAGGGATCTCGTGCACTAAAGGAGAGTGTAAGACAGAAATATTGCCTAACTTTTTCTGTACTGTCTTTAATCAGATGTTGGTTCTATGATTTGAAACAAAGGCATTCTTTGGCTGCAAAGCTATCTAAAGAAGCAAAAAGGTCTGTTCCTATCAGGACAAGTGCTGCAATCAAGTCTTACGGCAAAGAGCAGCTCACTGAACGCAGTCTGTAATGATAGTGATGAAGCAAGTACAGAGACAAAAGGTTTAAAAATAGCCACACAGATGCAAACAGAAGCACACATCCCAATATATCCCACGTGAGTCCGTCTCAAGTATGATGGAAGCTACTGATGATGCATCTCATTCATAAAGAACTCAGTGAATTTTGTTTAAGCTTTAATACCAATGAAATGTAACCTAATCTGATTTTGTGGCAATGTTTCTTTAAACCATTAGTTTAAAGCTGGTCAGCCAAGGCACCTGAATGAGTCCAGGAAGTAATAGGCTCAGTGCAGTGTCCATTTTCATGGGGCCATGGAGCTCCATCCAGTCTAGTAGCTGCTCCTGTCTCCTCCTTCGTTTACCAGCACATCTCCTCCAAAGAAAGGCTGGAAGAAGGGAAGCCCCTTATGTTCATGTGTTTTGATTAGCAGGTAATGATCTTTGATCTAATGCGCTGACTGGGAAAGTGCGGCTCCCATTGAAATCCGGTAGATGCTTGGCCGACCTGGAGCCAGTGTCACTTCTCGTTAGGGCCTGCAGCTCCATGACCTCCCCGCTGCCAGTCCCAGGCCCCTCCTCGCAGCATGAGCACCCTGCGTAATGATATCAATAGCAGCAGGGGTGCAATGAATACAAATCCGCGTGCAGAATGTTTGGACAAGAATTCGCTCCCAGCCCTCCGCTCTTCCTGCCACCCCCCACCCACCGTTCAACCTCAATCCCCAACACAAAGGGCGGCAATCTGGACGGTTGATTTCACAGAAAATACTGACAACAAACACCAGTGTTGACTGGCTATAGCTGATTTATAAAGTACTATAAAAACGTTTTTTTAATTCCACCCCCACAGCCAACACAAACAACATGAATAATGGTGGGTGTAAGAAATACTACTTGAAAATGTGTGTGATTGCAGTGAATTGTTTTAATGTATTCATGCATACAGCAAAACCCATTCAGCTGGAAACTATATGATAATGGTTGTTACATGCTTAACTGAAAGAATACAAAACTCAGTTGTTCATTTGCATGAAATGGGACAATTCACAGAAACCTTCAGTTATGTAATGTTTGTTTTTTTGGACTGCAAATCTATTATCTATCCTAGCCGGCTCACAAACTCATCTTACTTTGTCATTAGAGTAAAATTCTATTTTATTTCTGTATATTTTGTAAAATAAACAACAGCTGGCGGAAAAGAAAAACTCCTGCACAGTTCTCATTTGAGGTGCACTATTCCCTATTGAACACTCTGTGCAGTGTTGGACCTGACATGGCAGCCACCAGATTTCCGCCTCTGTTATTGACAGAGCCAGTTAAAGCAGCCTGACCACCGGTGCCCATAATAAAGGTACGTTCATGGAGCTAGCCAACAAGAACCTCAGTTAAAAAGAGGGAGGAAAGAACCAAACATTTCTTTTCTGAATTAACAAGACTGGAAAAGTAATAAAAATCCCCTCTATGAGACCTGTTTATTATCAATTACTGCAGCACAATACAGCCACCTTGTGAGCACACGTACATGTGCTTTAGCCATGCGCCTTTCTGCACAGACTTGTGCACACAGGGGTCCTCTCTTCTTCACTCGCCCAGGTCATTACCGCTGTCTGAACACACCACAAACCTTTTCAGCTGCGTTCTTCAATGTTTAATGTGCTGTGAGACGCAACCGTGTGAAGAACAATATCCAAGACCTCATGGTTTTAATTACTAGTGTATGAAGAAGAGGAAACATCCACAAAAGTGATGAACAACATAATTTCATAAAGGTGCTGAAACTCCAAAGTCATGTTTTTACATTTTAGCCTCTAAGTTAAAGGAGAGAGAGATGAAATCAAACGGAGTAGATATAACATGCAGCAACACAACAAAAACATAACAAAAGCCTGTGTCATTAGTTCATTTCCATGTTTTTATCGTTTTTCTTTAATGGGCCCATTCTCTCCCTTCCAAGCGGTTAGGGAAGGGAGAGAAGAGCCTGCTCTGAGAGATGACTCACGGACACGTGAGCGTCTTTGACACTCCCTCACCAATTTTTTAAATAAAATGTGGTTTTGATCATCTTTTTGCAACACTCACACGTCCTGAACGATCCACATATATGAGCCATGCTCCTCGTCAGAGAGCTTTCATAGCCTGTGGTCTGTCATCACTGAGGATGACACCATGTAAACTCTGTTAATTGCACACAACAAGAGTGCACGCTGTCAATATGTGGTGCTAGAGACAAATTAATAACGTCTTGGAGGAACTGAAGTTTGCTGTGTTTTTACTGCGTTCTACTTCCTAAAATTGCCCAGTACCAACACTGTTCATTAGTAATACCATTATTATTTTTAATAGTAGTATTGGTATTATTGTAAGTATTATTATAGATCTGTATTTAAAAACTCACATAAGACTAGGGCAGACAATGAATTAGTCAAATGTGGTGCGCGTTGAATGATTTATGATGTATTATACAGTCGTCTATTTACAATGGTGTGAGGAGCCCCATCTCCTCTGACTCAACACTCAGGCTGTCTTTGTCTCGAAAGGTTTTTCTCAAGTACATCTTAAATGCATTAGCTTGAATATTACTACAGTAAATTAAATCTTTATGTGTACATGAAGCAGCTTCCTGGGGTCACACATCTTTTGTCATACAGCGTCCAGATTATTTAAGTCTACCGCAATTTTTTTTTTTTGCGGGCATTTGTCTTTTGCTTTGGCATTTTAAACATATGGTGAAAATGTACTCAGCACGTCCCGATTTTTTTTTTCCACCTAATAACAACTTGTCCTAATGCTTGATAATTTAATGAAAAGAGAAATGGCATCAAACTTCATCTGAATGAGAGGTAAGATTAAGATAAATAGCTACATCTGGCTCTCACTTGAAACTCTGAAAGGAAGTGAAGATAACTAAAGAGGGTCTGGTTATTCATCAACATCCAGACATGTGCCCATACCCGACTGTAACAGCTTAGAAAAACAGACACAGGCAGACAGAAACTCAGCAGCC
>NW_005187403.1:10678196-10686569 GCF_000239375.1 Pundamilia nyererei
TATATATATATATATACTTGAGAATGTATTTTTGAATGTGACAATTTCTTAGTTAATAATAATAATAATAAATCTCCAGTAACATTTTGCCACCTATAACTGGTTTATAGTTTTATTAGATTAGAGTAGATTACTGTTGCATTAAATGCAAAGACAGAGGTGCTGCTTATGGTAAAATTAAATGAAGCATTGTGTAGTTGCTTCTATTAAAATCCCTTAATGCACATTTAAAGTCAACTCATTCAAAATGTTTAAAGATGCATATTGAATCCCACATTGTGTCAAGCTAATTTTTCACAATGAAGTTAAGTATGAGTATGCATTAATGAGCCACATTTATATGTGTGTTCAATATGATGCAACCATGTTAGCCATTTTTAGCCATTGGTGTTGAACTTTAAACAACCAACACTGTAGAATTTGCTGCCTGTTAATGTAATGGGCTAAATGCTTTACACCAGAAATTTGATTGTGAGCAGTCTGCTGCTCCAGCACTACTTTGTGTAAGGCCTTTAAGTTCCAGTCACTTATATTTACAGCGATCTCTCTAAATCTGAAAGTAGTGACATTCATTCTGTACATTTTATTGCCTTCTGATATAAATAAGAGGAGTAGGTGACAAAGAAAAAACAAAACTTTAAGGATTATTTTTCCTTTTTTTTCTACAGTACATTTTAATTACAGTACGGTTCAGCTTCACCAAACAGAATCGTGTTTTTTGTAAAGATCCTAATCTATACCACTCCTTTCTCAGCTCCCTTGAAGCGGACTCCAGCAAAAAGAGCTCTGACTTGACCTATCATGTCATGAGATACAGGAGTGTGTTCAGGTGCATTGAACTGGGAGGGAGTGCAGTTGTCATGTTTCCTAACGTGTAGCAGGATGTATTGCTGGCAGAAGCAGCAGGGGAGATCCAGAGTCTCTCCTGAACACTCAGAGCCTCATGAAAGAATGATGGTTGATTACCTGCAGGAGATGAGCTACACAGACCCTCCAGAGTCACAGGATAGCACGCTGTCACAGCCGAGCTCCATCGCTGAAGACATCAAGGAAACATAAAGGGGGAAAATCAAACCATTTGGGGGGGGGGTTGCTGTTTTTGTTGCTATTTTTGAATATCAGCAAGAATATAAGGTCTCACACATCTCATATGCTGTAACGGTTGTGTTTCTTGCTTTGTGTTTTGGCAGAAATGTGTTGTAAGCAAATGAAATTGACAAAAATCTCAAGTTTATATTGTACAAACCTTATTACTTGTTTATCTACAGCACCTGTCAACACTGCTACCTTACACTGACTTTCTACCTTAGAAAACACAGTGAAGTCCCATTTTCCTTTATATCCATCTTTAGATTTCATTGCTAATACACAATTTTGTGCCACAGCCTGGCGTTTTTGGGAGAACAAGATCCAGATGGTTTGAGGGCCCCGTCAGTTTTCCTCCACAAGCCACTCTGGTTATCGGCAAGTTCACTTCACTTCAAGGAAACACTGACAGCCCTGTTAATTAGCACCTTTAGCCCTTTCCCTCCAGACACAGACAACAGTAAGACATCCATATGTCTGCTAACTCTGGTCCTCGTTCTGCATCTTTAGCCTGTTTCTTTGTTTTAGGTTGTATATGTGGAGCAAAGCAACATCATCCTACAGGCAACAAAAGTGTTGCACAAACAAGTAAATCTGAGTTTGAAGATAACAAACGCACAGCAACACTTACAAATGAAAATTAAAATCCAGATGACTGCTGTAATTACCTGAATGAAGGAAAAAGTGCTAAACCTGTGGGCCACATCTTGCAGCAAAGTTTTTATTTTAACTTTTATGTCAAAATTAACATCAATTAATATAAAATATAAAGTATTGGGTAAAAACTGTGGCATAAGGAAAATAATAAAAAGCTGACTTTTTACCAAGCTGTCATAGCAGTGCAGCCACCGCAGAACAAAAACGTAACCCAGAGTAACCCAAACTGCTTTGTTTGAAAATGAAAGCCATAAGAAGCAGTTCATAGCACAGTGGCATCAGTCCAGGGTCAGTACAGGCCCGTGGCCTCTACCCTCAGCGGAACTGAGTTTCTGACCTGGTGGTCATTTGTCCGAAGCGTAGGCTCAACCCTGGACAGCCTGCAGAGGAGGAGAATCTTTGATCTGCAGTTGCTGTGAATTGGGAGTAATGAAAGTTCCCCTGCTAAATTACAGTGGAGTTCAAAATACTAATAAATAATCGTGTCCAACAGTTACAGGTGACTGATACAGACGTATGTCATACTCTGCTTTTACATAGAAAGCTTGAATTCTGGTGAATCAACACATAACTGCCTGCAATCTGCCCATTTTTAAATATTTAGAGCTCTACTAGCGCCCAATTTGACGAAGTGATCTAAACAAAATGAGGTCATTTATACAAGAGATTAAAAAAAGCTGACCACGGGTGTGATCCTGCCGTGCGTTTGAAGTGGTCAGCTGGGGGCGGGACAAATTGGGTTGATTGATAGTTATTTGGCCTATAGGGTCGGCTGAGCTTCCTCCAGGAGGTCGTGTCCTGTCTGGCCCCTGTCCACTGGACACTTCCACAACATATCCGGGGTCTCGGCCCTCAAAACTGACTCATGCATACAACGCATGCGCGCAAGCACACACACATACACACCCACATACACACATACACTGTACCCTCTTGGCGCCAAGCTGCAGCGGTGGTCAGGGCCTTGCATGCCATCCAGGGTCTGGTGTGACGGCGAGGGGAGGAAGCAAGGGGGAGTGAGAGATGTGAAAATAGTCTTTAACCAATCACAATCCTTAGTTCAACTTATGGAAAAGGTTACAGCACTCCTCATCCCCTCTCCAGGCACCATAACTGTAATTTTAAGTCATTCTGTCTTTTACATCTATATTACTCAACACACCAGATGTAAAGAATATAACCTTTTAGCTCTGCACCTGGCTGTACAAATATTAGGCTTCAGGAGACTCCTGCAAACACCCCAAAGTGCATACTGCAAATGAACAGTTGGGGGCCACTTTTCAAAATATTGTTAGCTCTCAGGGATCCCTGATGAATGGCCTCACACACAAACCTTTCCACACTGGACAGTGCCTGAACCTGTGCTCATTTTAAAATCACTCACAAACAACCAGAACTTGTGCCACGGTGGGGGTTCACAGAAATGACTTTCAGTCATCTGAGTCTGACCTGCCATCAATGGTAATACCGCCATCTTTTGGTGACTAAGGTAATAGCAGGAGTGTATGTGCATGTGTGGATATCCTTTCCTGTAAAACATTAACCACAAAAAAGTAATGTAAAGTAAAAACATATACTAGAGCTTGAGTGTATTAGTTTAGCCTTACATTATATTATTATAAGGTGGGGTTAAAAATATCTCAAGATATATATATAATATATAAAGAAACTTCTTGAAAATCTTTTTTTTATAGTTCATAATATGCAATATTAGAGAGACAAATATAGAAAAAGTTCAATCTTTTAAAAAGTTAAATGTGTATCAAATTCATGTTCATCACTTAATAAAATGTGCAAAAACTCTCTAAACACAATTACACAAGTCAAATGTTTTGAAGCTCTACAACATGAACCACAAGATATTCATGATGTGAATATAAGAGAATGTGCTCAGCGTTTACAAAGAAACCGAGAACTTGATAAATATGGATAACAGATACAACAACTGTCTGGACTGTCCAGATTCTCGAGAGCCTCTGTCTTAACAAACTTTGTCATCTTGTTATCCATGGTTTGCTTTAAGCATCCTACTGCTTCAATGTCCAGTGATTATTTTGATTTTCACTGTTTCTCTGATCCTGTGGAAGACAAATGAAGTGTGGAACCACAGAGAGACAGACAGCTCACAGAGGGTGAAAAGAGAGTCTAGGAAAACATTCCTTAGACAAGGAAAGGAGAGGAGGGTAGAGGGGGGAGGAAAGGATGGAAAGATGTGGTTATGCTATTCTTCAACATGTTAAGTCAAATGCAAAAGGCTTTATGACCTGGATCAGGATGCATAGACGTGAAGTTAACTGTTGAAAGGGATACAAATGCACAAACTGACAGTCTGCAGTTAAAGAAATCAAATCCACAATGGCTCTTCTGAACTAATGTAGGTAAGCAGTTTTTTTAATGCTTACCCACAGATGAATGATGGTATGGGGAGGGATATTGTATGCAAGGAAAAAGGTGCAGGGCCATTGGTCACTTTAGGGAGCCGGGTTCTGTGCCAGAGAGGGGTGGAAGGTGTTGACTAGATGCAAACGAGTCGGCCCCATCGAGAAGCGACAGTGGAGTTGATAACTCACTTTCCACCCACCCAGAGAGGACCTCTTTATAAGGGCTTTCTGACGGGGACCCAGGCACCTGAACATCCCCAAAAATAACCCTCTCTGAGTCCTAATCCAATGGGATGATGAGCTGTGGCTCCGTGCCAGCATGTTTCCCCTCTCCAAAGCACAGTGGTCTAAAAATCAAAATGCAGATGCTCTTAATTGTGCACAAACTAAACGTATGTGTTCGCAGCAGACGTGTGTTGTTAATTTCCAAAGGCCTACAACTGTATATTTAACTAACTAGTCAACGTTGGAACACGCACAACCAACCCAACAACCTCTATATTCAGCGTTTGTGGTCAAAGTGACACAAAATAAAGAGAATGTTGGAAGATGCTGAGGGTAATAAAAAAAAAGAAATCCAAATCAGGGAAAAGGCTTTGCATACTGGCTGCATTTTACTATAATAGCACACAGGCGAGCAGTGGAAACACCATCTAGCAGCTTGCTGTAGATGTAATTGTCCTAGCTGGAAAGCCTCTTTCCTTTTTGCGCAGGGTGCACCCAGATTTACAGCTTGTCAGCAGTAACAGATCATAGCAGAGACACAGCTCTGTGGCAGTGACAGATTTTCTGTACATAACAATTGGAAGATCGTGAATTTTAGACGGCATGTCTTTCCAGAGAGCATATACTGAGGCAATTTAAGAAGGGATTCAGCTTAGACAGCTTATGTCATACATCAGTTAATGTTTAATGTTTCAAATCCACAAAGTCACTGACATATTAAAGTAATCATTGCTGCAGTGATGACAAATTGTTTTCCTGACATTTCATTCAAATATTTCCAAATAACGATTAATAATCTGAAGATAAGCAGAGGACATGTCAGACAGTGCACGTGCAGTTTGTAGCCGGGCTACGAGTGTGATTGGGGTCAGACGTTTTCCATTATCAGGACTGAAGGATTCTAAGCTGTTTAACTCATTTATTTGTTGTTACACAATTTGATATGATGCAAGTGTAAACAGATTTTAGAAGCATCTGAAGAAGTCTATTTCCTTTCACAATATGCTTGCAATAGGTACTGCTGCAGCTCATTTCTGAACTTCAGCTTGTAACACTTCATCACAGTCCTTTCAGATTTTTGACATTCAGATTGGTTTGATGCCAATCTGGTTCCTATTTGTCTTAGTAAAAGGCTTACAGGCACACAATCCCAACAGACCTTTCTATTTTAATTAGGACATTTCTGGCTCGAGACAGCCTGCAGTCCTTCCCTTGTGATCAAGCTAATTTTAGGTTCCCTTTAAGCATCTGCATAGCAGGTTGTTCCAAACATCTTCATAGGCTGCCTGTTTCCAAAACAAAGCCACAGCACTGTAATTATAATTTGACAATAAACCAAGCTAACCAGCATTTGACCCAACAACATCTCAGCTCCACCCAGTCTGCCAGGCCAGACCTTGAAAGCTGTATAAAACAAGAACACAACAACAACAGTCACACACACTCACAGAAAATTCCCCATTGAAGGTATTCATGTTGTTATACTTTTAACGAGTTGTTGGCATTTTTCCCCCCATAGAAAAATAAAATTACTGAGAGCGGTTAATGTCAGTCCTGTTGGCCCTGTCATTCCACAAGTGGCCTTTTGCCTTGTAAGCGATAGCCTGAGAAAGGGCAGCAATCTTATCACTGGAGAGAGCACATAGAGAAGAGAGCCAGACTGCATGCAAAGAAGGCTGCTTGGGAAGGAATGAAACACACACACATCTGCAAAGAGATAATTACACTGATAAAAGATTAAGATTAATGAGATAACTATGGGGGAAAGAAAATCTAAATATATTGTTCTGATATCAAATATGGAGGACCAAAACTGCCAAGATCACAAATAAGTAAAGAACTAACCAAATTAGTCAATGTGTAAAATATTATGCCATTAAATACAACAAATAATATAATCAAAATAAAGGTAGGTATTACTTTACAAAATGTTATATATATTTTTTCTCTATTTATTTAGCCTATTTTGTTTCCCTAACCTCATTTATTTCTGTATATGTTATTTATTTTACTTTTGCACATCATCTATGCATTTAAAGTATTACTAAAGTAACATAAAAATAATTGTATATAATAATTAAGATATTAATTAAAAAGAGATTAAATTAAATAGACTGCATTTATTAACATTAATATTTATTTATTTATTTATTTATTTATTTGTTTGTTTGTTTGTTTGTTTGTTTGTTTGTTTGTTTGTTTGTTTATTATTAGGGTATTTTACAATAGAACAGTTTACAATACAATACAATACAATACAATAGTCAGACTATCCTTTACAGTATCAAGAAGGACAGAACGCAACAGATTGAGTGCCAAAATAATAAGCAGCACTGCTTCAAAGTTTGCAGAGCTAACTACAAATATAAAAAAAGAAATTGCAGCTTTAAATCAACTACGCTTAATAAAGCAGCATGTCAAATTCTATAATTAAACACATATATGTATAACTGTGTAACATATGCATCCTAGTGTTATATGACTTGCAGCACTCTGATGCTCAAGCTCTTGTCATATCTCAAGTGGATGCTGTGTTAGTCCTGGGAACTCTAAACAAAGATAAAGCTGCCGTTCCTGATGACTGGAGAGCCGCTGTAGCACTAGAGAGTGCCAGGACGGGGAGTGGGGACTTGAGATAGACAAGGTGGGTGAGGGATGGTTTCACAGAGGATGCGGATATGAAGAAAAGGTAGGCTGTGGTTCAGTATCTGTGCATGGGGATTAACTGATATCATAGGCAACATTCTCTCCTCCAGTCCAGATACTTTGGAGACAGACAGTTCAAATTCCTTGTCTGGATGTTATTCTCCATGCAGTAAGACATATTCCTGGTTATGAGCAAGTGGAGATTAGTTAGCTTGACTTTTTTTTTCTAAATTGCTTCATTGTTTAGTTTGTCTGCCTGTACATTTTATTCGGTACTTAATATTGGTCTGTAAACAGTGGACTGCAAAATTTTAATAACACATTGATTAAGTTTGCCCAGTGACACACTTTTGTAAGCCTCATTTTAATCGTTCTTTTAATACAAATATAAAGATCTTATTTAATTCTAAAAGTCCCCTTTTTGTATGTAAGTGCATGAATGGCTTTTATGCCCCGTTATATCTATGATGTGCTGATTGTGAGTTGAATAGACAAGATAAATTCCACACAGTGTACATGGTTATTGTGCATATACATGTAAATATACACATACAATGAATAATAATATCTGTAAATACATCTACATTTTCTAGAATATGATCATGTTGCAAAGCCCAAAATAAATATTTGTAGATGTGTGTGCATGTAAAAATAAGGTTAATGGACAATCGCTTATATTTTCTTCATATTGCATAATCACGTTTGTACATGCTACATTCAATGTAGACATATAATGCATTTTATTTGAGTTAATTGTTTAGCTAGATTTTATATTGTATGCACTGCTTTAGTTGGTAAATTATATGCAGCCTTATTTTCTCTCTCTCTCTCTTTTAACAAGTAACTGAGCCTAAAAGTTTTACTAACAAATTAAATGCATTCAGGATTTAAATCACAACATGAGTACCAAGTTCAGTTTTGGCTTCTGTTATAAAAAGTGCATTAAACACAAAGATCTATAAACGGGTGTGATAGAAAGAGCCCACTACTGGGAACTATGACAGTGCTCCATCTCCATGGTTACTCTGTTGTGTTTGTACCAATCTATTGTTCTTCATCTTCAGCTGCTTTCACACAGACAACTGAAAGCCTCAAGTCTTCATGAGTCAGGAGCCAGCAGCAATTAATAAATGGGTAACTTATTATGGTATGTATCCATATCATCCCGAAACAACAGGAGCATTGTAATCACATCCAGATGGACTCCTGCTCTTCGATAGTGTTGTGTTGCTCTTTCTTGTGCTGCGCATGTGGTCATATTTTGCACCTGCCAAGCAGCTGAAGGAATGACAGAAGTCTCTTTGGTCGGATGATTGACTGTTGGATCTTCTGCAGGAAATAAATTACATGATGTATTGAAATACGGTAAAAAAAAAAA
>NW_005187404.1:0-1447 GCF_000239375.1 Pundamilia nyererei
AAATAGCTAAAACTAAAAACTACTTCCAGAAACATTCAGCTTTGATATTAATGAGTTTTTTGGGTTCATTGAGAACATGGTTGTTGTTCAATAATAAAATGATTCCTCAAAAATACAACTTGCCTAATAATTCTGCACTCCCTGTGTAAATGTATAAACAAATTAACTTCACAAAAACAACTAAACAACTTTCTCTCTTCCTTCTGCAGGTACTTCTAAGTTCTGGTAACTTTGCAAAGAAAGATGTGATGTTTGGTTTAAATAAGGATGAAGGGACATATTTTGCTGTTTATGCAGTCCCTGGATTTAATAACACCGGTCAGAGTCTCATCACTAGAAAGGAATTCTTGGCAGGAGTGACGCTTGCAATGGATACTGCGAGTGATGTCATGAGAGATGCAGCCATTTTCCATTACACGGATTGGACAGATGTGGACAACAGGGTGAAAAACCGTGACTCTGTATGTAGTCTTGTTGGAGATCAAATGTTCATTTGTCCAGTGCTCGACTTTGCTCACAGGTAATGAGTAATTCTTATTGATCATATTTTTTAGTCACAGTTAATAAACTCAAAAATGACTAATTAAAGTCTCAGAATTGTATTGATAGTTGTTTTTTAAGAACATACAGTAGCATGCTACATCAAACAAGGTGAGATTTGTTCAAGATACTATGGTGTAGTAGTATCTTACAGTAACAGCAGTAAAGCAATGAATACATTTAAATGTCAACTTAAAAAAAGGTGCTGCAATGGTGAGATTGTGTGTGAATATTTGTTATGAGACTTTTTCTGGTAAGCACAAGAAAAATGGTTATGGATATATCGGGAATGTTTTTCCATGTATTTTTCATCACTCCACTTTACAACATATGTGCTTCAAAAATCAATATTGGGGAAAATCAGGGTAATATTAAAACTGATTTCTTTTTCTTTTACGCAATGGTAAGAATAAGATCAAAGGTATCAATCCATATGCGCCAGGTCAGATAGCACACTGAAATAAAAAGGTGGTCACAGAAGAAGATAGATAAGACTGATGTCAAGACACAAAAACTCCACACAGTCCATGAAGGGTTCTGTTGGGTCTGTGTTTCCACAAGCCTCACTAATTCTAGAGACTTATTCATCATGAAGAAAAAAAGACAGTTGATTGATCAATCACTTGCGCAAGGGAGGCCTGTGTCCACCACGAAAATGACCTCGACGACGACCTCCCTTGCTGCCCTTTTTATTGAGACACAGTTCACACAAAACACGTCAGAACAAAGCCACGCCCACATGGTTCTAAGAAAAGGCATTGTATGTATATGTGTGAACTTCTGTATCTAAGTAAGAATATGTGTGTGTGTGTGTGTGTGTGTGTGTGTGTGCGTGTGTGTGTGTGTGTGTGTGTGTGAGTTCGCGTAACCTGTGTTATGGGTGTCAGTCAGGAAATTCCCACACAGG
>NW_005187404.1:1467-7667 GCF_000239375.1 Pundamilia nyererei
GTGTGTGTGTGTGTGTGTGTGTGTGTGTGTGTGTGTGTGTCAGACCTCCAATTCAATTCAATTTCAATTCAATTTCTTTATTGTCCTGCTGACCAAAGGGTCGTAAACGCAGGAAGCTTACATCAAAAGAAGCAGATCTTCCAGATAGGATGTATCTGCAATAAAACATTACAGCCCCCCCATCCAGAACCTCGAGAATCTGAGGGGAAGGACAGTGGAATTTCTTTCATCAGAGTTGGCAAGCATAGAAATGACAACATTTAACAATTCACTCTAACAGGTTCCATCCACAGTGACTAGAAAAAAGCCAGCTTATTGGACAACACAGAGGCTCTGATCATGCCAGCAGAACAAGACCTAAGTAGTCAAGACCGAGGTCCTTTGGGACTTTGACTTCCACATTGACTAGCAGCTCCTAGCCAGCCAACCAGACATAGTTATGGCTGACAAAAAGAAGAAGATCACAGTTGTAATAGATGTGGCAGGCTGAAGGGCAGGGTGGCAGACCGCTGAGCAGCACAGGACTTCAGGACCCTGGGACTGATGCGATCAAGGTCTGCAGCTTTGCCTTCATGAAGTCACTGTGGTGGTGTAATTAGATTGGTGCTTTGTGAAGAGATCAACAGAGGTCTAGTACTCAGCCTGTTGTAAAACACATGTAGCTCATTGACTGTATCCATGCTGCCCTCCTGCTGCTGTTGATCTCTTTGATTGAGGCCAGTGATCAGCTGCATCCCTCTCTACAATTGTTTGAAATTATTCAACTGGAGTTTGGTTTCCAGCTTCTCTCTGTAGGTATCTTTACACTTTCTCAGCCCTGCCTTTAGGTCATGGTGTAGGTTTCTCAACTTGTCCTTGTTCCCAGGCCTGAAGATCCTCTACTTTTCATTCAGCATGTCCCAGTATGCAGTCTCACTGGCTCCCTGACTCCAGAATTCTTCTCACAGGCTTGGTGGCAACAGGAAGTCTTAGAACTGCAAGAACATACTGAGATGTTAACAGGACCTGGTTTTGGTCTGATCTACATAGTTGGCGAGGGCAGTGGCTTTGTATACATCCTGCATGTTTGCATGCAGAAGATCCAAAGTTTTATTTTTTCATGTTTTGACCAGATACTGCTTTAAAGTTGGCATAGTGGAGGCTAGATATGGTTGAAACCGCCAGTGATGGTGATGAAAGGCTCTGGGGGTTTATGCTTTAGGTCAGTGAAAGTCCCGTGTGTGATGTCACATGCTGCTGACCCATTAGCTACTACATAAACACGTATTAATATAGCGGAGAATTCTCATCGTAGATAACATGTCCTGGATTGCATCACCATTTATTAACAAACACTGCAATCTCTCCATCTTTTCTTCTTATTGCTCAGCTTGGCGTCTTTGTCAGCCAAACTATGAAAAAGTCGGATACTGTGGTGGTGTGGTCCAGGTACCTTTGTAAAGCATAATACACTGCGCTCCCGATACTGCCGATTACTCTGATGCTTTACCAGTTATCCACTTTTAAGAGACCTCACATTCCCCATGACGACCGGTGGAAAGGAGGGTTTATGTTTCCTTCTCCTTGATTATATTCTTACTCTGGCCTGGCACTGATTACGTCACCTTTTGAGTTCCTGCAGGATGACCGGTCTGGCTACAGGCAGCAGTGTTGTGTTTTTGAAAGTGCCAGATCCTGAGTGTGAGAGTGCCAGGTCCTGAGTGTATAGAAACACAGAGCCATTCCACTCAGTCTTACCCCTCATCATGACAAATATAAAAAAGACAGTGAGGACCATAAAATTACAAAAAAGACGACTAAGGTCTATAGTTTGTAAAAACTGAAATCTAAAAAAAAAAGACAAAAAGGAAACTATGAATAAAACCGCAAAACACACTTAACTACGGAAGCTGCTGCAACAAACCGCAATTCTCACAACATCTAGAGACTAAGAACAAGAACAAGACTCAACTCTTATGTTCTTGCGATTATTGCAAACAAATCCTGACAAAACACTGACAAATAGAGCTGGTTTGAAGAAATGCCACCTTACTAATAGTTTAAAACTGCAAACCAGTATAAAAATGACAATTACTAACACTAACAATGTTTCTGCATTTTTTGTGTTTTTTCCTCAGTTTGTATGAACCACTTTATTCATTTTTCTGTTATGTTTCATCCATCTTGAGCTAACCTGTTGTAATATAATAATATATCTCTGTTATTTACACTTTGCAGGCTCTCTCAACATGGTGGTAAGCCTTTTGTATATTTATTTGATCACCACTCATCAGTCAATCCCTGGCCAGAGTGGATGGGTGCTATGCATGGGTATGAGATAGAATTTGTATTCGGAATGCCTCTGAATGCATCTCTGGGATACACAAAGGAGGAAGTTAATATGACCAAGAAGTTTATGAAACACTGGGCCAACTTTGCTCGTACAGGGTAAGCATAACCAGATGGTCAGACACTCACTCAACTAGTGTGAAGACCCTGATGATTCTTAGAACTGATTTATTGTCTGTTTCAGAAATCCAGGCCTTGAGGGAGCTAAGTGGCCTGTGTTTACTGTTCAAGAGCAGAAGTATGTCACACTGAATTATAAACATCCAGAAGAAAAGACAATGATGAAAGCCAAAGAATGTCAGCTCTGGAGCAAATTTATCCCAAAAGTCCAAAGCGTGTCAGGTTGGATACACAAACACCTACACACATACATGCATGACACATATATAAAGATCACTCTATATAGTCTAAATGAAAGTATATTTTCTATAAATTTGGCAGGTTTAAAATGAATCTTAAATATAATCTCAGATGAAGTAAAAAAAAATTACACATTCCACAGTGTCATTATTTACTTAAAAAAAATGAAGGAATGTAGGAATAAAGAGGGTGATCTACAGTCAGGTGTTGCTACTCAGATCTATTTGATTAACTGGTCACCACCAAGTGTGAACGCGTATAATAACGGAAATGGTGCCAGTTTGCTGGTCTGGAGGATTTGAGGAAAATACATCAGCCATCTCTTAGAAGAAACAATTGTTGCTGGGATATAGGGCTATTTCCAAAGAATTTAAGTCCTTCAATTATTAACCAGTGGAAAACATTAAAGACAGTTGCCAAGCACACCAGGAATGGATGTCTCAGCAAATTCAGAGAAATTCCAAAAACTCTGCAGGTAGATCTCAGATTCTACAAGCATAAATGTTAAAGTTCACGCCACTATAACTAGAAAAAGACAGAATAAGTATGGCGTGTTTGGAAAGGTTGTTAGGAGAAAGTCTCTTGTCTCTAGAGTTGGGAAGTGATGAAGTACAAATGCTTTGTAACTGTTTCCAGATATCGGTAAATTACTTAAATATTAATTTTTCTGACCAAATTTTACATTGTTTCAGAAATATCTGGATCTTTACTCTAGTTTTCACTTAAGGTTCAACACGTTTGAGGGAAGTTTTTACTTCCCTGCCCTGCAAACCAAAACTTATTTGTGCTTAAATGGAGGGAACAATACTGAGCCAGCTATATTGGTATGTTTATCACAAGAGCTTGTCACATACAAAGACATGAAAAGTTCAAAAAATATAATTTAAGCATCATTTACAGCACTGTACTCAGGGGGTTAAATCGGGCCAGAATGATTTTATTGCACTTTTGGTGCAGATGTCATGAATTGTAGGACTGTACCTAGCACTAGCGAGGAGGAGAGAGCATAAAGATTTTAATGCTTTTTTAAGTGGCAGCTAATTTCAAAAGTTTTTATAACCTTCACAAATATCAGCAAACACACAATCTATTTATGTGCACAGTTTGTCTGTTAGCTAAAGTTACAGCTAATGTCCTTGAAATAGCTACTTTTTTTCTTTGCATTGTACTTCTGCTAAGGTAAAACTTTCTGTATTTTTTCACCTCTGCTTATTTTAAAAAACGAACCCTAATGTAAAGAAGAGTGCACCAAAATTCATCCACAACAATGTGAGAGGCTGATAAAGTCAAATAGAAAATGATCACTTCAAATTATTGCTTCTAAAGTAGGTTCTGGAAGCTATTGAAAAATATGTCACTCTTAGTTTTTCATAGCCTTTTTTTGCATTTTGTCTTAGTTTTTGTTAAATAATGACACTAATGTCCACCACATTCTTTCTCTCAGTTTCTGTTTTTCCAATTTTAACATCCTGTAAGGACTAGATACTTTTTCATTATATCTTAATATGTAACACTTTAGAAGATATAGAGAGTGTACATTTGTTAACCATTACTGTAGTTATCTGTAGTAGGAGGCATTACATCAGGTTTTGTTAGGAAGGCGTTTAGCTTGTGGAGGAGAGTTTTATTCTGTCTTGCTCCCCTTGTGTTTCACCTAAGTTTTGGAGGTCTAAGTGGGAGGAGAGGAGGGTCAGTCATCACTTCTCTGAGCATAGATCACACAAGGGTGAATAATACTGATACACCTCCACAATTAAACTTACTGTGGAATCATACACCACATAGCAGAATGATTAAATATTTTTTATTGGAAAAAGGAAAGGACAAAAAAAGAGAAACATCTAACAGTACACACACACACACACACACACACACACACACACACACACACACACACACACACGTGTAAACTAAAGCCGAAAGATTCTTTGTGAAATAACATCATCATGATGTTCTTGTGCTTTTTTCTCCACAGATAAACTGGTGTCTTGTCATAATGCAAGTGGGATTATACTCCACTGTAATTATTTGTTCCTGCTCATGTTATTGGCTATAACTTTAACCTACTGATGGACTGAAGAGGCCTGTCTTCTACAAAGTTGAAGTCTGGTAAATGTAAATTTACCAGACAGAAAGGAGACGTGGCGTGTGTCGGTGCCTGTTGTGCCAATATATCAGAGTCCCAGTAAAGCATTGTTAATTGTTAATCCAGCTGTGCATAACATATATAAAAAAAGATGAACAAAGATGTAAACACAAAGTCACAAAAGGATGGTAAAAGTCAGGCCTAGATTTCCCTTTGAATTACACTTGGTAATACGCCTAATTCAAATTGCTTAACAATTACAGATAGAGTTGCTCTTTCTAAAGCAATAAAACATAATCATCAATCAAAATTATCACTGTATTTGACAAAAAATGTATTCCTCTTTCAGTTATACATAATTTTTTTGTATGCATGCACTGTTGTATTTACTCTCAGACAGTGAATTCTCAGTAACTCAATGATGTCAATAAAGGGTTGAACTGTTATGAAGAAAAAACTTTTGACATTTAAACAATTGTATGCAGAAAGTCTCATCATTCGATGTGAACAGGATGAACATATGGATATGGTACATATGTCCAATAGAGGATGCTGACAGCTAATGTGAGCAGGTTGAAGGATGACCCTGTGACCCTTTACCACTGGTCTTCCAATTCAAAATAATGTCTGGGATCTGCACCGGAGTGCATGGACTGCACAGGCAGTCACCTTTGACATGGGGCATTGGGCTCAAGTCATTTAACTATTCCATTAAAAAAAAAAAAAAAACATTTAACAATAAATTAATACAAATATATTTGCACTCACACATACTATGTCCAGAGGTTATAAACTAAAATGTGCAAGAGTGCCCATTTACAGTTTTAAAGAGTACAACAAGCGTACAATTTGTACAATTAGTAGACCTAGTATGTTTGATTTGTTGTGTACCCTGAGTCTACATTTACAGGCTGTTTTTAAAATTACTTTAAAACACAATCCGAAAACTCATAGAAAATGTAGCCATGTAGAAAAATTACTGAGATTGAAGAGGCAAAGCAGGAGACAAACAACAGACATATTTTATCTGAGTACACCACACCCTAGGACAGTTAACTGTGAGCACCGAATAGCCTCAACACACTGCCATTTGTTCTGAAATATTCAAGTAGAGTCATGCTTTAAATTTATCTGCATACACTGAAAAAATGGGAATTGGCAGGCTTTTGAATTTGCACAAATGAATTTAGTTAATGCTACACAAGCCTTTCATGTTTCTCTTATTTACATTATTAAATAAAGTACCCTTTACTTGATTATAAACAATACTGAGACTACTCATTTTTCTTGCATTGATTTAAAGTGACTAAATTAGAATACTAAAACCATTGTAATCATGTTTGACCACAACCGGAAATGATGCAATATATTCAAAGACAACAACTAAATATGATTGGATAATAAGACCTAGAGTCTTATCCAATAA
>NW_005187404.1:35812-43684 GCF_000239375.1 Pundamilia nyererei
TGATTTGCATTTAATTATCCAAATCTTATCAGATGTACTTAAAATTTCTTGTTCAAATTAAATGTATCATACATTTTATATTTCACTAACCCAGTTGTGTGGAACCGGTTGACATAACTGGGTGGAGTAAATACAACATTTTATTTCTTAGAGTGTACAGTAAAAATTAAGCAAAGTAAAAAACAAACAGACAAAAAAAACCAACAAACAACGAAAGAAAGTTAGACAGAGGATGTTATTTATCGAACTACCAATGAGCTCAGTGATCATTTATATCTGCACTGTATTGAAGAGATCTATAAAAGGTTGCCAGGTTGAATGGAATTCCTCCAACCTCCCCCTTAATAGGAGTTTAATTCTTTCCAGCTGCAAATGTCTCAATGCATCTTGTATTAATGCTGATGTGGTAGCAGGCACCTTTTGTTTCCAATTTAGTAGAATTAAGTGGCGTACCAGCAGCATCACAAAACGTATCACATTATTTTGGGTGGCTGATAGGTCTACAACAACCAGCTTCACTCCAAATAAAGCACAGATTGGGTCTGGCTTAAGTAGTTTTTTTTTTTTAGAATTTTAGACAAGATTTGAAAGACATTATTCCAATATGTTGTTATACAGGGACAATTCCAAAACATGCGCCAGTGAAGCAGGTTGCAGTTTACATCTTTCGCAGGACGAGTTTACATTGGGGAACATTTTTGACAGTTTCAACTTTGATAAATGGAGTCTATGTAGCACTTTAAATTGTAAGAGTCCATGACAAATACAAACAGAGGAAAAATGTACATTTTCCTGGGCTTTTGTCCATTGACTGTCTGTAATTCTCGTACCAAGGTCACACTGTCAGGCCTCTTTCAGATAGTCAAGTGTGATAGTAATTGTATGAGAGACTACAGGATTTTTAAATTCGTGTTTAGGGATAGGGAGAGCTGAATAGATCATAGCTTCTAATGAGGAGGGGTAACAACTTTCATTTTCCATCGCTGTCCAGTCAGCCCAGTTAGTGCGCAACCAAAACGACATGGAACGAACATTACATGATCAATAATACAGACGGAAGCATGGTAATCCCATCCCTCCCTGACATGTCGGTCTCTGCAGGTAGCCTTTCTTGATTCTTGGATTCTTTCTGTTCCATATGAAATAGGATATTAAGGAGTCTAATTTATTTTAAAAGGCTTTATTAATCACAACAGGGATACACTTAAATAAAAATAAGAATTTGGGAAGAATATTCATTCTAACAATGTTTATCCTCCCTGCAAGTGAAATTGGTAGATTAATCCATTTGTCTTGTCATGTTATTTTTGGTTTCATCATATAATTTAGAAAGATTATGTTTGAATAAACCATAATAATCCTGAGTGATATTTATTGCAAGATATTGGAACTGATTAGAAACCCAAAATGGTAAGGTATTGAAATTACTTGGGTTACCTATTGCTTTAGAGTTGACTTGAGCTGGAACAGCACACTTTTAGATAAATTCAATTTGTATCCTGACACTTCTCCAAAATTCTGCAAAATTTCCATGACTAGGACTGATTTTGCAGGGTTAGAAATATACAGTTGTGCTTTACTGACGGTAGAAATTTAGAATCGATTAAAAAAAAGTCTATCCTGGTATATCTCTGGTGGACTGGAGAATAGAATGAATATTGTCGCACATTAGGATTCTGAGCTCTCCACAGATCAATTATTCCATAATTTCCCCAAAATTCCTGGTGGTAATTGTATGAGAGACTACAGGATTGTATGATATTGATAGATATTTTGGCTGGTCTACTGGATGATCTATCAAGGTTAGTATTTAACACCAAGTTAAAATCACCTCCTATGATTAATTGATTAATTGATGAGTGTCGTTATCCGGTAGCTTTGATATTATCGACCGTATAAATTGCTCATTGTCCACATTTGGAGCGTAAATGTTTACTAACGTAACTAAATGACCATAAAGTTTGTCTGTTACAATAACATATCTGCCCTGAGTGTCTGGTAGTATTTTTGCTGCCATAAATGGTACTGATTTTTTGATCAGTATGGCTGTGCCTTTGCTTCCAGCATTAAACGTAGAGTGCAATATTTGTTCTATCCATTTGCAACGTAATCTGTTGTGGTTTTGTACTTTTAGATGCATTTCTTGCAAAAAGATTATATCCGCATTTACTTTTTTAAAGTGAGCTAAAATGTTTCCTCGTTTCACTGGTCCTCTGAGTCCCCTACAGTTCCATGTTACAAAGTTGACAAGATTTTGCGGCGCTCTTTCAGTAGAGGTGCCAATAGTTATTAACTGTTACTAAATGGTTGATGGATCTTACTCTGAGCTTTCTAAATGTGATCTTCTGAAATTCACACTTTTTTTTTTTGCTAAGTCTGATGTCTACAGCCCGTTTTTTACGGGCTGTAGACATCAGACTTACCACTAAACTCCTTAAGATTGTCTATTATTATATACTATTCCCTCCTGTGTCATGTTGTTTGTAGAGATGGCACCCACTATCCCTCCTTGTCGGTAGATGTGGCTGGACTCTGGACGTGGGTACTGACGAACTTCTCTGCTTCGTGCGGATCTGTGAATGAGTGCCTGGCGTTGTTCACCATTATAGTCAGCTACCTTTGTAGAAGAGGCGGCCTTTTTCCCTGGACAATCGCAGAATCTTCTCTCTGTCAGTGTAGTAGTGCAGGCGGACTATCATGGCTCTTGGGCGCTCCCTTGTCCGTGGTTTCGGGGCAAGGGTTCTGTGGGCTCGGTTTATTATAATAAGCGAATCATTGTCTTCTTTCCCGAGCACTTTTGAGAAAAACTCTGCCATGAAACGGCTGGGGTTTCCCCCCTCTGCGTCCTCATTAATGCCCACCACATGCAATTTTTTTCTGCGCCTTCTATTTTCTAAATCCAGGCATTTGTCGTGTAGCTTGTTGTAATCTTTCTTTAGGGTCTCGTGATCTTTCACCAAGGCTGTTAACCTGTCTGTAGTGTCGCAGAGGGCCGGCTCCATGTCCTTGTATACTTGTTGTTTCTGCATGAGTTTCGTGCAGTGCCTCTATTTTCTGTGATAGCTCATGTCAAAGCTTATTGGTGTCTGCTTTAGCTTCATCTCTTAGCGAGGAAATGACCTCACGTAAGTTTTCATGCATATTCTCTATCTGCGTTTTGATATCGTTCATCATACTGTCTCGGTAGGCTTGCAATTCGCTCCGAAGGATCCTCACAGGGATTGGTGAGTTCTCGTCTGCCATGTCGTGTTGTAGCTCTTCGCCACCAGATGAAGCAGAAATTGACGACAAAGTTTTTTGCTTGTATTTCCGACTACTCTTCATGACTTGCTTTGTTCAGGAGGAGTTTGTACAGCTGAATCTTGGTCAAAATCAAAGTCAATATGTGTCCCAGGAGGCTTGGATAATCAAAAATCTTGGCGGAGCTGCCTTTCGCTGCTACTTACTCGATCGGCCGGAAGCGGAAATTCATGGGGTTTTATTTTAACAGAGTTTTAGCAATTTTTAAAATGCCAATGGGACAAAAGGACCTCCTTGGTGGTTCTAGTATTAATGAGGAATGTTTTTCATTAGTCAACTAAAAGACCTTGTGAGGCTAGCAATTCACCAGTTACTAGTTAAAGAAATAAATTATTCTTGATTTGAGGATTTTTTTCTCCTACTATTAAAGTTTGTTTTTTAATGAAAAATGCATTGTTTAAAAAAATCAACAGATTTATCTTCCAGACATTAATTTTTTTTATTATTATTCATTCCACGTGGTTACTGGGACAGGTAATGAGAAACAAAATCTGCTGTCTTCTTTTTCTAAGAATTTGTACTTTTTTATACAGAAAAGCTGTTATATAAAATGGTGTTCATTTATGCTACATTTAGTTAGTTACTATGTTAACCTACAGTCATTCCAGTTGGACTCTTTTTACTCTCATTTTATGAAGAGGTCCTCTTAAGTCATTATAAAAAAGTAATAATGCTTTTCTCAAAAGATGCAAAGATGTTTTGCATTATATGTACACACACACACACACACACACACACACACACACATATATATATATATATATATGTGTGTGTGTGTGTGTGTGTGTGTGTGTGTGTGTGTGTGTGCACTTCTCTCTTCATCCGTCTATCCTGTCCTCTCAGCGCATTGCTTTTGCCAAGCGCCTTAGTGCTGAGCTGCTCTTTTCAATACCGCTGATTAAAAATGTCTGATGTATCAACACGACTAAGCTGATTACAGATTTAGCTTCCCTGAGCAAAGGTTTCCAAAGGTACTAGGGAAAAGTGGAAAAGAAGTGAGAAATAATAGAACACACACAGCCAAAGCAGCTGAATTGCGATGAGTGTCTAATTTTTGAAACTATGTGTGATTGAGGGTGCATCTTCTTCTGTATTTGTGTGATTTATTTTTGAGTGTAACTGAAAATGAAGTGTGCACTTTTAGAACCTCTCGGAAAGGAGGAGGTGAACAGAAATTGTTTGAGCGTATGTGCAGGGGAGCCTACTAGCCATAGGCACCCTTTACTGGGATAAAAAGCCAACAGATGTGACCCATATTAGTCTCTTGTTCTTCTTTTTCTTCATAATCAGGCTCATCTGCCTTGACATATTTTTTGTAATCTATTTATCAGGTCCAGTTTGACCTGTATCTGTAAGTAAGTAAGAAAAGTTTATTCATAAAACACCTTTCACAGACATATAGTCACAAAGCACTGCACGAGAAATAAATAAAACCTAGGGATTAATGATGTCCACATCAATATGAACAGTTCGCTCAGATAATAAACTCACACTTTTCTGGTTTTTTAAAAGCTGTCATACTTTATCCACAGTCTGTCGCACACCTTTGGCCCTGTGACTAAAGAGTAAGCATTTGTGAGCTCTGCCCAGAAACTGTGTGTCCTCAAGTACCCAATCCACTCCAGAAGACAGATGTAACTGATGGGAAATGATTTGGAAAAATAATCTGACCTATTTTTCCTCAGATATTTGCCCCATAGTCTGGCGGATCAAGGAAATGGAATGGTTGTACACATTCTCTCTAATGAGACCTTTAATACAGGGCATGCTGATCATATTATTTTACTACAGGGAAACAAAACAGTACCCAGTTAAACTGGGATCATGTAGAATAAGGGTCAAACTTTCGCAAATTTACCAGTTAGTCTGCCAAAAGCACGCCCTTTTGACATGAATGGTAGGCTTTGTTTCGGACCCCTGGCAATAACAAAAATGACATTCATGGTGTTATAAAACAAGTTTGCATGGTGACAAAGTCACCATTATTCAGTTCAGTATTTTTTGGCATGACATTACACAGTCATTTCTGCCTTGTTTCAATTTGTCTGAGCACAAATCCTGTAGTTTTCATTAAAAAAAAAACTGAGGAAAAGCAAATTGTATATTCTCCCTAAACATATGGGGAAGATTAAATAATTAAAGATTAAATAATTTGTGTAAACCTTTAGACTGGACATTGGTACTGATGTTAGCCACTTTTCTGTCTGTTGATGTACATCCTATGGGAGGACTTGGTCTTCCATCATATATAAATGATAGAATAGAATAGCCCTTTATTGTAATTGTACATTCACAACAAAATTATGGGTGCTCCATGCCAATTGTGCAGGAGTAAAAAAATTGTAATGACCTCAGGAATAAATAGCAAACAGAAGAAATATATACAGCCAACAGGAATATATACAAAGTAGAGGAATATATACAAAACAAGAGAAAGGCACACAGTGGGGAGCAAAGTGCACTGAAGCAGTGCAAAAGGACTTGGTCTGAGTATAGAGTCCATATGTGAGAGATAAATGGACTGGTTCTTATATAGTGCTTTTCTACTTTACCTGAGCACTCAAAGCAGTTTATACAACATGTCTCTTTCACACCCCATTCATGTAAGGGCTTCTCTCTATGCTTTGATTTAGTGTTTTCTATTTAACCCCAATGGATGCATAGTATCTTGCCCAAGGATATTTGGCATAAAGACTGGAATAGCCAGGGATTGAATTCCCAACCATCCAATTAATAGATGGTAAATGGCCTGTATTTGTATAGCGCTTTACTTAGTCCCTGTGGACCCCAAAGCACGTTACATTACATTCAGTCATTCATCCATTCACACACTGGTGATGGCAAGCTACATTGTAGCCACAGACAGAGACGAGGCTGCCGGACACTGGCGCCACCGGGCCCTCACACCACCACTACTAGGCAATGGGTGAAGTGTCTTGCCCAAGGATACAACGACTGAGACTGTCGGAGCCGGGGCTCGGACCGGCAACCTTACGATTACAAGACAAACTGCCAACTCTTGAGCCACGATCGCCCTACAGATGACCTAATAGATGACCTGCTCTACCTGCTACATCCACCCATATATGTATATGTGTATAAACAATATCTTTTATTGCAGGGGTAGGCAACTCCAGGTCTCGAGTGCGGGTGTCCTGCAGGTTTTAGATATCACCCTGGGTCAACACACCCGACTCAAATGATTAGCTCATTACCAGGCCTCTGGAGAACTTCAAGACATGTTGAAGAGGTAATTTAGCCATTTGAATCAGTGTTGGATCAAGGACACATCTAAAACCTGCACACAAGGAGCAGATATAAAATCCTGAGGCCACTGAAACCATCCAGCCCTTGGTTGCACCTACAAATTTTGCAAATAAAAATTGCAAACAGAGCCAGTGACCAAGGACAGCCCTGGTTAAGTCAAACACCCACCAAGAATGAGTCTGACTTATTGCCAGAAATGCCAGGTAAGTTCTTGCAACAGTTAACAGGGAAAGGATAATCCACATCAATATGCCAGCTACCCCACACTCTCAGAACAACCCCACAGGAAACAGGGATTTGTTCTTTATTAATTACATACCAAGAAGGAGTAATGCTTTATAACTGATGATTTAAGCACTTACTAATACTAGAGCTGGGCGATATGAGATTTTTTCATATCACGATGTTTTTTTCAGTTCAGGCAATAACGATATATATCACGATATAAGCCAAATAACTATATTTGTAAGATTTAAATGTGCCGTTGCTCACAAGTAAAATGTGAAATAATCAGCAGCTTGTTTTGATTTAAATATTTATTTCCCATAAGTTCAACAGGGTAGATGTACTAAAGAAACATGAGACTTTTTCAGATAAATAAAGGCAAATATTGCAAACTACACAAAAAGCAGCCGCTAAAGCGTTTAAGTTTCAAAATAGAACAAACAAAACAGACTACTGAATTGTCAATTCCACTTAGAAACAAAATATTAGTTCTAAAAATAAATCTTAGTTTGTTTTACAGAAGAACAGACAAAATTGACTAACTTTTGTCAATATCAAATAAACTGAGAACTAAAAGGAAATTCTCAATCTCTCCTTGTTGTATAGTTGTTGTATATAGACACCAGTGGGTCAGGGCACTGACCTCCTCCCTGTAAGCTGTCTCATCACCGTTGGTGATAAGACCCACCACTGTAGTGTCAAACTTCACAATGATGTTGGAGTTGTTAGTGGCTGTGCAGTCATAGGTGTAGAGTGAGTACAGGAGGGGGCTCAGTACACACCCCTGTGGTGCACCAGTGTTCAGTGTGATGGGGGATGAGGTGACGCTGCCCAGTCTGACCACTTGGAGACTGTCAGACAGGAAGTTAAGGATCCAGCTGCAGGGAGGGATCAGTCCTAGATCCTGCAGTTTCCTGTCCAGCTTCGAGGGAACGATGGTATTGAATGCTGAGCTGTAGTCTACAAACAGCATTCTCACATACAGGGAGTGCAGAATTATTGGGCAAATGAGTATTTTGTCCACATCATCCTCTTCATGCATGTTGTCTTACTCCAAGCTGTATAGGCTCGAAAGCCTAC
>NW_005187404.1:45397-48312 GCF_000239375.1 Pundamilia nyererei
CCAGCCAGCTGAGCCGCGCATGACTTAAGGACTCAGCCGGGAATCCCGTCTGGACCAGTAGCTTTGCGTTCACCTTCCTGAAGCACTTACGCACATCCTCCTCAGACACAGTGCACACTGACGTCATCCGCGGTGTGCCCACTGTCCGGTCTCATGGTGTTCGCTGTGTCAAATCTAGCGTAGAATACATTTAGATCCTCACACAGAGAGGCCGTGGTCTGTGGTGTGCTGGTTTTCCCTCTAAAGTCTGTGATTGTGTTTAGTCCCTGCCACATACTCCGAGGGTTGTCAAACTGTTGCTCCACCCTGTCCCTGTAAATGGTAAATGGCCTGTATTTGTATAGCGCTTTTACTAGTCCCCCCTAGGGACCCCAAAGCGCTTTACACACCCAGTCATCCACCTATTCACACACACATTCACACACTGGTGGAGGCAAGCTACACACAAGCTGACAGAAGTGAGGCTGCCATATTACGCCATTGGCCCTTCTGGCTGACACCAGTAGGCGGTAGGTGAAGTGTCTTACCCAAGGACACAACGACCGAGACTGTCCAAGCCGGGGCTCGAACCGGCAACCTTACGATTACAAGGTGAACTCCCAACTCTTGAGCCACGCAGCCTGTACTCACGTTTGGCTGCTTTGATCGTCTTCCGGAGTTGGTAATGTGCGGAGTTGGTAATTTTGTAGTCTGATGTGTTCGCGGAGGCAGAAGCGGTGCTCCGTGCTGCCAGTGCCAGTGAACATCGCTATTAACCCAGGGTTTTTGATTTGGGAAGGATTTAACTGTTCTGGATGGGACAACATCTTCCACGCATTTTCTGATAAATCCGCAGACTGAGTCTGTGTACTCATCTGTGTACTCTAAAGTGTCTGTGTACTCTAAAGTGTTACCGAGTTGTGTGCTGTCTCTGCTTGTGAGTATTCCCACTCCCAGTCCCTTTCACCATGAGCCATTCCAGAAAAGGAAAAATCCAGCACTTTTTATGGAGTTTGGTTCCATCTGCTTAGACATGAGCCCCACCATATTTACTTTGAACCAAAGATATGCATTAGCTCAGGTCCATTGAACACCCAACAGGTGACATTCTATGACCCCAAAGCTACCCTGGAATAATACTTTTATTAAAGCATAGTGGAAAGAAGTGGGGCTCAAGTCTAAACATAGTGAGTCAGTAAAGAGCTAAAGGGCAAAGCCAATGTTTGGGCACTTTGCTTATAGCTTTGATCCATTCCAAATGCAACAGTTATACACTTATTCTGAGAAATTCTTTAATTCCAACAAAATAATAAAAAACACTAATATTCCTAGCACCAACTACCACAATTGGGGTAAAGTAATACACCCCCTTTCCCCCACCAAATTATGTAATAATAATACTAATAATAATGCTAATCATTATAATCCAATTGCACAGGCTCAATGGTATTTTTGTTGTCATGATAAAAGACAGCAGGTGGTCCTGCAGGTGAATTAAGATAAAATAATTTTAGGTATGTCTATGTCTGCACACATAAGTACGTATACACATTTGGACAAATGTGTGGAGTCGAGAGGTAAAGAGGATGGAAGAGGAAACAAAGACACATATACATTTGCCAAAAGAATTGCATATAAAGGCATACAAGTATATACAAATATCAGCACACACACACACACACACACACACACACACACACACACGTCCTCAGGTGGTTTTAGTATACATATACACATACAGAGTCTTCGATGAGACACATTATTGCTCAACAGAAAATGAAAAGAGGCTCATTTATTTTCAGTCTCTTAATGAAATCAACAGGAAAATTGCTTTCTAGTAGAATTATTTACCTTGCTCCCTCTGACAATCCACTTTACTACTAGTTTGCTTATGGTGGCTAGAAAAATCCATGCAGTGATGGACTCACTGAGTACAGTCCTATAGAACAACAAATTGGCTACCAAGCAACAGCTGTAGAATTTGCATATTCCTTATGGGATGACGAAGGACATAAGTGATGCAGTTTTTTTCATCCCTTTTGCCTAAAGGGCAAAAAATCCCAGACAATCCTGGTTTTATCCTAGACAGCTGGTGTTCTTAAGCGTAATAGATTGGGTCTGTGGTCATATGGCATTACTGTGATCCCCCTGGACGACCTAGTAGTATGTGTGAACTAACAAAGTACAGAAGCAGATGAACATTTTCTTTAAATACCAGTGTCACTGCCGGCATTAAATCTGTTCTCACAGATAGCAGATTGAGGATCATTTTCTTAAAGGGCCCCTATTGCTCCAAAAACAACCAAAGCATCCAGCCCTTTTCTCATTTCCACTGCTGAGACACAGCTATATTGTCAATCAAACAATGAGTCAAATCTTTATTTTGAACATGTAATTAACAAATGTTAATTCACATAAAAGACAAACACCATCATGTTCACATGAAAAAAAGTTGACTATCTCCCATTTGAAAAAGAGTAGAAGGAAACAAGTGCTTATTACTTCCTGCCTCTACATTCTGTCCAACTCTTCATACTGGAGAACCTTTCTTCAATGTCTGACACTGTGATGGTTATTGTTCCTTGTTCAGGGAGGTTGCTGTGGTCTGCTCTTAGATCCACTAGCCAACTATTGGAGCTGCTTTTTCCATCTTAGCCTCTAGTCACCTTCTCAGTGGAGGGTACTGCTCCTTGTGGTTGTTCATCTTATAGCCAAGCATCTCATTGATCACTGCTGCCATAGTGTAGATCAGCTGGTTAGTAGGGATGGGTATCGTTTAGCTTTTATCCGATACCGGTGCCAAACCGGTACTTTTGAAACGGTGCCGGTGCTTAAACGGTGCTCAAACCAGTGCTTAAAGAATGGAGAACACAAAATTGGTCCAGCTGTTTTTTTGGAAAAAGATAACAATGTTAGCTTTTTCTGCAGCTATAGGG
>NW_005187404.1:75717-88604 GCF_000239375.1 Pundamilia nyererei
TTTTTTTTTAAGCTGGCTAGAGACAGAAAAAATACTCAGATACGTGTCTTACCCACTAACATTAAAACCATTTTCTGACTTGTTCAAATATACCTCGAGTGTCTGGGCTTTAATTACATAAATGCCAAGAATATGGATTTATTGGAAGCAGGGTTTATGCAATAAATGACAAGTTAGCAGCACACTGATTGGGTTTTATATGTGAATTAGAATAATTGTATTCCATATGATGTGCAAGGTATGTAAAATTGCCCTGTCAGCTTACGTTCTATACAAAGGCAGATTGCACCTACCTACTGAATAGTCTTACACTTTACTACACTTTTTCCTCTCCTAATAGGGTTAATTAATTTTTTTATAAGGCTACAGAAACACATACAAAAAGACACATCAGTACATATACAAAGATGCATAAACAGTTAAAGACACAATCTAGTCCACCACTTACAATAAATCCACTTTCAGCAGAGCCACAAAGTGAGGTTTTAGAAGCAATCAGCATTTTGCTGCCTGACTCAAATAAATGAGGAAGACCATAAATAGTAATGCAGTTTCATCTCAAAGGGTAATTGTTAAGTAATGGTATGCGCTGTGAGCACTGAACACCACTTACACTTATTCCTAGCAAAATGATGTATGTGTGTGTTGGTGAGGGAGTCACAGAATGCAAATGGAGAAGAACATTCAATTGTCACTATATGAATAGACAGATAATGCACCTTCATGCATAAATTCACTTGCTACAGTGGAAAAAATGGACAGATGGAAGCAAAAAAAAAGGAGAAAAGAAAACCTATTTTTTGATTGTCTAGTGCAAAAGCCATGTTTAAAAAAAAATCATATGATGCAGTCACAAAAGTTCTTGAAAGAAGGTAATTTCTTTCACTCAGCATCATTTAGATCTTTTCTTTGGTAGTTCTAAATGGCATGGTCTTGTCAAAGCATAGTGCACCAGATGAGAATTTATGAATGTACCTCTGGAAAGTCTGGAATGATAAAGGTTTTGTTGGCTCTAGTGTTTATCTAAAATGTATGGTGGACCTGAGAGGCCAAACGGGCTGTAATTTAAGAAAACACAAGCAATAAGAAAAACGCTGCAAAAGCACACAAAACACAACGGAAATAGGAAAAAAAACACAAGGGAAGTGTTTCTGGGGACACAATAACCCAACGGACCAGTTGCAGGAACTCAAAACATGGTAGGCGTGTTTTATCATGACTTATATACTGATGATGGATTTTTAGGTGAATAGTTAGGTTAGGGCTAACACACTAACCTCATTTTTTCTTTCCTCACAAAACCGATAAATCCTCCCCTTCTTTTAAGTGTCTCCCAGCGCAATTCTTAGCATATTTTGGTCGTGTCCAAATTCATGGGCTGCATCCTCCTGAGGCCGCATTTGTAGACGGATTACGTCACAGCACGCGCTGAAGGCTGTCCAAATTCGTAGACTCCTCCGAATGCAGCCGACAAATGAGTCCTCCTTCTCCCCGAATTTGAAGGATGGGTTGGGTGTGTCCTTCGTGGCCTACCATATCCCAGAATTCATAGCGCGGCCCAACCAAACTCCAGTTTCCAACAATGGTGGCGCTACTAAGTTTTAAAATTACTGTTACTAATCTTTCTGGGTCACAAAATAAACTTTTAACATATTTTCAGGCGAGAAAGTAGCTGTGTAAACATCAAATAACTGCTCGGTTTATCAAGATATTGCATATTTGCAAAAGTGCTTCAACGTTTTCGGAGACGTCTGCTAGCCACCAGCTCGATAGCTAGCTGGGAGCTCGAGGGTTACTGATGCGGCCGAGAACGGCACAGCTCCCGGCACATCGTTTTCAGATCACCGCGGACTTTCGCTACTCGGGTTAAACGTAATATATAAGTCACTTAGACAACCTAAAAATGTTATTGTTGGGCTTTTTTCAGTGTTTTGTTTGTTCGTGAGTCAATCGGTTTGGCTGAGATTAAAGTTATTAGATAAAATAAAACTTTATTAATCCCCCGGGTGGGTTCCTCCTTGGTTTTTACACAGCTGACTAAACGTCAAATAGAAAATTGATTAAACAGAAGTATGAGACGGTCGAGAATTTACACCAGTGTCCTGTTATATTTTAGATAGCAAGGAGCAGACGGCTGAGTTTATTAAACTCCACCGAGACAGTGGTGACGCTAATCAGAAGGCTAGACCGTCCAATTTCCCCAGCCGTTTACTTCCGGCCTACCCGACCTTCTGAGGACCCAGGCCATGTAGACCGAAGGCCGGGACCTCAGGAGGATGCAGCCCATGAATTTGGACACGACCTTTGTTTCCTGCAACTGGTCCGTCAGGTTATTGTCTCCCCAGAAACACTTCCATTGTGTCTTTGGAAATAATTTTTTTCCTATTTCTGTTTTCTTTTTCCCCCTATTTCTTTTTTTCCTATTTCCATTGTGTTTTGTGTGCTTTTGCAGCATTTTTCTTATTGCTGGTGTTTTCTTAAGTTGCAGTCTGTTTGGCCTCTCAGGGCCACTGTAAAAAAAAAATTTCAGGAGCACATTAACTCTGAGGTATGTGTTTTCTTCCAAGTCTAAACCTGACCCTAGATATAAAGTTAAATCCATAAGGTGTCATGAACTAGCTGTGTACAGGCAGATGAGGACCCAAATGCAAAACTCCCAGAGACAAAAGCTCAAAATCTCTGCTTTATTGCAGGCTTCACAAAGAAACAGAACTAAACTGGGGACCAAAGAGAAAGGTTCAGGGAAGAGACATTGACAACGCGACACTGAACTGAGGGAGACGTGAACATAAATACACAGAGGGTTAACGAGGGAAGTAGAAGCACACAGGGAACACAGGTCACACTGATAATCATAACGAGACACAGCAGGAGCAAACACAACACTGACCCACACTGACGGGAGACTATCAAAGTAAAACACGAAGCACACAGGGGCAGAGAAGATAGAGAGAGAGAGAGAGAGAGAGAGAGAGAGAGAGAGAGAGAGAGAGAGAGAGAGCACAGACATAACGGGCTGGGGAGAACATGGAATAAAACACAAGGAGGGGTAACGAGGACTCACAGATACACAGAGGGGGCACACAGGGGGTAAAGTCACGAGGGGAAATCAAATTAGCAACATCTTAACAGAACAACCCAGGAACCATGGCATGAATAAAGAACAGAATACAAAAACACACAAAAACTAAGAATGCTGGGTCAACATGACCCAGGATCATCATCATAAGTATTAAGACAGTTACATCATTTTGGTAATTTTGTTGTTATGCACCACAACAAAGGACTTTTAGCAAAATTCTAGAAGCAAGTGCAAACTTTTAGCTTTAATTAAAAGGAGTTTAACAAGAACTGCATAAAGTGTTTATTAATTATAGACAAAGTCATGTATTTTCAGTGTCTTTTTTAAAGATACTGACTGGTGTGCTTCATTTAACAAGCTTAAGATTTTTTCTGTGAGAGTTTAACCTGGGCTTCCTGTTCTTGAATTCAACCTTGTTGTAAATCATCTATATTTCTTGTGACTTGACTAGATGTTAAAGAGGTTATAATGAAAGAAGGAAATGAGTCACAACAGTAAGTGTCTTCTGTGGTCTTTCAGGGCTTTGAGTATTGTTGAACTAGCTAGTCCATTTCTTCTGTTTAAGAATGTATCAGATTGTTGATTTTGCCACAATTAAAATGGTTGCTCACTCTGATAGATTTATTTAAATTTTTCTTGCATTGAGAATTCAGTATTTGATATTAACTCTATATGTCATGGAATAATGAGGGAACAGGACTCACTTTGCCATAAAACTGCTTCACAGTCAATTGTGTTATTTGCAAGCCTCTAAAAAACGGCTGTAATTCATAGATAGTCAAAGAAATACTTTTGTCAAACCCCTTGAATTAAAGCTGAAAGTCTGTTACTCTCATATTGATAGTTTGATTAAGAATAAGTTGTGGTGATGAACAAAGCAAAAACCTCAAGAACTATGTCAAATGCCAAATGTTTGTTTTTGGCTTTTGGTTTTCAGTCATCACTATTCCCCACATGCCTGATGCCCTTCTCTCCTTCTTCTCCATCGTATCCATGCATTATGTTTCGTTTAATCTTTGCTGGCCTCTTAAACTGTGTTGCGTCTTTTTCCCTTTTCCCTTCTCTGGTTATACCTTTACATGTGACTCGTTCAGAGCTACAACTTCCTACTGTCAGTGGTTCTCTGAGTAAATAAAGAAATGGGCATAGATTCCAAACCATATATTCCTGAGTAAGCACTGACATCCAAGACAAGCTCTGACTCTACCATATCCCATGAGCTTCGATGGATAGTGCTTACATAACCACTGTGCTTTGCATCCACCCACAAAATTCAAGTGGCAAGCTAGCGGAAAACAGACTTTATTCTGTATTAAAAATATGTTTTTTTTATAGTAAACATGCTGCCACTAAAAGGCCTGATATAAACATTTAGTAAAATTAAAATACTTTAAACTGATACATGTGTCCTGTCACTGAGCCAAATGTGACCTAGGCTAAGACACTGTACATTGCAACCTAATTTCCTATGGAAAAATAGGAATGGAGATATGATATAATTCATAGGTGTATAAACCGACAACCTTTCCTCCTGTTGTTCTACCTATATGCAATCGGTGGTGTGTAACTGTGACTGTCAGCACTTATTTTTGTTTACTTCACCATGATCCATACTCCCACAATGCCAGCATCCTGTGCAATTGACTAATGCATTGTAACTTGTTCTGCTTTATGTCAGAGTTCTTGGGGTCATGTGCTATTATAATAATCATCTATGTTTAGAATTCTGATTTTGGATTTCCCCCTAAAATTTTCTATTTAGGTTTGTTTTTTTTTCTTTTTTAAACAGAAAGTAAGCTAGAAGTACTGGAAGATGCACACCAGGTGAACCAGGTTTACCACTCACCTCCACCTCCACTGCATCCCCTGTATTTGTGCAGCTAAGCCGGAAACTACACCCCACTACCACAATAGAATTCAATGTAAATAAATAATTATTTTTAACATAGAGCCTGAAGTTTGTCTCTAAGAACTCACTGGCATTGTAGATTTCTTGTGCTGGAGAGAGATAGCAAAAGAAGAAATTCAGTTCAACTTTCAATTCAATGTTATTTAAATAGTGCCAAATCACAATAACAGTCACCCAAAGGTGATAAATATTGTAAGGTAAAAGACCCTACAATAACACAGAGAAACCCCCACCATTTAGATGACTGCCAATGTGCAACACTTTGGCGATAGAGGGAAATAAAAATTTCCTTTTAACAAGCAGAAACCTGCTTCATAGCCGTTTATCTTCCAGTCCTCTCTTATTACGATTAGAGATGTGCGATAACACTGATTTCTGGTTTTTGGAGATCTGGAATATTATTTTTTCTGTCTCTAAAGCACACAAAGTTTCAGACATTTTTTGTAGTGCATGTTTGAGTTTATTTTTTCCAAAGAAATAATTAACACAGTTCAGCAGGCTACATACTGAACTTGAAGGATAAAAGAAAAGTATCGATCTGATACCAATACTTGTGGTATCAATACTATCGCTACTTGGATCGATCTCCCCACCTCTAACTATGATCAAATGGAAGGAGATCATAAGCAAAGATGATTATTGGTGAAATATATTTTTTAACTGTAATGTTATTAGGTCCACTATAGTTGATACAAGAATGGTGAGTCATTCTTCCCGATAAAAAAGGAATTTGCACAGATTGGAAATACTTTAAAAATAAGGAAAAAATATCCTACAAAATAGTAAAATTGATCAAGGTAACAATAGACCAAGACCATGTTGTAATGAAGTGTATGCATTTCTGAACAGGTGGGTTTTGAAATGTTATCTAAAAATTGAAAGAGATCTGGTGCATATTAAAATCTTGGGGCAGAGCAACTAAAAGATCTTAGCCCCATAGTAGTCCAGGAAGCAGATGGAATAGACAAAATAGAAGCTAAAGAGAAGCAAATTGAGTAAGTATGAAGAAAACTGGACAAATATGGAGGAGCAAGGTTATCGAGGGCTTCGAAAGTGAGAATCAGTTGAAGTTGTTGCACATCTTAACTGAAAAGCCTATAGAACTGTTTAATAACAGGTGTTAATTATTCAGTGGATCTGTTTCTGGTGCAGGCAGCTGAGTTCTGGACCAACTGCCGTTTATAGAAAGATTTATAAGGTAAACTGTAAATTAGAGAATCACAATACTCAAGATGCACAATAAGCACCTTAACAAGTACCCACTAAACACTGGACATCGGATAGACATGCAGATCATGTATGAATTTGGATTATAAAAGCCTGTACATAGAGGTCCTACGGATGTTAACACTAGTTTAATAGACATAGAAGGAAAAAAGAAAATGACTTATAAAAGACATCACTGTGCAGTGGGTATAGTGCAGGGGTCAGCAACCTTTAACACCCAAAGAGCCATTTGGACCCGGTTTCTACAGAAAAGGAAACACTGGGAGCAGCAAATACATTTTGTCATCCAAAATGAAGATAACAGTGTGTGTGTACACACACACACACACACACCTTCATTTTGGATGACAAAATGTATTTGCTGCTCCCAGTGTTTCCTTATTTTTTATTTATTTATTTTTACCTTTATGCTTTGTATAAACTACTATAGTGTGTTGCTTATAAAATCCATGAAGTGCTATGGAGAAAATAAAATTTTATTTATGTAATGAACACATTGTAAACCCTTAAAAAAATGACTAAAAATAAAGTCATAAATAAAGCCCTTTTAAATGTATTAAAAAGCTGAACTTAAATTATCCATGTAACAAACAAAAACAGTGAGCCGTCATCCTTATATCACCTTCTGGGCTTTCGGAGTGTAGCGTAGCCTTGACCTGTCACGAGGGAACAGGGAGGACTCGGCGCAGACTGGAATCACAGAAAACTGAATTTTATTTACACACTCCCGGTGCACTATATACAGGTGAAGGGGACCAAGGTTCCCAGGGGTACAGGAAAGAATCTGGAAAAGTGTCCTCTCTTGCTCCGCTCCACACGAACAGAACAATGCACTTGGACAGGTCCTTACCTCACACACGCCACTCTCACTGCGGCACTCACAAACAGGCTTCGGTGTCCAAACCGAGCACGAAGAATCTGTATACAGAGATCAGGAATTAACACTGAAAACTTTCACGAAGAGAGCTCAAAACTGGCTTAGGTTAAAGTAGCACTGACGAGCGTTACTCAATAGTCCAGCGGCGAGGTGTTCTCAGTCACTGCCTTGAGTAGCGAGAGCAAACAAGGTGATGAGCCACAGGTGATTGCTTGCAGGTGGTGAAGGCCAGGAGCCCATAATGAGCTCCGCACAGGCAGCAAGTAGAGAGAGAGAGGAGAGAGACAAAAGCAACACACGTGTAGCCACACAGGGCCAGCCGGGCAGGCACGGGGACCATGACAGTACCCCCCCCTCAACGGGAGCCCCCCGGCGACCCACCAGGCTTACCCGGATGCCGACGATGGAACTCCTGGATCAAACCCTTAGCCAGGACAGCCGACCGGGGCACCCAGGAACGTTCCTCTGGCCCATAGCCCTCCCAATCCACCAGGTACTGAAAACCTCTCCCCCGGCGCCCAGAGTCCATAATACGAGAGACACCATACACCACCTGACCATCCACAAGCCGGGGGGCTTTGAGAGGGCAACAAAATGTGCAGCCTTGGAAAAACAGTCAACAATGGTTAGTATTACTGTGTTACCTGAAGAGGGCGGCAGCCCCGTGACGAAGTCTAGGGCGATGTGGGACCAGGGCCGGCCAGGAGTAGGGAGTGGCTGGAGCAACCCGGACGGCGGTTGATTAGGGTGCATGTGGAACAGGTGGTTACATATTCTTTAGTGTCTTTTATCAGAGTGGGCCACCAGAAGTAACGTTGTAAGAAGGAGATTGTGCGATGAATTCCAGGGTGGCAGGAAAAGTGGGCGGTGTGACCCCACTGGAGAACACGTGACCTAACGGACGTGGGAATGTAAAGCCGCCCTGGTGGGCCCGTACCTGGGTCGGGTTCGGTGTCTTGTGCCTCACGGATCTGGGATTCAATCGCCCAGGTAACTGCTCCGAACACGCAGGAGGAGGGGAGGATGGGCTCAGGGTCAGAGTCTGTCTCCTTAATAGTGAATTGCCGGGAAAGGGCATCAGGTTTAACGTTTCGAGATTCGGGCCTGTAGGTGATAGAAAAGTCAAATCGTGAGAAAAACAGAGCCCACCTGGCCTGCAGGGAGTTGAGACGCGTCGCTGACCGGATGTACTCCAGGTTTTTATGGTCTGTCCACACAATAAAGGGATGCTCAGCGCCCTCCAGCCAGTGCCTCCATTCCTCTAGTGAGAGTTTTACAGCCAGCAGTTCACGGTCCCCGATGTTGTAATTCCGCTCTGCAAACGAGAGGCGGCGAGAAGAGAAGGCACACGGGTGGAGTTTACCTTCAAAGCGCTGAGACAGGACCGCCCCAACCCCCGACTCAGATGCATCCACCTCCACCACAAACTGTTGATTGAGGTCAGGCTGTTGAAGGATAGGAACAGTGGCAAACCTTTCCTTTAAGCAGGTGAACGCCTCCTGGGCTGGCGGGTCCCACTGAAACGAAACTTTCAGGGAGGTGAGTTTTGTGAGAGGCAATGCGATCTTACTAAAATCTTTAATGAAGTGTCTGTAGAAATTGGCAAAGCCCAAAAAATGCTGGAGCTGCAGGCAATTGGGGGCTTAGGCCACTTCAGGACTGTTTGGACCTTTGCTGGGTCAGGTTTCAGATTACCTTGAGCGATGATGTACCCCAAGAATGCCACTGAGTCGACGTGAAAGTCACATTTCTCCCCCTTCACAAAAAGTCTGTTTTCCAACAGGCGCTGGAGAATTTGTCTCACATGAACTTCATGCTCCGCCACAGTCTTTGAAAAAACAAGAATATCATCAAGGTAGACAAAAGCACAGCGGTTAATAAAATCCCTGAGGACATCATTGACTAGAGCTTGAAAAACAGCAGGGGCGTTTGTCAGACCGAAGGGCATTACCAAATACTCAATATGACCAAGATGTGTATTAAATGCCGTCTTCCACTCGTCTCCCTTTCGAATTCTCACTAGGTGGTAAGCTTTTCGCAGATCGAGTTTGCTGAACACTGTTGCTCCTTGAAGTAATTCAAAGGCAGAGGAGAGAAGAGGCAGCGGATATTTGTTTTTGATGGTAATCTTATTGAGGCCACGATAGTCTATACACGGCCGGAGGGTCTTGTCTTTCTTGTCAACAAAAAAGAAGCCCGCGCCCACAGGAGAAGAAGAGGGCCGAATGATGCCTGCGGCCAGCGAGGTATTTCTCCATTGCCTCTCTCTCGGGTTGGGTGAGACTATATAAGCGGCCAGAGGGAAGCGGCGCCCCCGGGAGGAGGTCGATGGCACAATCGTAGGGCCTATGGAGGGGAAGCGAATTTGCTTTGTCCTTACTGAACTGCTGCCAGGTCGTGATAGACCGAGGGAATACCAGACAAATCAGAAACCTCTGTGGGCTCAACTGTGGTTAGCGGAGTGACCGGGGGGGGGCAGTTTTAAGACAGTTCATGTGGCATTCAACACTCCGCCCCGTCACCCGCTCTTTTTTCCAGTCTATCTGGAAATGTTGCACCAGCCAGGGGTAACCTAACACAAGCGGAGTGAATGGAGCCTTGAACACGAAGAAGCTAATTCTTTCAGTATGGTTACCAGAGAGTGTGAGGGACAAGGGTTCAGTAACATGAGTGATGTCTGGCAAACATTGGCCGGATAAGGCAGATACACGGAGCGGGTTAGGCAAAACTGTGGTAGCAATGTTTAGCCTTGTGACTAGTGAAGAATCAGTGAAGCTTTGCTCAGCACCAGAGTCTATGGTGTCCAGAGTCCACAAAAAACTATTAGCAACAAATAAAGCCAGTCTAGGCAACAAGTTGCAGTGTAATTCAAAAAATAAGAGCTAAATAAGAACATTCAAACACTGTAATGGAGCGGTGTGAGGGCCCTGAACTTCCTCTGGGTCTGCTGTCAGGGTTTACACAGAAAGAGGATGAGTCATAGTCTGTAGAGTGTTTACCAGTACCCTCTCCACTACTGGTGGGCGCGCCCTTTTGCCAGAGCCGGGCAGGTGGAGATAAAGTGACCCTTACGGCCGCAATACACTCACCAGTGGAAAATTGGCACTGACGTTCGGCGGGTGAAAGGCGGGAGCGTCCTATCTGCATCGGCTGCTCCCCTTCCTCGCCCTCGCTGTACTCACGGGCTCCTCGTGATTCGGGGGGAGGGTCTCTGGATGCCAGTGGCTCCAGCAGAGCGTGCCTCCGCACGCCCGGCGCGCACGCAACCGATCATCCACCTGAATACACAACGACATTACAGCCTCTAGAGAAGGAGGGAGTTCACGCATCATTAATTTGTCCTTTAGGTCCTCGTTGATGTTATTTAGTAATGTGGTTCTTAATGCCTCCTGCCCCCACTTTGTTTGTGCTGCCAGGGTCCAAAAATCAACAGAAAAATCAGCCATACTGCGCTTACCTTGTTTAAGGTTAAGTAAGCGGTGACCGGCAGCTTCTGTGCTGGAGCATTTATCAGACACAGCCTTAAACTTGGAAAGGAAGTCTGCATAAGTAATTTCAGGGTTTGCTTGAAGTTGAGCCTGAGCCCAGGTCAATGCACGGTCACGTAACAACTGAACAAAATAGGCAATCTTGACTTCATCGCTAGAAAATATATGTGGTAATTGGCTAAAATGCATAGCGCACTGCATCAAAAATCCTGCACACTTCCCCAGCTCCCCAGAAAATGCCTCAGGTGTAGGCAACAGTTTATCTAAAGACACAGAGGAGAGAGGTGGTGCAGCAGTGCTTGCAGCAAGGCCTGATGTTACCTGAGGAGATGAGGCAGAGGCTGGGCGCTCCGGGGGGCTCGCCTCGGGGGGGCTTTCCACTAGTGGGGTTCGTTGGGCGACGGCCTGAGATAAGGCTGCCACCTCTCCACTGAGCCAAACTAACATCTGCTTGTGCCGGTGCAGTACCTCTTCTAAGGTAACCGAGGCTGAGGCTGAGGATGCCGAGTCTGCTGTGTCCATGGCGGGCTGGACTATTCTGTCATGAGGGAACAGGGAGGTCCTTTCCTCACACACGCCACTCTCACTGCGGCACTCACGATCAGGCTTCGGTGTCCAAACTTCCAAACAGAGCACAAAGAATCTGTATACAGAGATCAGGAATTAACACGGAAAACTTTCATGAAGAGAGCTCAAAACTAGCTTAGGTTAAAGTAGCACTGACGAGCGTTACTCAATAGTCCAGCAGTGAGGTGTTCTCAGTCACTGCTTTAAGTAGCGAGAGCAAACAAGGTGAGGAGCCACAGGTGATTGCTTGCAGGTGGTGAAGGCCAGGGGCGGGAGCCCATAATGAGCTCCGCCCAGGCAGCAAGTAGAGAGAGATAGGAGAGAGACAAAAGCAACACACATGTAGCCACACAGGGCCAGCCGGGCAGGCACGGGGACCATGACATGACCAGAATTTAAAAACCAAATAATAATAATTGGAAAAAAAGCACTACGCTCCCAAAAAATTAATATTTTCAAAATATCTGCATAATATTTATTTTACCTGGTTAATGTGCGTCGCGGGGCATGGCCCGCAGTGACGCTGCAGGAGAGGCATACTTACCTGAGTGGCAATCACGCCTCATCGGCTTGCTCTCTCTGCTGTTGTGTTGTTGTTTGTATGTGTCAGGCCGTGAGCTGGTCAATAAAGAGATGCTGAAGAGCATGTTCATGTAAACGGCGTTGGTTCTGCCGTGATGTGTTTACAATTGGACTTCTGCTCCTGAACCTCTGCCCACAGCGTCTGCTGTACGATCGGGGCTGTACAAAGTCACTTTCATCTTTATGCAGGACTCTAAGCTGTCATCTGTGAGCCGTGAGCAGTGTTCGTTTTTAACAAACACCGCTCATGGTGGTTAGTTCATGGTGGAGAATAGCTGCTGACATACGTATGTGGATCCAATGATCGACACTCCACAAATTAGGCATACTGATAGGCCACTCTCGTCAGAAGTAAATACAAATGAATCTGCCCAGGCATCATTAAATGTTGTATTTTCTTCAGATATTTTTCTTTTCTTACATTTCTCCATACTTGGCCTACCTGGGGCTGAAAGTCTCAGTAAATGCATTTCGTTTCGGCGGGTATACCAGCTTCCACGAGTGTGACGCTTATTTTGAGCAACGAAAAATAATAAAATATAACTTTCTTTTTATTATTCAAGATCACAATAATTTTCCAATTTAGAACTACAAGTTTTAAAAAAAGAACACAAATAAAATACACTTCAGTTAAATACTTATAATTTATTTTTCCAAACCACGCAGAGCTGCAATATAAGGACTAAAGAGCCGCAGGTTGCTGACCCCTGGTATAGTGATATTGTTTGGAGTAAGTGAGAGACATAAATGATTAATACTGTGAAGATAAAGGTTGGCCGACCAGGCAATATTATTTAAATGTGCCGTTAAGGGAAAGTACTTCCAAGAATGACGCCCCTATTCTTAACCCGAGGGAAAGGTATGACAACAGAATTATCAGTAGATAATGAAAAATTACTGGATTTAGACAGAGCAGGTTTTGTGCTAATAAGAATACATTCAGTTCTCCTTGTGGCTGCGTGCAGCAGGGCTGGGGGAGGGTCTGTGCTGGCGGACGTAAGTTACTGGCCTGGTAGCCTGGCTGCCCCTGAGTGGATCCGGGGCAGGCGTGGGGGTTTGAGGTTCGGGGGTGCTTCACCTCTGTGCTAGGGCTCTGGCTTGGCCTTGGGGGCTTAGGTCCTTGTTGGTGTGTCGCCGAGGTTGTGGGCCTCTGGC
>NW_005187404.1:88809-100802 GCF_000239375.1 Pundamilia nyererei
GGTTCGGGGGTGCTTCACCTCTGTGCTAGGGCTCTGGCTTGGCCTTGGGGGCTTAGGTCCTTGTTGGTGTGTCGCCGAGGTTGTGGGCCTCTGGCTGGAGCCTGGATCTCCTCCATGCCTGCTTCATGCCCTGGGGGACAGGGCTATGGCTCTCTACATCCTCTAGCAGACCATTACATGGGGAAACCTTTTGAATACAAGCGCGCTGATCCACACAGGTGTGCACACGGGTGTTCACTGTTCATAGAGATAAACTACACCTTTATTGGCTGCTATTTCCAAGCACATTATGCGCTGTCGGTCCTGCTTGCTACACAACAACATTCAATATTTAGTATTTACTGCTGTTTACACTTAGCTAGATTAACGTGATGGTGTTGTGTTTAGTATGTTGCTCTGGGTTTTTTTTGCTTGTTTTCTCTTCTCTTTCTCTCAGCAGGTGATCCAGGAGATTTTTTTTCTCTTCTTTCTCTTTTTAAGTGCACTTTCTCACTGTCCCTCTTCCCTTCATCTTTCTTTCTCCCCTTCCTATCCCTCAGTCATGTCTGTCCTGTCTGTAACAACTTAAAATAAAATAAAAATAAAATAAATAATAACAACAAAGGTTGATCAAATGGACCAATACGGCAAGGCCGTGATGATCCATTTGGCAAAGTAAATCCATTGGGTATCCTTGTTGGTCTTCAGACAACAATTCTGACGGCTAAAGAACCAAATGGGACAGGCAAAAAAATAAAATAAAAAATACATTCAGTTTTATTGGCATTACGTTTAAGAAAATTAAGATTAAACAACCCTTTATTTCATTTAAAGAGAGACAGATGTGGGTGGGAAGAGACATAGAGCTGGGTGTCATCTGTGTAACAGTAACATTAGATGAAAATATTGCGAAGAGGTAGGAGATAGATAATACTGAGCAAAGGAACTAGAACAGAGCCCTGGGGCGCACCACAATTAACTGAAGAGGAATGTACAATATTAGCGCCAAAACATTGATTCTGTTCATCTGGATGTAGCGTTTTCGTAAAAGCTACGTCCAGATGAACAGAATCAATGTTTTGGGATTTATTTACCTGGATGATTGAGCATGCATCAAGATACAATATTAGTGATATGTGAGCAAGGAAAGGGGGGTGGAGAGTGGATCATGTTGGCATGTGAATGATTTTAACTTACAAATAATGGAAGATATTTGAATTATTTTAGGAAGTTCAAAACTAGGATAAAGAACAGATGGATAGGGGAAAAGGTCAATGCAGAACAGTTCACAATATTGCAAAAGGAGATCAATTGTTGATGAAGGTTTACAATTTTGGTATAAAAAAATAAGTTCAGAAATTTTCTATGGAGTTTAGAAGAGTGTGTATGTGTGGCAAGAGTGTCTGGGGGGTTTAACAATGTTATGTAATGTGGAAAACACAGTAGGAACGTTTCTGCCAGCCGACTGCACAGTAGGCTGAGTCAACATGAGAAATAGCTTCTTTAAACTGTTGTTCTAGTAGTAGTTGTATACTAAATATAATGAAGTAGTATGTATATTGTATAATGACGTAGTACTTTATCCTTATAAATAGTAACTCCAGTTTTCCTGAAGAGACATTCGAAGAATACATTCTGATGAATACCACTGAGCAGGACGAAAAAAGGAAATAATTCATGTTTTCTGAGGAGCCAAGGAATCTTCAAGGTCTACTGATATAATGAGATACGCGGTCATCTGTGGAAAAGGCAAGTCCGATATAGAACAGTTCAATGGGGTGATACCAGTACACAAAATATGGTCCAAAATCTGTCCTTTGGAGTAGGTAGGAAGGTCCATGTACTACATTGACAATAGTCAGAACAGTCCATATATTGGTTCAAGCCAAAAGTATCCAGACAAGGTAAAAAATCTTTTGTGAATGAATTTTATGTACTTCCATGTGGATATTAAAATTGATAAAAGTCATATTAGATTAAGAAAGAAAAATCATTTAAAATGTCAGAGTTGGGCTTGAGTGGACAGTATAGTATAAAATATGTATTCACTAATTATTCCAAGCATACACTTTCTTTATGTTCAACTGCTTATCTAAAGCTGTCTTTCGATTTTAGAAATGGGATCAAATACTACTCTAATATGTTGTCTTTTTTTGAAATGTACAGTTCTCCAGCAACTCTAAAAGGAAACAAAACCTATCTTACTGTGGGCAGAGCCCAGCATCGTGACTCACGTTGTTGATTCCTCTGCTCAAAAAACTTTTTTTTGTCACTCCAGGAGTAGTGACATAAGTTGTTTACTCATCTTCTCCTTCTCTCATGTCTTGGTTTATTGTTTTTGACTACTATCTAAAGGATTATGACATCTGAAACCACTATTACAAGGTGATTCAAATCTTCACCTGCCCACCCAACATCTGGTTTCAGTGTGCACAGTGGGAATTATGCTTGGCTATTACATAACACTACACTGCAAACATTTGCACAGAGATAAATGTGTTACCCATGCTCCTACTTTTACTATATGAGCTTCTTTCTTGTTTCAATAGAATATTCAAAACTTTGTCTTCCAAAAACTTCTTTGTCACTCAGTTTGTGGCCCACATTGAATGTAACTTGAGTTTGCATACAGAAAATGTGTTTTTTTGGGTGGTAAATGTGGTAAATGTTTATTGCATAAACTGGAATCTTCTTTGGCCCCAAGTTCTCCTGCGAGCCAGTTTTTTCTGTCCTCATTACTTTCTCCGTCCATTAATATTCCCCTCTTCTTTGTAAAAGGGAATATTGCTTTTAATCATTATTACTAGTACCTATTTCAGATATTGATTCTAGTATGGTTCAGTGACATCACAACATAATGAAAAAACTTTCGTTTTTTTTAAATGTGTTTTTTAGGGGTATTTTTGTGAAGCTTTTTGTAACTTTGATACATTACATTAATTCTTTAAAAGACCTGAAGAGGGAACAAATTTTGCAGTCTTTCAAAAGAAGCCCCAAAATAATAACTTGGAAAGCAATAACTTATTAACAATTTATAGCATTCAATTTAATCTTCTTTTGTCTTCAAGAAAATTACATTTGATTCTATATTTGAATGTAAATTCATTAGATAGACTTCTGGGGGAAAAGTGTCAGTTATGTAGAGAAGCATTCCAACCTCAGAAAATCATGCATGCACTGGGAGTCTATGGACTGTTTGCGAGTTTATTGTCCATAAAAAAAGAAGAAGAAAATAACTGAACTCAATTATTTGCCGTGATTTGGACCCAACATTTAACTGAAAAAAACAAAACAACCAAATCTTCAAAAACAGTAGCATATCAAGGCTGAGTCTTTCAGAAATAAATATGATTAGAGGTTTGCTGCTCTGTGTAAGACTGTGTGGTGAAATAATACTTAAGATGTAAACCAGCACTGCATGGCATTGACCTTCAAACTGTTATGTGACACTGCTTGAAAAACATGCAAAATTCCATTAAAAATAAGGTTTTCTAGAGAAAAAAAGTTGAAAACAGCTGTATTCCTTTATACATAGTCTACTTATGCTTCAGGAACCTAGTTTAGCGATGATAAAACATTCTTTAAACCACAATCCATAAGCATCTTTGGATAATTAACACAATTTAGTGCTCCTTTCCCCAACTGCTGGACTAAAGCCAGACAGGTTTAAGAAATTACAAGCTGATAATGTCATGGTCCTGGGTTGTTGACCCAGCATTTTGTGTTTCATTGTGGTTTCATCTTGTGTTTGGTGTTTATTCTGAATTTGTATTCGTTCTTTGGGTTTTGTTGTCGTGTTTATTGTCCCTACCTGTGTCTTCCCCCTGTGCTCCATTCGGGTCCCTGCGTTTGGTGTTGTAAAACAGTCTTTCTTCTTCTTCTTTCTTACATTTGTATTGGCGGTTGGCAAACTAAAACAGTCTTTGTGTTTCCGGTTTTACTTTGTAGGCTTGCTTCTCGTTATGTCCATTAGTGTCAGCTGTGTCCACCCCGTGTGTCATCTCCTCATTACCTAGTGTGTATTTATAGTGTGTGTTGGCTTCTGCTCGTCGTTGGATCGTCTGTGTTCATTCTCTATGTTCCCCTGTGTCGCTCTGTCTAGCTGTCCTCATCTGCCAACTCTGAGTTTCTCCCGCTGACCTTATGTCCCAGGTTTGTTTGTTAGTTTCACCCAGTTTAGGTTTATGTTCAGTTCTGCCCTCACCTCTGTTATTTTCACTGTAAATAAACTTCCCCTCGCATCTCCACCACCGTCTGCATTTTGGGTCCTCATTTATTCTACCACACGACTGCTGCCCCAGCCGTGACAGTTAAAGGCTACAAAAATCTGTGAAAGCCACAAAAACCTAAATGCAGATAGGCAAACATCAAGGAAAAATGGCAATCACAAAAATAACTACAAAAAAAATGGTAAGGCAAAGCAAACACTGGCATAAATACTGGAAATGAAAACATGTAACAAATTAAAACCAAATTATACACTTTGAGAGAGGCACCCACTGAAAGGAACAGGTTTACTGAAGTGCAAATGGAAAAACAAAAACAAGAAGAGAAAGTGAAAATAATTATGGAATATCAACAGTTAAAATACTTAAACAAGAAATATTTGTTTTCAGAGAATCTATAAATATGTTTTCATTATTATGGACTCTTTAGGTTTGTCCCATAAAGAGTAATTTGTCAAATTACATTTTCCTCAGTCATTAACTGAATCACTTACCATCACAGAAATGTTACACAATGTCTGAAAAGACAACGACTAGCTAAAGTGTATCAAACAGTCATTGAATATTAAGGATATAATAAGTGTGTAACAAACACTGATTTGTGGTGCCAACGCTAACGGTTGAAAGTTATGTTCATTAGTATGTTCTACTCAATTTTGTCAAGAGAGATTAGACTTGTTCTTTCTACTAATATAAAATGACACCCACGCTCTAACACTCTTATTACAGTATGAGTCACATTGTCCTTGCTATTTCAGTTTCTGCAATATGTTTTGTGTGTGCCTGTATGTGTTTGTGTGTGTACGTGTATGTGTGTGAAAGTGGTTGCATGTAACCATATATTACTTTGCTGCTTTGTCATTGAGACAGATGCAGAAGTCCATTATAAAAATAACATAAGAATACCACATAAGGTTTCTATATATGATTTATAACATTAATATTCTACCAAAAAACAGAGATATTACTGGGAATGGACCCACAGTCTTTCTGTGTCTGGAGGATTAAGTTAAGTTGCAATAGTAATAAGTGAAAGTAAAAAGGAGTAAAAACAGAAAAAGAAGCATTTAAGTCTGTGTGAGTAAGAATCAAAAATACAAATGTCTGAGGTAACACAAGGCATAAAACAGTGGGGTGCTATGCCTACAGACAACAGAAGCAAACAGTAAATATGAAGTAAATCAAAAGAGAAATGTAAATCTATAGGTAATGTAAATATTGGGTTGCTTATTGTCTTTCTTTTTAAAATAATAATTTAAGAAAAACAAGCTCTAAGCACCATATAAATAATGGTATGATTTTGTACACCGCAAAAGAGAAACCAGAAAGTGAATATGGGACATGTGACTACTGAATGACATCAATGGTGCAGTCTCTCAGTGTGTACGATTATTATTTGTGTCATTTGTTACTGACAAACGACATAAACTCCGCCCCCATAAAACAAAGAGGAATTTCATTGGAAAAGTGCAAGTAAGCAGTCTATGGGGAAATGATTCACTAAATGGGGGCAATTATGCAATGACAACGTTGTGATTTTGTGTTCTTGAATTCCAAAAATATGTGTCCTTAATTCTGAAGTAAATTTCTCAAGGCATATTGATAAATGTTCTGATATAAATGTAAAGCTATGGTCAGGACTGGCCTGGTAATCTGGCATATTAGCCATTTGCCCAGTGGGCTTAGAAACCTGTGGGCCATAGTTCAATATATTTTTTCTCTTTGTCGATATAATAATACAGGCTACATGCAAGCTTAAAAGACCCCTTCACAGCCCTACAAGTGCTGACAGCAGCCCATTCTTTAATTTTCATTACTGACACTGGCTTGCCCAATAAAACCGGCCCATGCCCTACTTTCCCTGTGCAATAAACAGAGTTTAGTGTTGAAGTGTTAGGATGCCTGGGTCGTTGACCCAGTGTTTTGAGTTTATTATATTATTTATCATTTCTAGTCTTTGGTTTCTTTGTTAGAGTTCTATAATTTTTGCTTTATGTCTCTGTGTCTCCCCTGGTCCCACGTCTCTGTTCCCTCTGTTGTAGTGCCTGCCTGTGGGTCTGTGTCTGTAAGTTCAGTCTGTGTTATGTTTCCTGTTTTACTTTGAAAGTCTTTGTCTCATGTAAATGCGTCTGGTTTTGCTTCCTTTGTCTCGTTAGGCCTGATTTGCCCCAGCTGTGTTTCCCTCCTGTTACCCATTCCCTGATTGCTCCCTCTGTGTATTTAAGCCCTGTGTTTCAGTTTGTCTGTGTTGTGATCTACCGTTTACTATGCTGTGTGTCTGTTTGCCTGGGTTTGTTTGTTTTTTGGGAGTCTCAGTTTTGTTACCTTTTTTGAGTTCAGCTTTTGCCTCCGAGCGTCTGCACTTTGGGTCCACCATTCCTGCCTGCACACAGCCGTCTCATAACAGGAAGAAGTGGTTAATAATGATGGACAATGGGTCAACTTAACCAATGTTAGCTACTAGGGCTACAGCAGCTGCACCATTAACAATAGTACCAGCCAAAGTCCTTTAGTAAGTGATTCTTTTGAGTCCCATTCCATACAAGTGAGGAAGACATGGAGGAAGGTCAACCTGGTAAGAAAATAGGTTGAGGGACATAATTAGGAAGGAATAGAGTCAAGGATTCAACTGTCATATAAAAGTCATATAAATAACAGTTCATAGTCAGAAAGATAACAGCTAAGTCTATGTTTATGTATCTTTGCGTTCTGAATAATAAATTACAATGCATTTTCTCATTATAAATTGAAACCTTATATGGACACAAAGCTGTTTTTTCATGTAATGGAAATAAAAAAGACTTGAATAGAGTTCACTATGTGTTTTAGACATTATGTGTGCATATTTTATTTAGATGCCATACAACTTGAAACTGTAAGTGCTGACAACATAGGGCCATAGTAAAGTAAAGAAGGATACTAGAACAATGTGGGAACTGATATTATAAAGTACATAGGCCAAACAGATCTCATCTTTGTAACTGGATTATCGTAGCCACAAGGTAGAAAAATCATTGGACCAAATTCATCAGCAAAAAATTATACGTTTACTCAGCTGTGGGACAGTGACAATCATGGGTACTGAATATACTACAGGCTAAGCAGAACTTTACATCTCGCATCTACAAGTAATTTTTGACATAGTGGAATGGTTTACACATGCACTAGTTGTGAATTTTAGTGTTCTGTAAACGTTCTTTTCTTTGACTTTAATATTGATGTTTAAATTTTAAGAAGCTTTCTTGGATTATCTTCAAGTCCCAATGCAGTTGGCACAGTAACTTGTTTCCGCTACAGCACTGATATCTGTTTCTAAAAACCAGATGAGTTTACAAATGAGTTTTTTACTAAAATCATTCAAGGCAGATCGGCTCTTCTGTATCAAAAAAATGTAATAGGATAGAAAACTATTTTTGTTTAAATACTATAAATTACAATGTCATGTCTCTGTGTCTCCTTGGTGTACCTAGGTTTCAGGCTACATGTTGTTTTTAGTTTGTCTCTCTCCCTCTCCTGTCTCTCACCTGTCTGCCTGGACGGGGCTCCCGCCCCTTGGCCCATGCACGTGCTGTGAATTCACCTGATTACCTGGACTCCTGGGCTATTTAAGCTGAAGACTCAGAAGGCTTCTTCGCTGGATCGTTGAGTTACTCTCGTCAGTACAGCCCCGATAAACCCTGTTTCTCGTGTGATTACTTTGTTTATTCTAACCGCAGTTCTCTTGTGCTTAGGTTCTCGGACTCGTTCGTACCCCCGATCTGTTTCCCTGGTGGTGTGGTGTGGAGTGGAGTGAGTGTGCAAACAAACGTGTATGAAAACAAATACGAGAGGAGCGAGTTTGGATGCAGAAGACTGCCGAAGTCAAACTGGGAAGGAGCGAATGAGCGGAGCGTGTTTTGGACTTTCTCCTTTTTCCCCTGGACCATTGCATATCCCTGCCCTGTACACTGTATATACTTTCACATGGTGTTTTGTAAATAAAGTTCAGGTGGTCTGCGCCTGAGTCTTTTTTTCGCCTGCGTGACAGACAATTTCCAGAAATTTCAGTTCGCTTATCTGTCAGCTGGCTAACCACCTTTGGATTTGTTTTTTGTTATCCTCAAAGTCCCCCTGGTCCTGTCTCCTGTCCCATTTTCATCTCTCTGTATTTTGTCCCTTTGTGTCTCCAGTTTGTCATGTCTTGATGTCTGTTTATTCCCATTCTGTTTCCAGTGTAGTAGGAAGTTCAAGTTCATTTCAAGTTTAAACTTAGACTAAGTGTCTTAGTCTAAGTTTAAACTTAGACTAAGTGTTTTAGTCTAAGTTTAAACTTAGACTAAGTGTTTTAGTCTAAGTTTGTGTGTGTGTGTGTGCGTGTGTATGTGTTACTTCCTTTTTTATTTTGATAGTCTCCCGGTTTCAGTTTTGCCTACCCTGTCTCTTCAGTAAGATTCTGTTTGGCTGTTTTCCTCAGGTGTGTCCACTCTGCCCCAATCTCTGTGTATGTATTGTGTGCGTCTCCTGTTGTTCTCTGCTGTGTTGACCCCTCAAGTAGTGTGTTTCTGCTTTTGCCTTGGGTTCCTCACAGTTTCCTAGTTTTACAGTTCCTTTGTTTCTGCCTCATTTGATTTTTTTATGTTTTTAAATTTCAGAATATTAGCAATAAAGTTTCCTCTTTTAGTTTATTCTTGTCTCAGAGCCCTTCAGTTGGGTCCAACTCAGCCTAATCTGAATCACTGAATTGGACCTCATGATAATTACCTTCAAATGGGAGTCAGTGAGCAGACTCAAATGACCATTGTCAGTTTTTAAAGGTTTATTGAAAGATGTGAGTGTGTGGTGTGACAACTAGAGAAGGAAGCAACTGGGTGACTTTAGCAGAGTAAAATGTAGCTCTGTCAGAATGGAGAGAAAGTTTCATTATTGTCTCTGGAGAAAGAGAAACATTGCAGAGTCTTTTGGATGTTTAGGATTCCCTTACTTTGAGCTCTGGTGGTTTACTTGTGTAAAGGACTATGACCTGACATACTGTTCATGTGGTTGCTTAATGTTTTTTATTGAATTTTCACTCATACTGTTTCCTGGTTTGGCACACATATCTGCCAGCTTTCCAGCTGTGTGTGCATTCTACAATCTCTGGTCTCTGACCTCATTATCAAAATGAAAAACCTCATTAACCTTGAATTTAAAGGGCTGCAGGACCAGATACCACCGGGTCATCCAGGCGTTGGCATCCTTTATGCGGTGGAGCCGCTGCATTGGGGCATGGTCCAAGCAGACAGTTAATTTGTATCATAGGATGTAATAATGAACGGAGTCTACCACCCAGACAGTCCTTCTCCACTGTAGTGTACCTTCTCTCACCCTCTGTTAGCTTCCGGCTGATGTATAGGACTGGGCGGTCAACCCCCACCTGCTGGGACAGGACAGCTCCCAGCCCTCTGTTCAAGGCATCAGTCTGCAGGACAAAAGGGAGGGAAAAAGTCAAGAGTGTAAGGCAGCGGCTTCCCACAGAGAGCTTTCTTCATCTGCACAAATGCCGCTTGGCACGGCCCCGTCCACTTGACCAGCTCACCATTTTGGGTGTGATCAGTCAAGGGGCTGGTCATGTCTGCAAACCTGGGTATGGATCGGCAGTAGTAACCCGCCAGCCCCAAACCATCTCACTCCCTTTTTGGTCTTGGGGCGTGCACAGGCTGCGACTGCTGTTGTTTTCTCCACCTGTGGGCGCACCTGCCTGCCCCCAAGTGGTACCCCAGATACTGTACCTCTCTTCGTCCAACCGCACACTTCTTCAGGTTGGCCGGAAGCCCTGCCTGCCTCAGGGACTCCAGGACCGCCACCACCCGCTCCACATACTCCGCCCAGGTGTCACTATGAATGATAACATCATCCAAGTAGGCAGCCACATATGCAACGTGTGGCCGCAGCACCTAGTTCATGAGGAGCTGGAAGGTTTTCCTGGAGACCTTCCAGGCCACAGCAGAGGCATGTCAGTGGCCTCACTGTACAGGGTTATTTATTACAGTAAAAGTGCTGAAACCAATACTTTTTTATAGTATCGTAACAATACTATAAAATAGTATCGTTTCAATAAAAATGCTAAAACCATTCAAAATGAACTGGGCATGAAATGCATGAAATATCAATAATCATTCTCCAAAGTGTCCAAAAGACAAGTGTCAACTGACTCTTTCCTTTGCTTCCACTGGAGATAAACTAGAAGATTAAAGTATCAGTAAAAACCAAATAATAAAACAAATTTTTTGACACGATGGCAAAACAGAGTGGTGACAGCAAAGGCCAAATCTGGGCATCGCAGTTTTTAGCCTCTACCCTGACCATGAATCTTCTATTCAGTATTTTCTGATGTGGTGATGCTGCGCATTTCAAAGGTGCTGATGGGAGAAGCTGTCTCTGCTGTATCACTATCCTGGTAATCAAAGACAACATCACTTAGGGCTTAAAACGTTCCAACTGAAAGTCTAGTTGGGTTCTGTTTACGCCAGTAAATGTTTGTGTTTGACCTGTGATGGACTTTAGTACATTAAAGGGGACATGAAACACTTAATGTATAAACGCTAATTTACACAATGGAGCCCTGCTCTCAAAAACTGACATAGATGTGTCAGCTAGAATTAGTGTTTAAGTGTTTAAAGTCAAAGTTTTAAAGGCATGTTTAGCGCCATCTGAATTTAGGATCTAATTTAAAATCCTTTTACTGCAGGGCTCTAGAGTGCGCAAATGCGACCAAATTTTTCAATGGTGGGACTGAAAAAAAAAACCTAGGTCGCGCCGGTGCAACCAACTTTTTGAGTAAAAGAAATTAAATAAAATTCTCAGCAACTTTGAAAATCTCTGTGTGGTCAACAACTGACAATGCCCCTATTGTGGTCTAAACCAATCAGAGATAGTCATCTCAAATCTGTTTTCTGCTTTATTCATTCGCTTATTACCCCCAGTCTACTACAGCACTGTTGGCCGCTGTCTTTCCTTTTTTCTTTTTTTTTACTTAAATGACCTCGGAAAAGAAAGCCTAATTTCTCCTGTTCAATACTGAAGAAAGTTTAACTTTTTAAAATTATGCAAAATTGCAGAATATTGCAAAATATTTTTAAGGTTATCTGCTATAAAAAGCCAGGCCAGGAAAATCTCCTTCATGTTTTTCTGTGTTTTAGCCTCAGTTACTTTGACACAAAGGCATCTGCTGTGATGATCACACCTCTGATGAAGTCTCACATGCATCAGTACTGATAAATGATTAGAATTATAATATTTCTGAATGTCTGAGGCAAAATTGAATTGAATTGAATCAGAACCTTGTGAATCGGAATCGAATGGATTATAGAAATCAGTGATGATACCCAGCCCTAGTGAGTAGCCTAAGCCCGACAGAAGTGGATGTAGCTGTTGGTAATAAGAAAAGATGAAAAGAACTATTGATAACTTTTTTGTTAAGTTAAGACATGATCTGTCTGAAATTCATAGGCAGTGCTCTGACACGGAGCCATCAATCTCTGAATGCTGAAAAAGCACAGTGTATCCAGAAAACACATTATATGCTGCAATAAATGCACTGCCCAAGTGTCCCCTCTCCCCACTGCCTTTCAGCAGCAGGCAGCAACAAACAGGTCGTCAGAGGAGGCTGATGGCACTTTAAGCACAAGCAGTTTTTCAGTAACTTATCTTTCTTGTAAAAATGTGCTCCAGATCAGCTCTTCTGTATCAAAAAAATGTAATAGGATAGAAAACTATTTTTGTTTAAATACTATAAATTACAATGTCATGGTCTCTGTGTCTCCTTGGTGT
>NW_005187404.1:102762-105919 GCF_000239375.1 Pundamilia nyererei
GATTAGCTTAGAACTTTGTTTTATATCTTCTCTTTGAACAAGATAGAAATTTAGGAGTAACATGGCCTTACAAACCCAACAGTGAGATCTTAAGAGATCCAGCCTCCTTTTTTGCATAGGTTAAAGTTTCAGAAGTAAAACAAAGTAAATAAAAATAATAAAATAAATGATTTTTAAAAAGTTGCACACCTAATCTCTCATGTATAAAAAAAAAATCACGTTTGTATTTGTGTGACATTTAATTTGAAGCTCAATTATCTTACATAGTGGGAAAATAAGTTAAATATAGAAAAATATGAAAATGTAAAAAAAGATACTGCTTAATTAATCTGAAATACGATTTCTGCTGCACAGTGCTTGTGCTTTTCTTTTAATGCAGCTCATAGACAGTACATCAGTATTTATAATTTCTTCTTTCAGTATATCCTCTTTAGCTCAGTCAAACATTCAAAAACTGGCTAAAGCCCAGAGCTACTGTTTCTACATAGAGGCTAGAGAGTTGACCTATTTCTGTCTTTATCTGGGTCCATTCCCTATGTCAAAAACTGTGATGAAGAGGAAAACATGACAGAGACTAACTGAGAAAAAGGAAACCATACCATTGTTTTATATAACATCACATCTGACATAGTTAAAAAATGTGAAATCAGGACAGAGAGATTGTTGCTAAGTAAATACAATAAATTGATACCTTGTATCTAACATTCTTTCCTCATGAACGAAGTAACACAAGGACAATGGACAGTGGCCTTCAAGTAGAGTTGTTATCACTAATTTGCATTCATAACATCTTTTTATTTAATAAAACCAAGATTATGTTCAGCATTAAACAGGGAATATCAAAAGCTCCTTCATTGTCAGATTGTTTTACTAAATGTTGCCATAGGCATCACTTGGCTAAATATAACATAAGTGACTCACCTATTCACCTTGCAACTCTAATAATGCAATTATGCCCAAAGCATAGTGGCCAAGCAGCGGATTCAAACAAAGCTGTTGTTTATGCTTTTTAACCGTGCTAAACATGAAGTAAAATGTGGAAAACTGTGGGTTATAGAAACTGTGGGTTTCTAGAAAAAAATGTTTATTTTCACACTCTCTGAACATAATCATCAAGTGTTATTCTTTCTGAAAGACATTCCCGTGTCCCTTCAGTAGTTCCAACGCTTAACTAGTGTCATTTTTAAATGATATGCCAAACACTGATTTGGTTAATACTGTTTAAAGCTTTCACACCTTTAATCTGTGTCAGTGGTGCCTCACTATTTCAGTCAAACAAAAACTGGCCAAACCCGAAACTAATCTTGTCATAGATGTCAGAGTCATGACCCAGTTCTTCTTGGTTCTGGGTTCATTCCCTATGCCAAAAACTGGGATGCAAGGCAAAATGTGTCACAGAGACAGTTATAGGGGGCTAAACAATGAGAAATGGCAGTGCTTTCCTCTTAAATGGTCCCTGTGTTTTAAATGTGTCAAATTTAGTCGAGAAGAAAATAAAAAATCTCAATCTCTGACTTCATGACAACACAAAATGCTGGCTCCAGCCCTGATTTTCTCGGATTTAGCCCAGTTTAATCACTACCGTATTTTTCGGACCATAAGGCGCGCTGGATTATAAAGCACACCGTCGATGAACGGGTCTGTTTTCATACATAAGGTGCACCGGATTATATGGCGCATTAAGCGAAACAAAATAGCCAGATGAGTCAAACTTTACTCAACTTCTTGCTTCCTCCACTTCTGTACCATTGATTCATTAATGTTGAATTCTCTCGCAGCTGCTCTATTCCCATGTTGTTGCAGTATATTAATGACTAACCTCATATTGTGGATGGATTATCTCAGTCATTCTCCCGACTGAAGTTTGGTCCGTTTACAGCATCCTGCCATGCGATTGCATTTGTCAATAACCAACGAGAACCCTCCCGTTAAATTTTATCAAGTGGAGAAACATTATCATTCACTGTGTTTATGTTATGCTAACATAGCTGTGTCACTAGCGATCACGTAGCACATCATTATATACCAGCTAGTCCAAACTTCAGTAACCCTACAAAAGTCACTGCTGTTTAGTTTTCTGTCTTCATTTATTTTGGAAGTGATAGCAGAGCTGTACGTTTTCATTTTTTCCAGAAATCTCTCAGTCAGAACATGGTATATCATGTTTAAGTGGAAACTAGCATTCTCCTAACTTCTAACTCTGTTTAATTTAACAAATTCTGTTTTCATGGATGCCTGGATGTTAAACTTAATTGTTACACCTAGTAAAGCAGCAACGCTGATCATTTTATTAAAGATGAAAGAATGTAAACAGTTTTTAATTCTCAGTGATGCCGCTGTGTTTGTTTGACTTTGGGACCTGAAGCAGAGTTTGGACCCAGATTACTCCGCGAGGCTCTTGACTACGGTAGCCGTAATGCTCCGACAATCCATCAAGCGGTGGAGCTTCATAGTTTACCAAAACTATTTGTTATTAACTGGCAGTTAATAACAAGTAGACATTTTTCCTGTGAGCACCAGATGATACTCAATATACCAATTTTTTTTGGTAGACTATGTTGACAACTCACCTGCCTTCACATTTAGGTTAATCTACCCCATATGGAAAAGATATATATAAATCTTATAAAGTTTGTATCTGTCTTGTGTGAAACTTGTATGAAAAGCATACAAGAGTGAAAACAGATGTAAGATCGCTTGAAAAATTATATAAATGAAACTTAATAATAATAATAATAATAATGCATTTTATTTTGAGGTCGCCTTTCAGAAACCCAAGGTCACCTTACAAAGAACAAAATTAATAAAAGGAACAATACTCATAAAATACATAAAATAAGTTAAAGTTGCAAAACAGAGCTTGACAACAGATGAAATCAGCACTAAAGCGAATAAACCAGTTTAAACAGATGTGTTTTGAGCTGTGTCTTAAATACGGAAAGGGAGTCAATATTTCTCATGGCTGGAGGTAGAGAGTTTCAGAGCCGGTGAGCAGAGCAACTGAAAGCTCTGTTCCCCATATTAATAAGGCGTCAGTACGGAACAGTAAGATGAATAGCAGATGATGATTAGTGGTGTGCGGATCGATATTGAAATATCGATTATTCCGATACTTTAAAAAGTGCAATACTGTAATTTTCTGCTGCTCATTTCTGTG
>NW_005187404.1:106905-108585 GCF_000239375.1 Pundamilia nyererei
ATTTTATTCTACTGTACCATGCTGCTCGTCAAACACATTTCATTGCAATGTTGACCCTGTGCTAACTTGCATATGACAAAACTGAAAACTGATACCAGTAATTTATGTTCTAGAACGATTCTCATATTAAAATATCGATATTTTAGTACTTTGGGGTAAATTTGTAGTTTTTCATTAACAAGAACACCGTGGAAAGAAACTATATCATTCGGATCGTTCCTCTTACGCCTTTCACAGTCATATATGAAATACGGCTGTATAAATGTGTCAGCCCCTGGCGTGCACACTCACAACAATGGCTGAGCGTGAACGGAGTCATGTGTGGATGTATTTTACCTCCACAAACGGCCAAGACGTGGTTTGCGATACATGTGGCAAGACAGTGAGGTATTGTGGCAACACCACTAACCTAGTCAAACACCTCAGAGCAAATCATATCACAGAATATGATGAGCTTATGTTGAGGCAAACTGAAGAGGAGGAGAGGGACAGGTGCTGCTAGGGGAGACAGACGTCTCTCGCAGAGTCCTTTAATGCTGCAGGCAGGCAACATGCTCAAATAGCGCAAAACTTCAGTTTTTTTATTTCTACATGATAATTCTACATTATTAAGCAATATGAACAAGTAGTCTGATGTCCTGTAATCATTATGAAGCTATATTATTACGATTACATAATACAATTATATATTGTATTATGAAATACAATGAAACATTAAGTTTTTGTACAGAGTATCGGTATCAGATCAGTATCGTCGATACCACTCTGAATTTTACTTGGTATCGGATAGGAAAGGAAATCAGTGGTATCACACATCACTAATGATGATCTGAGAGGGCGGGAAACAGTGGTGATATGGAGCAGGTCACACAAATATGAAGGAGCAGATTTATGGATACACTTGTATGTAAGAAGTAAGATTTTAAAATTTATCTTGGCTTCTATGGGCAACCAGTGAAGCTGCTGAAGAACTGGGTTAATATGAGCTCTTAACGGAGTACGGGTTGTGAATTTTGAAGAAGTTGGAGTTTATGAAGGGACCTTTTAGGGAGACCAAATAGGAGGGAATTGCAGTAATCAATACGGGACGTAATAAGACTATGGACAAGGATGGCAGCAGCATGGGGGGTAAGGAAGGGACAGAGTAGGTTAACATTACGTAAGTGGAAGTATGCAGACTGGGTTATGTAATTAATGTGTGACTGGAATGAAAGAGTATTATCAAGTAGGACACCCAAACTCTTAACCTGACGGGAGGGAAGGGTAGGAGAATCTTCAATGTTAATGGAAAAACTGTAGGATTTAGTTAAGATAGATTGTGTACCAACAAGTAAAACTTCAGTTTTATTACTGTTAAGTTTGAGAAAATTGGAGGAGAACCAGGATCTAATCTCAATAAGACAGTTTGAGAGGGATGTAGGTGGGAGGGATGAATTGGTTTTAGAAGAAATGTAGAGCTGGGTGTCATCGGCATAACAGTGAAAATTTATATTATATTTTCGGTATATATGACCAAGATGGAGCATATAAATAATAAATAAAAGAGGCCCTAATACTGAACCCTGGGGCACACCAGCAGAAACGGGATAGAGACTTGAAGAATGGGATTTAAATTGGATAAACTGAGTGCGGTCTGAGAGATAGGAGGTGAACCAGGCAAGGGGGGTATGACTAATGCCA
>NW_005187404.1:108825-111878 GCF_000239375.1 Pundamilia nyererei
AGGGAGGAATGAATAATATTGGTTATGAGAGGTGCTAACGAGGGAAGACAGGCTTTAACTAACACAGTGGGGAGAGGGTCAAGTTGACAGGTGGTTGACTTAGATTTTTTAATAAGATTAGATACATCAGTTATGGAGGGAAGAGTAAAGCTTGAAAATAACTTGTATGTTTTGGATACTTACTAAAACAATATATGAAAGTAATGAGAAAGTGGCCACTTTCATGAGTAAATCATATAAGCCTTATATGATTCACTGTATGAAGTAGGCCACATCTTATGCAAGTCTTTTATAAGTTTTTTCTATTTCTTTTCCATATGGGACACCTAACTCAGTATTTTTTTTCAGTGCCATTAATGACACAATGTGGGAATGTGAAATCTGTAAATCTTTGGTTAGGGAGAATTTCTAAAGCTGTCTGGAGCACCCAAGGTCAGTTACTCAATGGTAATAGCTTACATACATATAATTTTGAATATTTGACTGTGTTTTGCTCTTTGTTGTGCCTTGACTTCTATCGAAGATGCATAAATCTGGGGAATAGCATTCAAGACTAATGAAAACCTAATGGAAAATGAAAGCCAAGATTCAGTCAAAAATGAGCTCTAATGAATTCCAATGCCAATTATCAAAAGGCTGCAAAAAGTTTTTGATTTACTGTTTTCCTTTTCATAAACTAAAGTTTAGTTTGGATTTTCCATCAATGAGATGGTTGTGCTATGATTTATGCTTACCAGGCTAAAATGAAACCATTGGTCTTTTCCCTCGTTCTCTCTCTCTCTCTCTCTCTCTGTGGTTCCCCTGGGAGAGCAGCGTGCAAGAATTAGGTCTCTCAGCAGACATGTGAGTACTTTTGCTTCGACAGTTTTAGGCTATAGCCAGTAGAATGAGATGGGATAGTGGATGGTATGGTAGCCTCCTGGACTCTGTTTGTGTGTTTGTGGCTGTGTGTTTCTAAGACAGACACACACACAGAGAGAGAGAGAGGCAGAGGTAGAGCAACAATGTGTGCCACAACACACGCTTTTGGAGAGGGCACCATCTGGCCATGCGCTCAAAAAGTCATCTAGCACAAATGCTAGGAAATGGAAAATAGTGGTTGTGGTACATGTTCTTATAAATAAAATTTGTTCTTGAAATTCTGTTTATTTGCTTATTGTTAAGCAACCTGACCAACTTTTGTTAGCTGAATCAGAAAACTGCTCGTGCCTTCTTTCCACACAGTGATGCGTTAAGTTAGCTTTACAAGATAATGCAATATAAACAACACTGCATAAAGGAACCTGGGCATTAAATTGCAGAACATACTTGCTCCAGAATGCCTGCCATATTGGACTTTTTAGATTTCCAGGCCAGACTGCTCTTTTGCCTGTGTGGTTTTGTCTAGGCTACTTAGCCTATGTGGCCTCGTTCAAGCTGTGGTGACTTATGCTGCTCTGCTGATGTGCTTAGGCCAGGCTACTTCACACATGCTGCATGGATTAAACCATTTTAACTGGTCTTCATTGGTCTTATACTGTGGGATTCTTAATTTATTATTTGTTCTTTGTTTTCTCTGATATCCCAAAAAGTTGATTAAGTTGAATAAGTTAATCTGGATGTTGCATTTTGAGTGGGAGAAATGTTTTGTTACTCATCCAAGTGACTTCTTCAGTCTCAGCTGACTGCAGGTTTCCCCAACCTTATAAACAGTACATATACATATTGACTGAAACTACCACCATTTACGAAAAAATAGGCTGTGAGGTCAGAGGCAGACAAGGGTAGGTGCACGGTTTTGCAAAAACTGTCATGGTCCTGGGTCGTGCGACCCGGTGTTTTGTGTTTAGTCTATTTTGATGTTTATTGATTGTTTAGGTTCATTAAGGTAGTCCAGCCATTTGTATATATCACCCTTGCATTACGTCTCCCTTGCCCTTCGTGTGTTTATATCTGTGCGTCTTGTACTGTCAAGTTCATGCTGTCAGTATTGTCACCTCCCCCTGTACTACGTCTCCCCGGTTCATGTCTCATGTTTCCTGTTTTACTTTGAAGGCCTGCATTCACTGTCAGTGTATTCAGTTTCACTCCTCCTGTCCTGTCGTTAAGTTCATGTGTGTCAGGTGCGTTCCCATGTGTGGCCACTTCCCCTGATCATCCCTCATGTGTATTTAGTCTCTGTTTCTTACAGTCTGTGTCGCGTCGTCTGTGTTCCCACCCTCCTTGTTTCCATGCCCGGTCTGTTGTATTCTAAGTTTAGGTTTCTGTTTAGTTATTGCTTTTGTGCTGCCCTTATTCTTGTTTGTTTCTCTTACCAGCCACAATAAAAGGCTCGCCTTCTGTTAAAGCTCACTCCCGTCTGCTCACTTGTGTACGCACCTGGGTCCATTACACGCATTCTCCACCCGGTCCGTCACAGCGGACCGTGACAGTACGACACGACACAGACTGTAAGAAACACAGAGACTAAATACACATGAGGGATGATCAGGGGAAGTGGCCACACATGGGAACGCAGCTGACACACATGAACTTAACGACAGGACAGGAGGAGTGAAACTGAATACACTGACAGTGAATGCAGGCCTTCAAAGTAAAACAGGAAACATGAGACATGAACCGGGGAGACGTAGTACAGGGGGAGGTGACAATACTGACAGCATGAACTTGACAGTACAAGACGCACAGACATAAACACACGAAGGGCAAGGGAGACATAATGCAAGGGTGATATATACAAATGGCTGGACTACCTTAATGAACCTAAACAATCAATAAACATCAAAATAGACTAAACACAAAACACCGGGTCGCACGACCCAGGACCATGACAAAAACAGAAAGACTGTCATGAGAATATTTTGTCACTGCTCAGTGACAAAAATACTTGAAATAAGACCCAGGAAGTGGTTACAGGAAGAGGGTGATAGATTGTCTTAAGCAGTTACAACAAGACAATGGTATTGACTGGACCTCATAAGACAGGCTATACCCAGTGGAAGCTACACCAAGTCTGTATTGTTTACCAAAGATACATAAACTTGGTTTACCTTTAAGATCATTTGTCTGAATGA
>NW_005187404.1:112070-123158 GCF_000239375.1 Pundamilia nyererei
TGAACCAACACATCAAGTTCACCAGAGAGAATATGAAAATTGACAGTTTAGCCTTCTTGGACTGGGAATTTTCCATCAGTAATGGGGGGCATTTAAAAAGTGATGTGTACTGTGTATAGGAATTTCTTTTATTTATGTATTAATCACATTATTTTATTGTATAATGCCTTGGTGCCACTGGATTTTAGCATGTCTCACACTCATACAGTTAAACAGATGGTGGGGGTCTGGTAAGGAAGTTGGGGGAAGCAGACAACTCCACAGGAAGAATCTTTTGTCTCTTTGAGGACTCTGGGGGGTAGCAAGGGAATGTGAAACTTAAGGTGTGAAACAGCTGTGTACTGCCTTTTGTTCCTGAAGAAGGTATTTAACTGAGAGTCATGCTAGGCTCAGGGAGACTTTGCTGACTGTCTGCCCCGCAATCATGCAGGCTCTCCACCAAGCTGGGTTTTTCTGTTCTTTGTGTTTTGATTAAAGACTGTTAGCTACCGCTCACCGCTTGTCTGCAGGCTTTATTTAATGGAAAACTTCCACAACAACTTTAAAACAACACATTTGGATCGTTATTTAAGGTTTGACTTTATCATCCACTGGAGCACAAACGGTGTGTCATCAGGATGCTACAACACAGAGCGAACAACAGCCCCACAGACAGAGCATCGAGGGAAGCAGAAGAACATCACATCAAGAAGGCTATGAGTAAATGTGATTATCCCATTTGTCAAAGCTGGGAAGGCACCTAAAGAAAGCTCCAGGAGAGAAGAAGGACAAATGCTGCCTAAGTGAAAACTCTTAGTGATTGCTTATATGTCAAGAGTACGGTAACAGCTGAGATGCATTTCCTTTAAACACAACATCTCTGTTGCTTTCAAACCCCAAAATATGTTCTCCCAAAATTTGGTCCACCCCAAGGATCAGGTCCCCTGGCACAGAGTAATATAGTGTATGCTGCTAAGTGCCAGTAGGATTGTCTTGAGTTATACGTCAGGGAAACCAAACAACTCCTGGCTAAGTGGATGGGCAACATAGAAGAGCTAACTCATCAGGCCAGGACTCCGCAGTCTATTTACACCTACAGGCCAGTGGACACTCTTTCAATGATGAGGATGTATACATCCTGGACAGGGAGGAATGCTGGATTTAGTGGGAAGTTAAGGAGACTATTTACGTGAATTTTTGGGAATTCCCAACATCATTAAATGACCACCAGGTTTTTTTTTAATCTAATGGTACAATGGACAGATAAAAATTCAAAAGTAGAAAATTACAGTGTGCACAAAGACAATACTGATAATGTGGATTATATAAGCTTAATTTCAGACAATACTTTAGACAGAAGACAGGTTGGCCTGACAAGATATTATACCAGGGCTGGATTAGACATGTAATCTGGCATACTGGGCATTTTGCTGGTGGGCCAACCCACCTTTGGGCGTATGGACCAGCCCAAAGGGCCAATCCTCACCTGCTGTACAAGCATTAATGTCAGCGGATTCATTTACTTTCGTTACTGACACTGGATTGGCCAATCACATCTCTTAATTCAACCGGTACCTTCCCTATTTTTGCTGTTCTCTCATGGAGCTTGTAGAAAAAAAGTTTAGTGTGGAAGAAGTGGTGAGAAGGTGGAGCTGAACAGCTGAGAGAAGACAATACAAAGAAAGTAAAAATAAATGCAGCAAAATGTGCCAAATTAATCAACATGTTAGATGTTGGAGCTGCTGCACCATAAGTAGTAGTACCATGACTCACAGTCACAAGAGGCTCCTGCTGCTAGCACCAGCTGTGAAGAAGTGAACAATAGATGGAGGGATATAATTAGGAAGGGAAAGATTCGGTGATTCAGGTAAAATGAAGGGCTATTTTCACCATGAGCCACTGCTAAAAGCTAAAGTAGGGGTGTCAAACCTCCACGGCAACTGTGCAGGAATAAAATATAAATTGTAAGACGGCAGAAATAAATAACAAACGGGAGAAATATATACAATCAATAGGAATATATACAGAACAAGAGAAAAGCACACAATAGAAAAGCCTCACATTGCAGAGCAAAGTGCTTTGGAAGAAAGACTTGGTCTCAAGGACTTGAGAACTAGGAGTTAAGACTGACTGAAGCTAATGTGAAGCTAGTATGACAAGCAGCTGTTGACTACCAAACCAGACACAATAGTGGTTGACAAGGAGCAGAAGAGGGCTGTTGTGACAGCTTTGACAATCTCAGCTGACAGTAACATCCAAAACAAGGAGCATGAGAAGATGCACGGAAGCCTCCAACTCCCATGCCTCTGGTAGAGGAACTGAGCATCAGGGTGACACACACCACCCCTGGTTGTGAAATGGAAATCGAATTTACATAAGCCTGCCTTTTATGCACCATCGTGATCTCTGTGTTGATTTGTGGCTTCTGACATGACATGACATGAAGTGAGGACACAGTCTTCAGTAAACAGGGCTTTGATATCTTCTTTCTGTTATATTTTAAAGATCAGCTTTTTCTTTCTTTTTTTTTTTACTCTTAAGACAGAGGTAGAGACTTTTAAAATTGGAGTGTTTGTTATTTTATTGTGAAACTACCCACATGTTCTGTGCCCTCTTCATCTGGTCTGTCCAGTTGCTTCTGTCAAAAGATATGGCCAGTCTCTTTTTATTTCTTGGATTTCTCTTAATACCATTTTGCCAAAGTACCTTTTGAGTTTACTCATGAAACTTAATCTCCTGGCAAACATGTCATTTATGCCACCAATCCCTACCCACCTTTTTTTTAAGACTTTGCAGACTCGTAAGCCTCTAAAATGGCACCACCAGTGTTGCTTTGGCCAGCAAGTCAAACCACTGAATCCAGCAAACATCTTGAGTGTAACAAGGACACACAAGTGACATCTCACAAAAAAGAAAAAAATATTGTATCATGCCCTGGGATGATAATGCATTCGCTTGACGTGTATTTTAGAGACACAGAGCAGAGGGTTTCTTCTGTGGAATCACAAGCACTGGCTTGAATGAGCACTAACCGTGCTGACAGCCACATTTAAGACAGAAATTGACGTAAACACCCCTGGTGGGATTCAGGCATCAATCTTTCTCAGGTCATTGTCTCTTTATTCTGGCATTCATACATTTTCCCCTGCTGGCAATCTGCCTTTGGTTAGTTCTGGTTCTGTTAGGTTTTTGTTAGCCTATTGGAATTATTTGACGACTGTGTGGCATGATTGATTGTTTTCAGTGATACAGTTAAGTACCTTCTCCATTAACAGCCTGCCAGCTTGCCTCTGTTTTCAGCCACTTTATAAGTTGAAAATGTTACATGTACACTCTGTAGTGTAGAATACTGTATGTGTGGTTTTCTATATCTAGGAACGTGGAAGAAGCAGAGGCATAGACTAACGAAATGTAGTGACAAGGGCAGACAAAACAGTGTCCAGTTAAATCATTATTCATTATCTAATTATGTAAGCACTTTACAATAAACTTTGAATTACCACAGCCAGGCTACTGGTTTCCTGTAATGCTGTCAGACGTTTCAGTAACAGTGACAATATTCGTACTATGTTTTACAGTAAGAGCGCAATAAAGATGTTACAAAGCTGTAATGTTCTCGCCAGACAATGACACCTACACTTGCTCTGTTTCACTCAGATTGTGTGTGAGAGAACAAAATGTCGACATCTGTTTTATATTTGGATGCTCTTTTGTCCTGAACTTCATCCGCACTGTTGGGCCAATCACTCAGATGTGACCACATTAAAGTGCTGCTCAGTGGCCAGCACACACAAGCACACAAAGAGAGAGGGAGAGAGTTCATAAACTTAGAAAGAATTCATTGAAGCAAACCCCGATGTGACATTTAACTTCTTCTCTGGCCCTGTATATTTGCAGTGTCTAATCCTGTGAGAGTCCACTTTACAACAGAAACTTATAATACCTGATATAAAAAGATCTACATGGAGTTTAGCTTGATTTCCACGAAGAATTTTATGTGGACTGCCAAAGAATATTGAAAAAAGAAACAATGTTCTGTGGTTCTGAATATTTCAAATTCAATATAAACATTAATGGATCTTTTCAAAGGATTTTTTCTTTGTTGTTTTTAAAGTCAAAGATCTCCCCAGCCACTGTTTCTTAAAACCTAGGTCAGGGTACATTCTCACCCTCACCCATTCTCGCACTCAAATTTCAAACAAGCCCAGGCATTGAACTACAAGACTTTGAAAGAGAATGTTGCTGTGGACTCCTTTTTTCAGACTCCTTATATCTTTAGCCTCTTACTGTAGGCAATCAAGACCTCTTATTATGTTCAATGGATCTGTGAGCCACTGCATAAAGTATTAATTTTCCATCCATCCATCCATCCGTCCATCCATTTGCAGGAGTCACCAGACTAATGAGAGATGCAAAGACCTCTCTCCCCTGCCAAAAGCTCCTCTAGGTCAATAACATAATCTGTATCCCACAATGGCCATTGACAATGGGTGCAATACACTGCACTCCTGGAGCACCCCCCACAGGATACTCTGAGGGAGTCAGTGAAATGCGCTCTCCAAGTCCACAAAATACATTTAGACTTGCTGGGAAAATATCACCTCAAGTATCCTTGAGGTCTAAACAGATTGTCCAGGGGTTCACAACCATGTTTAACATGTGAACTTTCCTCTTTTGTGCCCCACCCTAGACTTTCCCGTGGAAGTTGAAGAGTGTGATTCAGTTGAGGCACCCCTTCTGGATTGCATTCTTAAAAAAGGGGACTTGAACCCCAGTTTACCAGCCAGAGCCATTGGTGCAGGGATGCCAGGAAAACCAGGATGATTCAACAAAATACAGAGCATTGTGAATATTATCCACCAATGGGATTGAATGCTATGAAGTGAATACTATACTATGAATAAATTAAAATGCTATGTACGATACAATATATATACATAGCTTTCTTTCCAAGTATTAATAACATGCATGTGGACTTTAAACAATGTCTGTTCTTTTCATAAAAAAAATTCAGTGCAAAGCATGCAGTACTTCTGCAAGTACTGAGCACGTGAAAAGATATAAAATATAGAACAACAGCTATTTTGTGTCTCTAGTACAGCAGAGAGTACATAGATGTACTACACAAAGCTAGATGGTAAATGGCCTGCATTTGTATAGCGCTTTTCTAGTCCATAGGACCCCAAAGCACTTTACACTACATTCAGTCATTCACCCATTGGCGATAGCAAGCTACATTGTAGCCACAGCCGCCCTGGGGCGCACTGACAGAGGCGAGGCTGCCAGACACAGTAGGCACCAGTAGGCAAACAAGGGGTTAGTATCTTGCCCAAGGATGCAGCTTGGGATCGAACCACCGACCTTCTGTTTAGTGGCTGACCTGCTCTGCCACCTGAGCTACAGCCACCCCAGTGTGTGAAACTTACAAAGAGTGTAGGTCTTTTTTATTATTTAATAATAAAAACCTACCATTAGAGAACACAATAGTTTAACAACGTTTGTCACTAAGAATATTTTGAACATAGGACATATTCTTAACTTAATGACAAACACTTCTGTGTAAAGTAAGCTGTTTTTCCCAGCCAACATCAGACTCAAACAGAAAACAAAAGAAAAATATACAGACTTCCATGGTAATGAATATTGTGCATACTGATTTTAGATTTTCTTATAGGTGATGATAATAATAAAGAAATACATTGTATGTTTGTATTGTATGATACAAAATATCAAACTAAATCATGCTATCGTGTGGCACATAAATCTCAGATGGGTTTTTTTTCCTCTCCATTTTTTACCCACATCTTCTTTTGTCAATCTGTCCTTGTTAGTAAGTATAAATATAAGACAAGATAGAACTTGTAGGTGCCTAAAGGAAATCTGTCAGTCATGTAGTAACACTGACAGGCTCATAGGCAAATGGGTATAGCGGCACGGAGACAGACGGACATGAAAGAATGCAGCAGGTTGGCCAAATAAGCAGGCTATCAGGTAGAAAGACTGGCAGGCGGGTGGTCTGGTTGGCAGGCTGCCAAGTTGTGGTGTATGTGGACAGTGAGAAAGGCAGACCAGTGACATATTGGACACACTGACTCCCAAGCAGTCAGGGAGACTGGCATGAGGAGAGACAGCTAGATAGATAGACAGACAGATAGATAGGGAATTATTTGACTGTGCCTTCCACCATCCCTTGTGGTTCACAAAGGACATGAGGTATGTCACTGAAACCCCTGATGACAAGCAGAGAAACGGTAATGGAAAGTTTCAAAAGGTGAAGGCTGAAAAAGAAGGAAAGTTTTTGATGGACACAAAACTTTTTTTAAAACTTTTCTTTTTTTTAACAATGCAATAACCCATTAGCTTTTAAAACTGTCAGTTTAAATGCCCAACCATTATCTTAATTTCATGGATATTTTGCATATTTACATGTTATTTAAGCAGTCCTGCTAATCAACCCTTTGATAGGAATGTTTGGTTATAAGTTGCTAAAGCACTGAAAAAATACTTGACATATTATTATTGCTGTCATGTATTATTAAGCATTTATGAAATAAAGACACCCCTTTGCTGTTGTGGGTCCTTTTGTCTATTCATTGGCAGCAGTTTACTACAATACTCTTTATTGTCTCTGATGATTGATGTTGTCGGTGAGGTCAGTTTATTATTCAGTGATAACCTTAAAATGTTACCCGAATTTATACTCATATTTTTGCTTTCTCGATCAGCGTCCCTAGAGTGATGACATTGCTTGACAGTGCACTCACCCACTGACCTTTATAAACATTAACAGACCTACCATACCTTTCTAACTGAGAGAAAATATTTTTTTTTAATAAATGGAGTTATAATACACCAAATAGATTTAATAGCAGTACACCAGGTAAAGAAACAAAAACCTCAACCAAAGCATTTTTTCTGGTAAATTTAAATCTTGTTTTCATATCTTAACTGACAGTTATGATTTAGCACTACAATACTTTTGCTTCAACATCTATAAACGTATGTCATGGTCCCCTGGTCTTCCTGTGCCAACTTTCTGTTTTCTAGTTGTTTCTCTTCCCTGTTCTTTCTCTCTATCTGTCTCCCTCCTTTCTCAGTATATGTGTACGCATGTGTGTCTGTTTCAGGGGCGAGTTTCCTCCAGGAGCACCTGCCCTCCTGATCTGTACAACTGGAGTTGTCATCAATTTTCTCACCTGCGCACAACTGTTCGTTTCCTGTCTGCTACTTGAGGCTGAAGAAATCCCTCAGTTGATGCCAGATGTTGTACTAACAGTGTTATCCCCCCAACAAACAAACAAACACACACAACCCTGACAAGGATAAGCGGAAGAGGATGGATGGATGAATGGATGGATGCTTCCAGTCTTTGGAGACTTTGAGAGATTATAGTGGAGATAAATATATGGACTTATCTGCCTGTTACCTCATTCCCCAAAACAGCTTTATGAACTTGTTTACTTCCAGTGCTCACATTAAACCTGTTGAGCATTTTTTTCATCTTAGCCTTGACATCGTGACCTCATGTCTTTGTGTTATACAGATTACATTTTTATTATTTACTGTCCTTCTTTGCCCTTCCTGTGACATGATACTTGTCAAACCCAAGCATATCAATGTTTTGCTGTAACATTCAAAGTGGAAGCTCTAACTAGTAGTCTCATTAGCACTGATCTCCAAAGTGTATGTTAGTGCAGCTGTACTGTGAAAAACTCTGGCCATCCATGTCCGGTGAGATGAATGAAGGGTTTGTAGTGGCCTTATGTCAGTCTTTTTGACAGTAGCTGACAGTCTGAAAGGGTGAATGATGGCTACTCATGAAGAAGAATGGCAGTTTTACAGTCCACCAGATGCTCTCACTTTTTTCTATTCTCCTATCTATTTTTGTGTGTCCAATATGTGTCTGTCTATGGGTGTGCACTGCCTAAGGCTTGTGTGTATTTTATTTATCGTTATAGAATGGTGACTGGTCTGGAAAACCAAGGGAAAACACATCAGGCAAAACATTTCCATCATGTCCCACTAACACGTCTGTAACTCCAGAAGTAACTCTTGATAGATGTTTTTTTCTTTGTTGACACCACTGTGTGTTGGTGTCAGTTATTTTAATATGACATGGCGTGAGACAGGCACTGAACTGTGCAGAAATTGGGAAACACATTTACAATATGAATAGGAAGGTTCTCTGTACTCCAAGATTCAACATTTTTTGCTATGAACATCACTATTTATTAACATTGCATATGTGCAGAAAGCATGAATGTCCCCAGAGCTCAGTTTAGCCTGGAGTAATCCACCATGACATGCGTGGTAAATCTCTACAGGATTGTCAAATGGGGAGGTTTGCTTGTCTATTACCATGACAGGACACTTTCAAAAATGACTAAAAAAACAAAAACAAAAAATACAGTTGCGCCTACACAAATAGACTTAATGATTATCAATTTTAGCTAACTTATCCTGCTTTACTCGGAGAGGTACTGAATAATTTTAATAAGACTTGCTACAGCCTTTAAAATACCTGCGCACAGTATCCTTTCTCTAAAGTGACTTTAATGTATCATAAATATAATCAGCAGTCGTGTTATGAGAGAAGGATTCCAGCAACCCGATATCGTCGCTGATTTTAGTGACGTTTCATTGCGTAAACTTTTTTTTTTGCCTTGTGCTGCAACCACAGCTACTGTAACGATAATTCAGCAGTCCACAGAAATCATCCTCCTCCTTGCAGAGATACAAGAACTTTGCAAGTGCATCCCAGTCGTCTTCGTGAGCTGTGGCTTGGTTTGCCGCTCACAACACGGGCTTGTGTTGCCCGCTGGAGGCGAGGCGGGGGAAGACACGCAAGTGGATGAGAAAAATGAAGCTTTCTGTGCTTCTCTGTCTCTCTCCCCCGCCTGCTGTAGATAGTCGTGGCCACCCTCTGCGTCTCCACAGCAGTGAGAGGAGGTATTGGCAGGGTGAGGGGCTGCTAACTCCACAATTTGCTCTCGCAACTAACGCCGAATAAATATGCTCAGCGAAAGAACTGAGTATCATTGTGATTATAATTAGATAAGCCTCATAAGGAGAGAGAGAGGGAGAGTCCTGACTGTCATCCACAGGTTTCGTAGTTTCACCCAGCCCGCACGGCTCTCGCTCCCAGACTCTCACTCATTTATTTATCTATTTATCCGTGACGCGCGTCCCCGCCGCGAAAGCCCGAGCGCTCCCCACTCTCTCTTCCCTTCCCCTTCTCCTCTCGGCAGCATCCAGAACCATAGAGCAGCCGTCCCCATCACTCGCTTTCCTCCCCTCCTCCTCTTTCTCTCGCCGCCAGATCGCTCTCTCTCTTTCTGCGTCTCTCACCCCCTCACCCCCATCCACCTCCCCAGCTCTGTCCCTCATTCCTCTGACGCACGACAGGGAAACATACCCGAGGAAAAAAAGAAAGGGAAAGAAAAAAAGATAGCAGCTGACCCAGCCACAGTCGATATGATCCACAGATTCCTTCTACTGCTGAGCCGGAAAGAAACGCGGTCCTGAAACCGAGAGGAAAATACTTGCACCCAGCTATACCGTTGTTGAGCGCGCACCCGGGGGGCGGCTGTGGAGAAGGAGGGAGGGGGGAAAGTGGTGGAAGGGGAAGTGGACGGACACAAGCCGAGGACTTGCATTTTAAGCAAACTGCTTTGAGAGGGAAAAATGTAGAGGAGAAAGAAGGGAAGAGAGTCAGAGTAACCGGAGAGTGAGAGTGGCAGAGATCGCATTCCTATCACGTCTTCATTTCTTCTCTCTTTTGCCTCAGCCACTGAGAGATCGAGAGAGAAGAAGAAGGAGAAGAAGAAGAAGAAGAAGAAGAGAGGGCGAGAGATAGAGAGAGAGGGAAAAGGAGAGGAGGGGAGAAGGAGATCTAACAAGATTCAAACTAGTGGTCTTTCCCCGATGCTTTGCAATTGGTGAGTGGTTATAGGCTGTTTCCATGTGCATGTGCATCATATGGGAAGCCTTACGCAGATGTGTGCATGAATGTGTGTGTGTGTTGCCGTGCTTATCGGTGTCTGCATAGCCACAGACTTCAAAATGGGACAACAAGCGTTCTTCATATATCGAGGATAACGGATCACCGGCATCTAGTTAACTGATCAGTGGCCGTTCGTTCTTTATTCGGAAATTTCCTGCCAATGTCACGACGAAAGCCTACTGCATTATGCTTGGCATGTATTTCAATAAGCGCTCTGCTCTCTGCTCTGTCTTGACAGCAACGGTTTCGTGTGTGTGCGCGCGCGCGCGAAGAGGGCATATTCTCTATTTTTTTTGGACTGTAAGTTGTGCAGTATAATAATTTCACCATAACTTAGTATGATTTAAATTCAAGTTTAATCCTTTTCCAGGTTGTACTGGAATTACCACGCAAGATAAGCAGTACTTTTAACTCATCCCCGGCTCATTTACATGCGCATCTCTTCCTCTTTCCATCCTCAATGCCCTCCTCTCTCTCTCTCTCTCTCTCTCTCTCTCTCTCTGTGTTTCCTCCTGTTCCTTTCTTACGCCTCGGTCACCCCCCCATTTCTCTTTCTCGTCCTCACAGCCGGACATCGGACGCTAAACGGGACGCACCGGGCAACAACAGGACACACTGCAGGAGGATATGTGAAGTTGGAATCCTACTAAACTAAGTACGTATGTTAAACGATCTGATACACCCCAAGGGAATATAAAACGGCGTTTAGTATATACATATATATTTTTTAAATTTTCTTTAAATTTTATTACTACCTTTTTGGCATCGCATCGGCGCTTTTTTGATCCCCACTACGGAAGTTGAAACGATAAATCGTGGAGGATTATGCACAGAGTTGGGAATGAAAACAGTGAATTTTTCAACGAGGGAATTGCATGAAGGATTTTTTCCCTACTTTTTTCCGTCACATCATTTTTGGGGATTACAAAACATGTTTTCCGTCTTTTTTTTCTTTCGTTTTTTTACCCTTGTCGCTGGGCTTTTGATTTCAGCACCACGGACAGCGTCTTCACTCCCACAGACAGTCGTAGGGCATCTCCCTGGATTTTTTAATGCCTTCGTTTGAACGGAGAGAGCTGTGCGTGCATGTATGAAAAGTCACAGCA
>NW_005187404.1:123575-129224 GCF_000239375.1 Pundamilia nyererei
AAAAAAAATACAGGTTTAACTACGCTGGAATAGACACTAATGTTTCAGTTATACAGGGAATTAACCCCAGGCAAAGGGCTGTAATTTCTCGTTTTCTGCAGATCGGATTAACGAAACTATTTTACCTATTTCAACACGTTACTGACGTTTTTACATTTGACAGTTCAGGCCTAGCGTGAAGCTGTAGTGGCGTTGTTTACGTATTTTTCAGGCGTATATATTTCTTCTGTCACATTTTCTTGAGTCATAATAGTGATATTTAATTGTGCTGATATTTAATTTTAAGGAGAAAAAAAATAAATAAGAAAGCGTCACAATAATCCGTATTTAGCCCCACTGTGGATACCAAGCGGGCACCTTATCCCGTCTTCATTCAGCGTTAGACCTTCAAAGCACCTGCTCCCATTTCCACCAAGCTTTTCTGGACTCTAGTTTATTGAAAGAGGGATTGATGTCCCTGTTATGCAATAAATACTGCGAAGGGGCAACTTATACTCACCACTAACCTCACCCTGCTGTGGTTACCTTCTTTATTCAATGTGATAAAAATATCTCAGGTGATTTTCTGCGTGCTTACCAGCATATTTGCTCCATAACAAATGACTTTTTCCATCCTATTTGGTAAAGTTAACTGTCTTAATGTAGAGATTTGTTTGTGCAGCATATTAGCCCTACAAAGATGCCTCACACATATTTTTTAAATACTCTTCAATATTGCAAAATTGAAAGTAGGGTTCCATGATTTTCTAATTCATTGGTATTATTTTCAAGATTTGCCTTGCATTCTACTGAAACTAATGTGACCTCCTCTTCTCTCCTCTCTTCTCTCTATCCCATCTGCCTGTCTTTTTTGACACAAACATTTCTTGGTTGAGGGCATGCGTGTACCTGTATGTGTAATTACGACACCCGCTTCCCTCCCCCACCCCCGCCCTTCCTCCGCTCCTTCTCTGTTTTCTGTTGCAGTGTTGTGAAGTGGCTCTGTCCCTGGAGCCAAGACTTCATCCCTTTGGTGTCAGCAAGGATGCTGTGGGTTACCTTGCTGAGCACCATAGCCTTAGGATGGACCACGCCGATCCCACTACTGGAGGACTCGGAGGAGATCGACGAGCCCTGCTTCGAGCCCTGCTACTGTGAGGTCAAAGAGGGCATCTTCCACGTCCACTGTGACAATAAAGGATTTACAAATATCAGCCAGATCTCCCAGATATGGAGCCGGCCCTTCAAGCTCAACCTGCAGAGAAACTCCATGAGGAAGCTTTACTTTAACAGCTTCCTCCACCTTAACAATGCCATATCCATTAATCTGGGCAACAACGCCTTGCAAGATATTCACGCCGGAGCGTTCAATGGCTTAGGAATACTCAAACGGCTGTTCCTGCATGAAAACAAACTAGAAGTTTTCCGGAATGACACTTTCCTGGGCTTGGATAGTTTAGAGTATCTCCAGGCAGATTACAATGTTATCAAAAGGATTGAAAGTGGTGCATTCAGACACCTTCACAAATTGAGAGTACTTATATTAAATGACAATCTGATTCCTGTGCTCCCAAATTATCTTTTTAGGTCTGTGTCACTCACACATCTGGACTTGAGAGGAAACAGACTAAAGACATTGCCATACAAGGGCACACTGGAGTATATTGGGAGGAGCTTAATGGAAATCCAGCTAGAGGAGAACCCCTGGAACTGTGTCTGTGAAATTGTCCAGTTAAAAACATGGCTGGAGAGAATTCCCTACACAGCTTTAGTGGGTGAAATCACATGTGAATATCCTTTCCACTTACATGGGAAAGACTTAAGGGAAATCAAACGCAGTGAGCTCTGTCCTTTGCTCTCGGATGCAGAGATAGAGGCCAAGCTGGGAATTCCCAGGATTCCATTCAACAATGAGAACACATGGCCTACTAAACCTTCCTCAATGCTCTCCTCCTTTCACAACACAGCCTCTTCTGTGGAATACAAGGAAAGAGTTGTAAAACCCACCAAACGACCTCGACCCACAAAGAACCCCCCAACTCCCCGTAGCATCTACCCAGGCATCAACCAGCCCCCAATTGCAGGTTATCAAACAAGGCCCCCTATTCCAATAATTTGCCCTGCTGGATGTATTTGCAATCTTCATATCAATGACCTGGGGCTAACGGTAAACTGTAAAGAGAAAAGCTTTCATAACATCTCAGAGCTTCTTCCACGGCCCCTCAATGCCAAGAAATTGTATCTCAGTGGAAACCTAATACAGAAGATCTATCGTTCTGATTTCTGGAACTTCTCAAGTTTGGATTTACTGCATTTAGGTAACAATCGGATATCTTATGTCCAGGAAGGCGCCTTTATCAACCTACCGAACTTGAAAAGTTTATATTTGAATGGGAATGACATTGAGAGACTCACCCCTGGGATGTTTCGGGGGCTTCATATGTTGAGTTATCTTTACTTTGAGTATAATGTCATTCGTGAAATACAGCCTCATTCCTTTTCCCTGATGCCAAATCTCCAGCTGGTTTTTCTCAATGACAACTTGTTGCGTTCCCTCCCCACTGATGCCTTTGCTGGAACCAACCTTGCACGTCTCAACCTCCGCAACAATTACTTCCTTTCCTTGCCCGTGCATGGTGTACTGGAGCATCTGACCTCGATTGTCCAGATTGATCTCCATCAGAACCCCTGGGACTGCTCCTGTGATATCATTCCCCTCAAACAGTGGTTGGAAAAGCTCTCCTCTGTTATTGTAGTTGGAGATGTCATCTGTAAGACACCAGAGTTTGCTTTTGGGAAGGATCTGCGTTCACTTGAGGTTGAAGTCATCTGTCCCGAGCTTAAATATTCTTCAGGCCCATCCCCAGCTCTGCCTGGTGGGAATGACTTCACCACAGGGAGCTCTGACATGGGGGTGGCAGGTGGGAGAGGTGCTGTCCCACTGTCTGTCCTCATCCTTAGCCTACTAATCCTCTTCATATCTGCTGTGTTTGTGGCCGCTGGGCTTTTTGCTTTTGTTCTTCGTCGCCGGAAAAAGTTGCCCTTCCGGAAACGTTCTGAGGTAGATCTGACAGGGATCCAAATGCAATGCAGAATTTTTGAGGACCCACCAAGGCAAAGCAGTTCCGGGAACACTGGCACACCAGAGAAACCTACGCAGAGTATGCACACACACACCCATGCTAGTCACACACATGCTCATGGCCACGTCTATGATTACATCCCTCATCCTGTGACTCAGATGTGTAACAACCCCATTTATAAACCTAGAGAAGGGGAGATAGCAGAGGAGGAGAGAGCACAGTTTTCTGAGAAGAAAGACAATGGGAGCAGTAGCAACAGTAACTACAGAACCTTATTAGAGAAAGAGAGAGAGTGGACCCTGGCTGTCTCCAACTCTCAGCTCAACACCATTGTTACAGCCAACCACACCACGGCTGACATGGCAGGATTTCATGAGAATGGAGGGCTCTGCCCAACAGTGATTGACAGTCAGAGGCCCACGCCTACTGTTGGTTTTGTAGACTGTTTGTATGGGACAGTACCCAAATTAAAGGACATGCATGTGGCGCATGCACACCCACCAGGCATGCAGTACCCTGATTTGCAGCAGGATGCACGGCTAAAGGAGACGTTGCTTTTCACAGCGGGAAAAGGTTGCTATCCCGACCCGTCCCAAAGTGATTACCTTGAGTTGAGGGCCAAACTTCAAACCAAGCCGGATTACCTCGAAGTCTTGGAAAAGTCTTATCGGTTTTAACATCTCTAGCCCATGGACAAAAAAAAAAAAGACACAACGTCAACTTATTCACTTTGCCACCCTCAAAACGAACTCACCCAAAATCCATGTTAAAAAAAAATGAAACAAAACAAGCATAAAAAAACCAACTTGAAAATGCAGCATGATATAAAATAAAATATTATATTACAGTCACAATGTTTCCCCCCCAAATCACTTTGGAGGAGAGGCCATTCTCAGATAATTCAATTAAGTGCCTTTTTTTCAGAGTAGCCAGCAATGTCAACAGCCGTTATTTTTATAATATATAAATATCTCAATAAGTCCACGAGAGAGGAAAAGAGAAACAAGAGGGGCACTGGGGAATAAAACATACAAACCATCCTACATCTGTCACTAAAATCCATTTTTATGGAATTACACGATGCTGTACCAGATTCACTGAAGACGCACGGGAGCTGGACGTCTCCCTGATTTTGGGGTTTTTCTTTCTCTCTTTTTCCCCTGACTAGGATGTACAAACACCCGGAGGCCGTGCACATTAAGTTTGTAGGAAATGATCAAAAGAGAGAAAAAAAGAATATATATACATATATATATTAAAATGAACTGCAGTTTGCTGCATGCACTTGCTTCGGTGCAGGAAGTGAGAGGATTTTCTCAGAACTATCCAATGACATTATGAACAGAGATACTGCAACGCATTTACAGTTCAGTGTTCTATTTAATTTTTATATCTTATTAATATGGTTATTACTATTAATGAGGACTTCTGTCTATATCAGGGTGCTTCTCGTAAAAAGGATGCGCCGACGCACGGATGGCAAAAACATTTGTGAATATTACAATAAGACAATGCCGAAGGTTTTCTGGATATTTCCACACACTTTGTTAAGACCCAACCCTTCTCCCCCTTCTCCCCAACCCCCCACCCCACCCCTCCATTACTTCTGGATTCCCCATCGCCACCCACTAACGGCTTTGTAGGAGGCACTTTTAATGTTTTCTCTCTCACAAAGATTTGAAGAAAAATGTGCATATATTTATTCTGTAATTTCAGTGAAGAATTTAATTGTAAAGGTAATGTTAAATCAGTGTATAGTGATTATGCGTCTGGTATAGCCTTCTTAATAAAAACAAACTCTTCAATCAAATGATGAAAGGCTGAATTGGGCAGGGACGTGTGTGTGGAGCACTACTGACAGGGACTATATTTGGTGTCCTGTTACAAAAAGGCATGATGAAGCTCTGGTCAGCCATCATGAGAAAATGCTGCTAGAGTCAGAATAACAGTGTGCTAGACAAGAATGTAGCGGGAAAAAACATTTAAACTAAGTTCAGCTTAGTGATATTTTTCAGATTAGTACTAAATTTATATACGTTTTAAGTTAAGTGTTGGTAAGATAACCAGATTTATTTATTTTTCCTAAAAATTTTTATGTCTATTCATAGTATTCCCTATGGTCTTTACCTGCTGAATGTCTTAGTGTACCGTTTTTTTCACCTCTACATTGCTGGTCTCAGTTGGATAATACCTGGAGCAAAAATCAAGTGCAATGCCACAACACGTCACGCGAATGCTGCGGGGTTTGAAATGGATATAGCAGTTGATACCAAATCAGTGAGGCATGCTGCGATTGTCATTATCTAAACGGGTATTGCTGATGTAGGCTAATAAACAGTAATTGAGAGGGTGAATGAAAACGTGATTGGAAGATGCTCTTTGAATTTGCACATCTAATTTCTGTGACTCCCTCCACAGTAGCAGTGTGGATTCGCTCCACTGGAGGGCGATAAAAAGGTGTTCAGATTCAGTTGGGCATTTATTAGATTTGATGCAGTTATGAGGTGATGCACAAATTGTTCATCCTAAAAGGTCATACAATCTCATATTCAGATGAATGGTCATATGAATTATTTTTAAAGTATAT
>NW_005187404.1:130219-139793 GCF_000239375.1 Pundamilia nyererei
TATATATATAGCAACACACATAAAAGCTTCCTTTATCTGACTGACCCTAAGGTCAAAATATATGATCAGCATTTTTAGTGTGCACTCAATTTGATTAAAAATATAATGCATTACATTGTCGACTCGCAAGTCACACCATCATTTCTTTTTTAATGATTCATAAAAAAAATGGGATCACTGATAATTTTGCTTTACCCCAGTATCTTGGCTACCTTTTATCCTAACCCACCCACCATAGTATTTCACAAATGAGTGTTGGGCTTTGTCCCATTATCTCATGCTGAGTGGTTTTATCCCAATAAATCCTCTTGTTATCCTGCGCTAATATCTCCAAGTGATTTCATACTTTAGTGGAATGCTAGATAAAGGAGACCAATAGGAGAACAGGATTGATGCATGTTTCTTTTCCATGTGGAAAATTGCTTTTACCTATTGATGTTGAAATTGGCATTTGAGTTAACCTATTCCTTCTCTCAAGGTTTCTACACCAGCAAGGCTAATGTGGGGTTTTTTGGTGCTGTTTTGGTTTGTTCTTTGCCTTCACTGTGTTACCGTATCTCTGTTTTATGGATTCTTTTCCCTACTTATGTTTTACTGCCTGCCTAAATGCTTCATTGTGATTCTGGGCTTTGGCTCCATTGGGTATTGGGATCACTGAAAATTCTGAAGACTTCCATCTAATTATTTAAACAAATTCGAAATCATATTGAAGGAGAAGATCTGTGCTGATATTGCAAGAGCTTTTGTTTGTTTCCACCTTAATTTTATCAGGCTATTGATGAAAACTGATTGGTAGTTTACTGGTAATTTTAGACTGACTGCCTTTTTTCATCATGCAGTTATCACAAAAATGTATGAAGTATAATATAATATAGGCAAATGCAAGCAAACGATCACAAATAACAGATAATTCTATTTTAATTGACTGATTTAATCCTTGACCATGGCCGTGCTGTTTCATATGAACTCATTTAAGCTATACCACAAGTTTATTAGATAAGCTTTTGTGGGCTCTCCAAACTACTGAGTTTATTCCAAGCATTTGATGTAAATGTAAGTGGAAAATCTTTATGTTGTATGGAATCAGTAACCCAAAAGTGACTGTGACATGCAGACTTTTATTTGATCTCAAATGGTGTTAGGTATGGTGTTATAGGTGGTATAGTTTGCCAGAGGAGAAGGCAGAGGACATAATGATAGGATGATGGAAGATAGATAGAAAGACACACAGTCAGCCTTGAAGAGCCTGAAATGAAAGAGTATAAAGTACAGAGACAGCGTGTTAGGAAGCAAGGGTTGTGACCATGTATAGTGTGTGTGTGTGTGTGTGTGTGTGTGTGTGTGTGTGTGTGTGTGTGTGTGTGTGTGTGTGTGTGTGTAATGCGTGATATGCTTTCTCCATTTGGGAAACAGAGAATTATCTCCAGTTTGCTGAAAAAGCCAATCTGTCTCTGACCATGGTGCTGAAGTTGCAGTCTATTGCAGGTGCTGTATACAAAGGCACGTTCTACTTTTTATGCATATGTGTGTTGGTGTGTGGTGGGAGACTTGGGTAACGCTCTCTCTAGCCTTTCTATATTTATTTTGTTTCTCAGAGCTTATCTAAGTTTTCTGTGATAATGCTGATGACTCAACTAACTTCTGGTTGTCTTTGTGGTGTCATGAAAGTGCTAAATTTAAATCTGCTGTAGGTTTGGCCATAGCACTAGCATCTGTGAACAGAAAGACTTTTCTTTTACATGATATAAGCACATTTCATTCAATAGTGATGAGCTTAAGTGATTTAAAATAAATCTGTTCTGTGTAGGAATAGAACCTTTAAATATTTATGCCCTCATTTAGAGCTTTGATGTCTGTAACGAAGCATGTTCTCTAATATATGAGCCCAAAATCTCCCATAAGCGTTCAAATGGGTGGAGCTCTGGTGATTGCAAAGCAAGTAGCATACCATTTTCATACTCACTGATGACCTCTTGTGCCTTGTGGATGTGGACATTATTGTCCTAGAAGACTACATTTTCATCTGCATAGAAACATTTCATCACAACAACTTTGTGATGATTTTCAGTGCCTCTGCAAATTAATATAAGCATTAATATAATTAATATAAGGTTTAAGATTGTCCTTTTTCATAAAAAGAGAATTTAAAAGCATAATGAAAAGCCCCCCCCCCAAAAAAAAAAAAAAAAAAAGCTATAGTTTGCTTACTACTGAGATCATGAAAAACCCTTTAACACATCACTCATCTATGCTGCAGTGCAGGAGCTCAGCTGACCCAGTATGTTGGAGAGAAAGTGAGAGGTGGGGGAGAAAGAGAGAAGAAAGGGGTGCAGAAAATTGTACAGTGAGAGTGAGGGAGAGAAAGTGAATCTCAACCCTCTGCAAGTTCTGCTGCTGCCTTTGCTCTAAAGCTCTGCATTCGTATTGTTTGCTAGTGAATTTCAGGTCCCCTGAGACCATGGCCCACTCTCCTTTCTGAAAATACTGCAAGTTTGGGAAAAGTTGCAGTCATTTGTGCTGCTCAGCAGTGTGCCACAGTTTTAGCTATTGTATGTAAGAAAGATTAACAAATCTGTGTCGTTGTCTCTTTTTTTTCAGAAAAGAGGAGGGGAGGACAAGAGGCATAATTTCATAAAATAAAATATGGAGCATGGTGTCCCTGGCTGGTGTTCTGAACAGTCCATCTCTCTCTCTCTGTTCCGCAGTGTGGGGCCTACTTTGTGCTTTAGCGTGGAGTAAATTTACTATGGACTGCTGCAGTTGCCTTCTTGTTATTCTGCTCCCTCTTTCCCTCCTCCTTCTAATGAGATGACATTTGCACAAAGTCACTCATCTGTTTCCTCCCATGAGTCCTGATTTCACATGGTTTTCATTTTCCTCTGCCTCACTTTCAACCTGTTTGTTTTTCCATCTAATATTCTACCCTTCTGCCCCCTGGTACAGCTACCCATCCATGTATGTGTTATTTAGTACATATCTACACAAACAGCAAACGGTTTACCTACCGACCTTGATGGTTGTCTGTATGTCTTGGATGGGCAATATTTGACCAATATAAAATGAGTTCAGTTGTAGAGTTGCTTTTCTTTGTCTGACATGGTGGAAATACGTTTTCTAGTAATCTCCAGGGATGAGGCTAGATTACTGAGTGTTTCTGTCTATACAGTGCTAGCCAGGTGCATTGCATTTTAGGGGTTTACAAGTGACCCAACAAAATAGGTAACAGTGCTTGAAATGAGAGCCTGCTACCTGAGTAGTTTATTTTGGACATCAAATACATGACTCTCTGCTGGGCTGCTGTGTTTCTTGATGTTGCAGACAACAACAAAAAAGGTACATATGATTCCATGATGTTATTGGAACTTTAAATGGAATTCTTTCATCGAGTATTTATACTTTTTTTAGAGAGAAATTAAGTTCAATATAAGGGAGACTAGTTTCTCTTGTGCTTCTGTGTAGTGGTTTGACATTCAGCTGCTCCACTCAGATCATGAATAGTTTATTGGCCAAGGTCACCCGCTGGTTGCTTGTTTAGCTGATGTGCCTGGTTGTTTAAGTGCATAATGTAAAAGCTGCCTTCAGGGGGTTGATTGCTGATGCAGATTTAGAGATGTTTGGCATTCAGAGATTTAGTGAAAGCGAAATGTAGCTGCTGATTTAAAGATAAAAGCATCAAAGCATGTGTTTAATTTCTGCCAGTACACCCAGCCTTGAATGGTGCAATGCCGACCTCTGTGCCAGCATACCGTGCTTATTTGAGTGACATTGCAATTGTGAATGAGGAGCAAAAGAAGTTAGAGGGAAGCAGAGATGATGACTGAAGAAGAAGCGAGAAATGGAAGAAAAAAGAGGGGAAGTAGAGATGAAGGGAGAGGGTCGAGTCTTTCTCTATCTGCTTTTTCCACAGTACAGATTATGGTGCACTTGCTGGCTGCTCAAGTTGTGTGACTATGGATGGAACATCCCACACTAATGCTTTAAATATGTACTGCAGAGTAAAGCAAATTAGATTTGCATGTGATATAAATGATTTATGTTTTTTCCAGGGTTACCGTCGAGCAAACCTGAATTTACGAGGTCAATTGATGTATACATTCAAATGTAATTATTCTACATGAATATTGCTTTTATACATATGAATAGAATTTATAGCTTATTTCTGTGTGTGTGTGTGTGTGTGTGTGTGTGTGTGTGTGTGTGTGTGTGTGTGTGTGTGTGTGTGTGTTTGTGTGTATGTTGTTGGCTTGGACTGTTCAATTGGCTTGCTTACTTCCATTAGTCTGAGGCTATGGCAATTGTACAGAGAGAGGGCAAGTGGTGGAGGAGGAGGCAAGTGAGCAGTAATAGGGGGAAAAGAGTGATGTAGGACATATGGCAGAAGACAGAAAGGGCAGAGGTATGCCTAACAGGCTGGCATAGAGGGAATAAATAACATGTGTGTTTTGATCTTTCACTGGAATATCTGGTATCTGTTATGTTTCCCCCATGAGGCACAGCACGTTGTTCATTTGCGTCTACTGCTAATGTCGTAATGTCTTAAGAAGCCTAATGGTAGTTAAGTTACTGTGTTACAGGTTGTGTTTTAGAGCCCCGGTAGAGCTGCAGATATTTTTATTTTATTTATTAATGTGGGTGTGTGTATGTGTTGATAGGGTGGGCTTGTCAGGGTGGGGGGTTCATTTGACTTACCAGTGAAGAAAACTGGTGTGTTCCCCACTGATCTAATGTTAGTCAAACATTTCTGCTTGGTTAGTGAGGATAATGATACTCATATATTATGTGTGTGTGAGTGTGTGTAATGATGTGGAGCTGTTATGCTTGTTAAAGTGCTCTGTAAAAACTACTACAGCAGAGAGAGAGAGGGGTTTGTGGAGAGTTTTGCCTAATGTGCAGGGATTGCTTGTGTTGTTAGTGTCATCTGAACAATGGAGGAGTTAGCTTAATTAAGGCCTGGCGGTTTGAGAGGATCAGCGCACCCTCACAAACACACTTCGATACACTTCAATAGGTTATAAGAGTAGTGTACCCCCTCCCCACCCCCCGCAATATCATCTTTGGAATTTATGGAGAAGCCTACAAGTGTGAACTCAGGAGAGCTTGTGTTTCGTATGGTCACTGTTAAGTGATTGTATCATTTCTGTGGTGGTGTAAATAGAGTCACACCAACAGGGTGAACTTGAAGGTAAGCGATTTTTTTTTTCATTTAAAGGCATCACAGATGACTCTTGGTGAGGTTTCTGCTGCTGCTGTGTGTTGCTGGTGTGTTGCTGGTGTGTGTGTGTGTGTGTGTGTGTGTGTGTGTGTGTGTGTGTGTGTTTCTTTGAGCAATGTCTAGAGATTGTGTGGGTTGTGGAGAGAATCCATAATGCAGCCCTATAATTCAGGCAGAATGCTGATTCACAGTAACAGGTAGGACAAAGGCAGTATGCTTGCATGGGATGGAGTGGGAGGGGTGCAAATGCCTGCATGGGCTGCATGTTCCTTTGCTTACAAATGTAGAGCGTGCGTTTTTACAGATATTTTTTGTCAGTGTACATTCCTGTGTTTCCCTGCAGGTTTTATGTGAACAGTTGTATATAGGCAGGTGTGCATTCAAGGTATCCATTGTGTGTGTGCATGTCTGTGTGTGTGTGTGTTAGAGAAGCCGAGGACCCTTAGACATACAGAACTCGACAGAAAAGACCCTTGGATTACGTGTGTGTGTGTGTGTGTGTGTGTGTGTGTGTGTGTGTGTGTGTGTGAGAGAAAGAGACAGTTGGATAGTCAGATAAAAAAAAACACACATACACAGGAAAAAAGCCCCCATCCAATTCCCTGTAAGCTGCTGTCACTCTTCTTCCCACTATCTCTTCTTCCACCCTGGTCTGTTTTCCCTCTCCTTTCCTGCCTGGAGATGAGAGGGCAGGGTGTGATAAGAAACCAGGGGAAAAGAGGAAAGAGTGATGAGATGGAAGGAGGAGAGAAGAGAAGAAGGGAGATAAACAATGTAGACACTGCAGACAAGTGAAATTATCGATACCATACTAAAGGATGAAAGGGGAGATGGGGAGGAGGGTACTGTAAAGAGTATACAGTATTTCCCAATGTCCAATGTATATGCATGCTTAACTACTCTGAGTAATTTTTGGAGCTTCTTGGCTTCAAGAATGAGTGAACGGCGAAGAGAAGAGTTGAGCAGATGGACATGTAAATGAAGAGGTTGAACTGTAAAATGTAAGGCTGTATATTTTATCAATGCAATCTGAACTTGCACGGAAGGCAAAAGCTAGGGTAATTTATCACAATTTTCACTGGTCATTACACCAAATTATTTTGTTTTGAAAAAAAAAACCCAGAGAGAGCGAGAGAGACATCACTTGGGATTTGCAGAGAAAGATTGCTGCTTCATTTAATTGGAGCATTTAGCATTTTTGCTTGCATCAGTTTTCTGAAAGTGAAAAGAAATGGAGGCAAATTAGTAGTTAGGCAAAGGGGAACAGGAGGTGCGGTTATACCAAAAATAATGAAAAACAGGGATGGACATATAAACATTTGTCAGTTCCTCAGTGGCCTCAGGCCCCTTCTTTTGGTCAGCCAGTCCATTGTCTTCTTGTATTTCAGAAGTAGCTTTGAAAGTGGACTCCCTCTTTCTGACCAGAGTCTCTTCGTCCTCTCTCACATCCTTATCCTTCCCTCCATCTCTTGGAGCAGTAGAAGCAGCATTTGATGGATCGTTTGGGTCGGCAGGGTTGACAGGCAGGTTGATGTAAGAGACAGAGAGAAGGAAAGACATGGTGTGCATTTGTGTATGTGTGTGCTTCTAAAAGACAGAAAGAAAAAGGTGGTGAGGTGGCCGCCCTCTTTCTCCCCTTCACCTGTTTTTCTTTTTCTTTTCATCTCCCTTTGAGGGCCTCATACTTTATGTCACTTCTATCAGATGCTAATACTTTGACCCCAACAAGCTTCTGCCCCACCCTTCTTTGTCTTTCTGTATCAGATTATTGTTTTATAGGTGAGATGACTGCTGCTAACCTGTGGGAAACATAACTTCTAATATATTTACTCACTGAACAGAACAAAAATAATTACTCACAACAATGGCAGCATTATGATTAAGAAAACAGTGCTGATCATCACTTTACAAATCCAATGTTGTGTTGGGGAATTTTCAATTGTGACGGTCGTGGTGGCCCACCCACCACGACACTGTTGCAAACCAAACACAAGCCAGTGGCAGGATCTTTGGCCGTAAACAAAAAGCCCATGCAATCCTGATACTGCAGAACACCCCCACATAGGTCCTGTTTCTGAGATCCAGTGGTTCAGCCGTGTCCTGGCAGCTGGTTTTAATGTTGTGGCTTATCTGTATTAATCCTATTTTCTCCTAAAATGCGTATAGCTTCAAGCCATTGTATTATCGTTGTATTATATACCACCCATTTGCAATATGAAGTGCCAGCCAGGCGATATCTATCTAGCTTAATTTAAATGTGATTACACTAATCACATTATAGCGCTTTTCCTTAAAGAAATGCTTTTCACCTTTAATTTAATCCAAGAGCACCCTGCCTTGCACAATTAACCCTTTGACACATATAATTTAATGCATGAGATGGAAGTGTAGTAGTCTCAGCAGAGCACACGTTTACATGAAATGGCAGAGAGCTGTTGATAGTGCTTTTATGTTACGCTTATCTATGGTGAGCCAAAACTCAGAGCAGAAAACTATTGATTACAGTCATGGATACCTAAACTGTGCTTTGTGTCTAAGAGATAAAACAGCGCTTTAATGTCATATACTTCCCTTAATGTCTTATACAAGCTCTTACCTTCACTTTACTATTATGACTCTGTCTGTGTTGTAACACAACACCCAGACTGATCACATATTGTTCAATTGTTGAGTTTAGAGAGAAACAAGAGGACATGGATATACCATCTTTATTTTCTGCATTTTGAACTCTTAAATGGGTGAATGAATGCTCAAGAATGCATGAGTACACAGATCCAGGGTCTTTAAGAGCTTGAAGTGGACTGACACCGAGATTGTGGCCAGGAGCTGTTGGTTATCTATGTATGTCAGAGGGAACTATTATGCCTCAGTGGGCCTCAGTGGGTCTCAGTAGGATATAAAGGACTGAGAATGACTTGCAAATGTATTGCACTTGTATCTTCCACGTTAAGACAGAAACACACACACACACACACACACACACACACACACACACACACACACACACACACACACACACATATGACATTAGAGTCAGAGCGTATTGTTTTACATTCCTGAGAATGTTGTGTTCATGGGTTTATACTTTGACATCCTCAGCATCTTGTTCCTGTTTTGGTTGTTCAAAATACATGTGAAACACTCATGAAATGCGACTATCTATAGGTAAGCAGGTGAAGCTGTTTGCTGTTTTTTTGTTTTGTTTTGTTTGTCCAGATTTTGCTTAAAAATGTATGTGGGATCTTAAAGGTGCCTATCACAGTGTAGGATGAGTTTCACTCATTTGTCTGACAGCACACACTTGAGAGAGCTAAATTTATGATTGAGTTCTCAAAAGACATTTAAAATTGAGAAGGGTGTTTTGTAATCTTTACCTTTACCACTATTGTCCTCTCCTATTTATATTCTGTGCTAACCCTGCTTAATTAGCTTTACTTCACTGTTTTTTTTTATGTCATTGTGAAAGAGTTACATGTCATCTATTCATGTGTTGTCACAATAACTAGCTTTTAAAAGTGTAGCCAAAAGTGAAAAGAAATAGTTCAGTCATTTGAACAAGATTCTTTTTAAAAAAAATAGTAACAACAAGAGAAACAGAAAACTAATTTTGAGAAAAAGATGGAAAAAAATGTACTTTCTCATAACTTTGTGTCTGTGTTTGTGTTGATGTCTGTGTTTGTGTGTTTTCCTGTGTGTTCACATTGTAGATCTGAGTTTAGGCTGTTGCTTTGCAGACCTGATTGAATCACTCCCCTGGATTGGTCGACACATCAGTAAAGCCTGACATGGCAAAGGGCTGCTGCTGAGCTCGCACTGCTTTATTTATCACCCCAGTGTGTGTGTGTGTGTTTGCATGTGTGTGTGTGGGTGTGTGTTTGTGTGTGTGTGTGCGTTCTTGAATATCATGGTTTCTCACAAGGATATCTTTGGTATGGATGCATGTGTGTGTGAGAGAGGAGCTGGAGTAAGTTTGTGCGAATGTGAAAACATCCACATATATACACACGGGCATTCAGGACTTTGGACTCAGTTCAGCTTCTGTGTTCTTTGTTGTATATGTGATATTTATACCACAAGGACAATGGTGAAGTCAGGAACAAAATTCCAATGAAGTGTGCGTTTATTTGCATCTATGTGTGTGTCAGAGTGTGTGTGTGTGTATGTTTTTACAACACAAGGACAGTGATGTGGAGAGGAGCTGCATACTGATTAACTGAAGTCGAAGAGAGGGCCTTTGTGTTGGCAGGCAGATCCACACAGCAACAACAAGTCATTCACCTAATTTAGGACACACACACACACACACACACACACACACACACACACACACACACACACACACACACACACACACACACACAC
>NW_005187404.1:139813-162722 GCF_000239375.1 Pundamilia nyererei
CACACACACACACACACACACACACACACACACACACACACACACACACACACACACACACTTCTGAATCACAGATCTCACCCCTGAATCTTTCTCAAAATGCTGCAGAAGCTGCATGACGAGACACTTTGAGAGGAACATTTTTTGTCACCAGCTGCTGTGCTGTACTTATGCTGTTTATCTTTCAGTAGTCTAATAGTTTTTTTCCCCTAATTATCGTTACAGCTATATAGATATGCCATAACTCTTCATTGTCTCTGAATCAGCAAAGAGGTCATTAGAAAAGAAGGAGGGGGATAGAGTTGAATGAAGGGAGGATAATGGATAGAGGGAGACATGGGGTGAATGAGAGGGAGGACAGAAAAGATCAATGCAGTCTGTACTTTGAGATAATCTGCATATCATGGAACAATGCAAGGCGGGAGTGTAGTTACAGAAATACAGGAAAGCACACAGCAAGTTTTCTTGTTTTACTTTCATGGAAGGAAACAGGAAGACACAGGCAGGAGAGGAGTTGAGAGCAGAAGAGGTGATGAGAACGTAAAGTCTCTTTATGTCAACTTCAGGGAGGGTGAAAGCATGTGGCAAGGGTGTATCTGAATGAAAGATAATCGAAGCTACGGAAAGTGTGGCTGAGAAAGAAAGAGAGTCACGCTGCTGGAGGAGTGAGAGTGACAGACCGAAGGGGGATTTGCAGTCTTCTTCAAAGATAAGCACACTGTTTTCTTTCACACATACTCATGGTGACACCATGTGCAAGTGTGCACGTACATTAAGACACACAGACACATGCACACACAACCAACACTTTCTGTTGGAGCAAGCTCTTGGCATCTGACAAAAGTTCACCCTCTCACGTTTCCATAGCAACGAGGACATCGTTGTTGCTGCACATACGGCCCAACAGCCAGCCTGACGAGAGAAAAAGAGTGAGAGAGCAAAAGATAATTAAGGTTTAAATGAATATCCTAATTTGATTGGAAAAAAGAAATGATTGGAATGTCATGGAGGAAAAAGTGTGTGCTTTTTTTAAAACTGACATTTAACCAACATGTCATTTGGTAACAACAGAGATAGACAATAGAGATAGTGAATTTAGCTGGGGTAAACCATCCAAAGCAAAGGTGCACAAGAGAAGTGAAGAAGAGGGTTTAGGTCAAAGTGGAGCAGGTGGAGACGAGTGTCACGGGTGATTTATGACAGAAGAATAGAAGCGAGGTTTAAATGGAAGGTTTGCAAGAAGGTGGGGGTTTGGAGACTGTGGCAATGACACAAAGACAGAAGGTGAAGCTGCAGGTGGCAGATTTGAAGATTTTTGTATGGAGTGACCAAGAGGGACAGGATTAGAATGAGTAGAAGCATAGTGGACATATTGGAGAAAACATGTTGAAGATGGAAAAGAAGAAACCCACAGAGAAAATTCATGAATGTAGTGAAGGAGGACATGAAAAGAGTTGGTGTGACAGAAGTGGATGCTGTGGATAGAACACAGTGGAAGCAGATGATGCACTGTGGTGACCTCAATGACTGTATAAAAGATGGACGACGCAACACCGCCTCCTCCCATTGTGCAAAAATGAAGCCAAAATATCCCGCTTGTGGAGGCTGCCATCTTGCAAATTTGGAGCCAGAGTCTGCGCAGTAGTGACTTGAGGTGGAGCGACTGTGTAACGCTCCCGCTCACACACCCGCTGGACGTGACCGCAAACACGCCCCCCTACACTTTTTACGTAGCCCGGCTCAAGTTTTTTGCTGGTTTACCGCGACTGACAACTCGTTTAATTAAGGTAAATACAACCATGTCACTGTTTTTTAAAAAAGACACACAGCTGATCGTCTTATAGTTCTGAAACATCTAAAATCATTCTGTTGTTAATTTGTTTGCTAGATTAGCCACTAGCATACGCACTGTGTTGGAGGCTTGTTGCTAGCTAGTTAGCGATGCTACACACCTGTTACTCTAATAGTCTGTGTTATTGAATGATTCAGCACTCCTTATGTTTTTTTTATCCATTTTTAGACAGCGATGAGATCAGCTGCACACTCCACAGATGCCCAGAGTTACTGTTAATATCAAAAATATAATGCTGTCCTTTGAGATTTTAACATAAGACTGTGAGTGTAATGGATCTAAAACTGTTTAAATCTTCAGAGCCCTCTACAGCCTGGTAAAAACATCAGCAGAACGTTTCAGTAGTGTAGTCTAATTTGTTTTTTTCATTTAATAATAGAATCCATATTATATCAACAGCTACATTCACTCTGGGGCAAAACTAGTGAGGGAGACCATCAGGACCAAGCTGGGTTTCTAGGTCCAGAGGTTTGGAGAAACTTCTTCCCTTTCTTTCATCACAGCTGTCCTGTGCCATAAGTTCTGTTGACCCACTGTAAGAGGCATCATTTAAGAAACACCAGGACCACTGAAGCTCATCACACTGATCAAGCAGGACTCATGATCTTTACCAGCAGCTCCCTCACAGGGAAATCTTCAGCACTCCTCTGTAGGCCCGCCCCAGGAGATGGATGAACCCAGCATTTCATGAACACTGTGATGGAGACCTTTGGTTTGTGTAATATTATAAATACTCGGATACTCCCCAGAGGCTCCAGTCTTTTACATAAAGATATTATATTCAGTCCTGTAGAAAGTTATATATTTAAAAATATATTATTCTCTCTGGTTACTCTGGTATGAATAACTCTGAATCACTTTATGGTAAATAACACACCATCTGCAAAAAACTGTAAAAGAATTCCAGATGACAAGTTTGTAGTTCAACATACAAGTGACAACCTTTGACCTTCATCAGGTTATATTTAATTGTGTCAGAGAAACTCAAACGTGCTCTTCATGCAGCTGAGTACATCAAGTGTTTAAAACAGAAGCTTTGCAGGTCTGAGATTAGCAGCTCTGTGAAACACCAAACTGAGGTCCTGTTAATGCTAGTGACACAGTTACATGGATGATTAATCCTTTTATTTTTTTGTCCTTAACTTTATCAATAAAACAGCTGCAGCTTTCACTACAGCACATGTGGTACTTTAACCTTTGTACTGTTTTCATCAGTTCATTTTGCAGTTAACATGTGAACATGTTGGATGATCTGTCTGCTGTCATTGGGTGGTGCTGAGGTCTGAATCTGAGGGCAGCCCTTGTAATCACAAAGAGAACAGAACCATCAAACTTAAATATAAATTTTATCCCTCAAAGTTGAAATAAAGCTGATTCTTCTGTCCTCACACACTCAGGATCTGAAGTTCTTTTACATTTTTTCAGTATTACAGTACACTACAGTACTTTAATCCATAGTTCCTGATTAATGAGTTACTGAAGTACAAGCTTTTAAAAAAATGTTACTGTCTTTACAGATGTGGCAAGAGACTGAAAACATGCCGTTTTTTGCACATCTTTAATATTCAGCTCTGCACAGGAACTGAAGCAGGGTGCAGCCTGTTGCTTTTACAGTATAATACTTGTAATAAAAGTACAGTAACAGTAATTAGTGACTGAGTAGCCCGGAGCGTTTCTCTTGATTTCTTTAGTCAGGGTAAATTCATTCACCTGCACGGGTTAGCTAAACGAACCACCACAGCCGAGTGCTCATTTTAGCTAGCTAGGTCTCAGGAACTAGCTAAGGACGGTAGTTACAGATTAGCTTACAAACACGTTTAACTTACCGAAAAAGTGCAGCGGGGCCTCGGGTCCTTCTGTCGGGTAGTCCAGTTTACTGAAGAACACCTCAGGCTGTCAGGTTAAAACACTCGGTCGTGTTTTCGTAGAGTAAATGCTGGCCCTCCTCTCAGAGCCTACGTTCTATCTGCTATTCCCGAACAGAGATATGCAAGTTTCTCCGTGACTGCAGCTGTCAGTCAAAGCTGTTATGATGACGTTTCACCCCAATTTAACATCACCGCGGTAGGAATTAGAATCAAACTTATGGGAAAGGAGACCCCTTTGGACATCAATCAGCATGATGAGAACTATTGAAAACAAAAGAAAGAATCTTTGGAAAAATATTATCTGAGGAGAATAAATTTATTTTAGTCGGACCCCGACTAACATGGAGGAGGCGGGTTTATGACCTATACTGCAGCCAGACACCAGGGAGCGATAGAGACGTTTCAGCTTCATTTTTGGGGATATATACCAAGTATCAGACTGTTATAAAAATATTGTAAAATTGGACTGTTAACAAGGGAAACTTGCATTTGATTATTTTTTTTATTTTATTTTTTTTACAAAAATCTATACAGGCTGAACTTTTGTAAAACACATACAGAACCAGAAACACCTTGTCTCAGCAACATGTCAGCTAGTTTCTTGATGTTTAGATTTCCTTTGATCTCTTCTTCTTTGAGTTTGTTTGGCAGGCAGAGAAGATGAGTGAGTGAAGCTGTGGGTGTTTTATAAGGCTGAAGCTGCCAAAAGTAACTGTTCTACAAGTCTCTCTGTACTTGGCAAAATCACACACAAATATAGTATTACATGTATTATTACGTGCCGTATTACATCTTCTGAAGAAAACTGTATGCAAGAAAGCATAATTAGTTTTAACATATAAATATATTAGATAAAAGCAATTTACTGTATATGTAAAATTCCCTTTCTTCAGTTTAATCAAATATGTGTTTGTCCAAACCTACTTTCAAACTCTTTCATTTGCATTCCAACTACACACATGTAAAGTTTTGCTAATCTTTGCTTGTCTACCACATTAGCAAAATCATCCATAAAGGATTTCAAAAGTACTTCCCCCTACATTAGATGTCTTTAAGACCTGCATTTTGGCAGAATGACAGATTTCAGTCATAGAGTGAATACAATACCAGCCTTACAGTTGCAGTTAATGGTTATAACCATCATTCTCTATCACCAATGAAGATATGCTTTCATCTTTTTACAGGCGAGATGAAGGACAGGATCAACAGCACAGCCACACCTCCAGATGAATGATTTTTACAGGGAGTCATGTATGTTATTCCAGTAAAGGTATCTCAAGTGAATGGTGGTCTTTTATAACAACCACTATAGGCAATGTGCATTCTTCGTATTACACTCATTTCAGATGTTTAAGTTTTGATTACACCAAATATTAACTCACACTGATTAACTGATTTCATGATGCATAAAACAAGCTTTATTTAAATTTAGCGTTATTTAATTTTGGGTGCCAAAATAGCGCTCTTTAGATATTATTGAAAACCTCATAGTCTTCAGAAAATACAGATGAAGAATTTTGATGTGAGATTAAGTATGCTAAGTATGCATGCTCAATTTAGGTTAGTATAACGATTATACTATCTTCTGGTATCTGACAACTAAACTGGGGAAACTGACAGAGCACTCTAAGCCCTAAAGAGTATTTTATATGCACATACATAGGAGCCATAAATATACACAACACTTTCCTCCTCTCCTGAAGAAAACAGATATGAAATAATGAAACTCTGCTGATACTCCACAGAAGAGCAGTGTATCAGCAGTAAATAAATCTCAGCAGAGAACACAAACTTTTTCTGTATTTTTCAACTTTTCTAGTTTCTGTATAATATCCTTATATTCCACTGAACCTCAGGTCTCCTCAACTTCATAAAGTCACTAGCAGGTTTTATAGGACTGTATAAGACTTACAGGGAGAGGAAGGATATTCACACTTTGACCATTTTCATACTCGATACCAGCATCTGGTGATCTTTCCATCCAACCATCAGTCACACAAACATCCACACCAAGATAGCGGTTAATCATTATGCAGCAGTTAAAATAACTGTCACGCTGCACACTGACAGCTGCTGTCATACTCTTGTTTTATAAGCACGGGTGTCTACACGTGGACAAAACACCCCTGCTGTTTTAGAGAAATGGCACATATTAGCCTAAGATATAATGCAGCAGAAGCTTGGCTTGTGTGTGTGTGCATGTGCGTGTGCGCACACTCATATATAGTTAAAGTCACACATATGGGTTGTTCTCCTCATTTACTTTGCTGTTTGTTCCCCCACAGGGGTGTAACATCTGTGCCATGCTTATGGGGGAAAACGGCATAATGGGAGCACTTAGATAGGCCACCTGCATATTACGGCTTGTGCGGCCATTTGTGGAATAACAGCTACAGACATATGCACGCCGACAATCACACAGTGAGAACAACCACAACACCACAGTCTAATTGCTTGATGACTTTGTCTCCCAGGAGGTTGAATAACTATATCAACATGGGCAGTTCTTTGTCATGCCACAATTTAGTGGGCCTGATTTCAGTGAGACAAACAAAACAAAACAATATAAAGATTTCTTTTCGATCACTAAAAACAAATGCGTTATCCCTTTGGCAAAGGAACACAACATAGTGTGGGTAAGGTAGATGTTTTGGGAAACACGGCACAGATTATCACAGTCAATTGCATTTATTGTTTATTAGAAAAGTTTAGCTATTTTGACCAGGATTCATAATTTTTTCTATTTAATTAGCCTGTTGTAACTCAGCAGCACATGGGATCTATAAGACTGTTGCCACTATTTAACAAACAAGCTGAGTTGTATTGGAAAATTACATTATTGCTTTGTGCCATAGTTGACTTCAGCACCTTGGAGACATTCTAGTTATGCAACAGTGGGATTACTCAACAATGGAAAAAGACAGAGAAACTGTGGCACCAACAACATTATGAGTCCAATACATATAATTAGCTGTGTTGGTAAACTTTTATCTGCCTGCTATTGACACTTTTTTTCTTAAATGACAGTGGGGATAACATTACTACTGGAGTGAGTGTGACTCAGGAGGTAGCACAGGTCATCTAATAATCTGAAAGGTTGGTGGCTTGATCCCTGTCTGCTCCAGTGTGCATGCCAAATATCAAATGTAGTGCTAAGCAGAATAATAATGCACTACAATAATATTTTATTACAAAAAAGTAAAAATGGTACTTTGAAAGGTTTCTGTTGGGTTTTACCAACACTATCTTCCACCTGACTTAGGTATCACTAAGACTTTCATTTTAAATGCAAAAATCTAGGACAACAGGTTAATTATTGGTGCTGCTGTCTGAGTGCTCAGTACCATGTTTGCATGGACTGTGATTATATCGCACCTTTAAGCTACCAACTGAATGTAGGTACTTGTTAGGGAGGCAGACCCACATTAAAGTAAGCAAAGTGGTAAACTGTGGAGTCCTTAAGAGCTTCTGTGTCACAGGAGTTAAGTTGAGTGTGAATGTATAAAGGTACTTGTTGAAAACATTAAAACAATGGTTATATTATAGTAAGCATAATGATGGTAAGTAGCAGGATCATAGAAAGGTGTTCACAAAGGCCACTCTGCACTCAGTGGAATATTATTTTTACCACCTGGTATTAATAATACCCAACACTACAACAAGGTATTTTGCCAATTGTACATATGCGTGTAAGAGTATGTTGTAATAGCATATACAAAATACAACTGGCTATGAAGACTGAGAAAATTCATGACTGTTTAGAAAATCTCTCAATCTAAGAAACTCCACAGAAGGATTTTGACAAATGGAACCCTGCTAAGAAGAATCAACAACCACATCCACTCTCACAACAAAACTTAACAACATTCAACCCATGTGCACATACAGTGGGGCAAAAAAGTATTTAGTCAGCCACCGATTGTGCAAGTTCCCCCACTTAAAATGATGACAGAGGTCAATAATTTGCACCAGAGGTACACTTCAACTGTGGGAGACAGAATGTGAAAAAAAAAATCCATGAATCCACATGGTAGGATTTGTAAAGAATTTATTCGTAAATTAGGGTGGAAAATAAGTATTTGGCTCTCACAGACCTGTAACGTCTTCTGTAAGAAGCTTTTCTGTCCCCCACTCGTTACCTGTATGAATGGCACCTGTTTGAACTCATCATCTGTATAAAAGACACCTGTCCACAGCCTCAAACAGTCAGACTCCAAACTCCGCCATGGCCAAGACCAAAGAGCTTTGGAAGGACACCAGGAAAAGTATTGTAGACCTGCACCAGACTGGGAAGAGTGAATCTACAATAGGCAAGCAGCTTGGTGTGAAAAAATCAACTGTGGGAGCAATCATCAGAAAATGGAAGACATACAAGACCACTGATAATCTCCCTCGATCTGGGGCTCCACGCAAGATCTCATCCCGTGGGGTCAAAATGATCATGAGAACGGTGAGCAAAGATCCCAGAACCACACGGGGGGACCTGGTGAATGACCTGCAGAGAGCTGGGACCAAAGTAACAAAGGTCACCATCAGTAACACACTACAACGGCAGGGAATCAAATCCCGCAGTGCCAGACGTGTTCCGCTGCTGAAGCCAGTGCATGTCCAGGCCCGTCTGAAGTTTGCCAGAGAGCACATGGATGATACAGCAGAGGATTGGGAGAATGTCATGTGGTCAGATGAAACCAAAGTAGAACTTTTTGGTATAAACTCAACTCGTCGTGTTTGGAGGAAGAAGAATACTGAGTTGCATCCCAAGAACACCATAGCTACTGTGAAGCATGGGGGTGGTAACATCATGCTATGGGGCTGTTTTTCTGCCAAGGGGACAGGACTACTGATCCGTGTTAAGGACAGAATGAATGGGGCCATGTATCGTGAGATTTTGAGCCAAAACCTCCTTCCATCAGTGAGAACTTTGAAGATGAAACGAGGCTGGGTCTTCCAACATGACAATGATCCAAAACACACCACCCGGGCAACAAAGGAGTGGCTCCGTAAGAAGCATTTGAAAGTCCTGGAGTGGCCTAGCCAGTCTCCAGACCTCAACCCCATAGAAAATCTGCGGCGGGAGTTGAAAGTCCGTGTTGCTCGGCGACAACCCCAAAACATCACTGCTCTCGAGAAGATCTGCATGGAGGAATGGGCCAAAATACCAGCTACTGTGTGTGCAAACCTGGTAAAGACCTATAGTAAACGTTTGACCTCTGTTATTGCCAACAAAGGTTATGTTACAAAGTATTGAGTTGTATTTTTGTTATTGACCAAATACTTATTTTCCACCCTGGTTTACGAATAAATTCTTTACAAATCCTACCATGTGGATTCATGGATTTTTTTTTCACATTCTGTCTCTCACAGTTGAAGTGTACCTCTGGTGCAAATTACTGACCTCTGTCATCATTTTAGGTGGGGGAACTTGCACAATCGGTGGCTGACTAAATACTTTTTTGCCCCACTGTACTACATGACAATATTTGGAGAGAGCTCATTTGGTAGAAGCAGAGATACAGAATTCAGTTAAGCTATTTGGCAGAAAGAAATCCGAATTTGATAAGAATTAGGACATGACTCCCAGGAATCTAGATGTTGGTGGTGGTGAATATGAAGATGAAAGCTAGAATGGAGCTCTGAGTGACTGGGATCAGGCAGAGATGCAGGGGAGGCAGGCAACTTTATAAAGTCACTAGCAGGCTGCCTGAAAGGAAGAATTACAGAAGGGCACTGAGATTTAAACTACGCAGAATGATGGCTGATTGGCTCAGGAGGTAAGAAAAAGATTAGACTAGAGCAGGGGTCGGCAAACCTGGGCACGTGTACCACAGCTGGCACACGAAGGGTTAACTGGCACAACATTAGCTGGACTGGCTATCTGGGCCGATGGTGATTTTTCGTTTTTATGGGCCGAACATTTTTATTTATTTATTTATTTCTTTTAAATTTAGTAACGGTATAAACAATGAAAGGTTGGTGGATTGGCCAGATGCTGGCAGATGTGTAAAAATAACTCTGTTGTTTGGTGGTGACTATGGCGGAGCTTCCACAGAGGCCAGCAGGTGGATGAGGGAAAGAGGAGGCAGGAGGCAGAGACCCGAGGCAGCTGTCAGTCCGAGTGTCAGGTGAACTGAACTTCAGGTAAGAAGTTATGACCTGCAGTCTATCTGGGTCAGATATAAACCAAGTTTAGGTGGAGTTTATTTTTGTTGTGCTGACTTTTTACAATCAGTTACAATAACTTGTCCTGCTTACTAGCTAGCATGACAGAGTTTCTATACAGCTGGGTGGGTGCTGTGATGTTACTGATAGTGAACTTTATTTTATTCATAAGCTTAGTTAGTAGAGTTGCCAACTGCCCCTTAAAAAATGGAATGGTCCCATATTCAGAGAAAATATGTGTTTTGTTTTGAGCTGAAAAGGAAAGCAGTTTATCCCTTACTTCAGCTAGAATGGAAAAAGACACAAAGCTGGAGATATTGTGCATCTTAAGCTGCACAGCTGTCTCTTCTTCTCTCATTCTCTCCCCCTCCCTCTCCTGTTGCTAGAGGAGATCATAAAACTGATCAATGATCAGCTGATCGGCTTTTCTCTCTTGTTTGTTTATCGCCCACTTTGCGCCAGAAAGAGGAAATGCTAAACAACAGCAGCACGTTTAAGCTTAATTAGCTGTTTGAAAAAACAGCGGCCGACAGCGCTGTAAACAACGGTAGACTTGTGTGTAACAAGCAAGCGAATAATGCAGAAAACAGATTTTTAGACGAGAAACTGTTCTTGAAGTACACAGAGAATGCGAGAGAGAGAGAGAGAGAGCTGTGCATGAAGTGTGGTGGAAGCAAAACAGCAAAGTAAGAGGGAATTCATGACGATGTTTTTGTGAAGCGTAGTTTGGATCTTCTTTTGCTGCTGGTTCGGTCAACAATGTTTGGAGAGAGATAAAACTAACAGCTTTAGAATCAGCGCAAAAAGGGCGTAAACACAAAGCGCAGACCGGTGAAACATTGGAATCAGCGAGCTGTCGGCTTTCAGCCCCGACCGTGTCCGTGCCGTCGGGTGAGAAAGGCGACATCTAACTGATTCTGATCCGTCGGTGGGTCTGAGCTTTGTGTTTACATCTTTGTGCAGAATCTGTGTATCTGCTCTCATTTACTGTTTTAGCTGTTTGGTGGTTCTTGAAATTTTCTAAGGTTTAACCTGAGATTCTGGCGTTTCCGGCAAAATAAATTAATATTAAAAAAATCGAGTCAGGATTTTAATGAATCGATATCATGTTATCCAAATCGATTATCAAAACCCACCCCTATTTTCGAAGTAGCTGAAAGCTGGTAACTGTGAAGGGGCGGGTCTAGCAAAGTTTTGCCAGGTGGCCAGGTAGGGCATTAACAGGGAAAGGGCGGCACAAAGAAATACCTTTCTTTCTTGTTCTCATTTAAAATGTCTAGCTTTTAATAAATAATTATCTGAAGCTTATAACCAAAGTTTTTATCTGATGTAAAATGTATAGAAATCATGCATATACCAACAAGACTGTACATCACTGTCACAACAGCATTTGTTTTCATTCAAAGGCTTTATGGCTTTTCCTATAATACCTGGTGGGCCGGTCCCTAGTCAAAATGCCCGGGTCGATTTTTTGTCCCAGTCCAGCTCTGGGCACGACACGCAGTGAATTAATCTAAGGAGGTGCATTAAAAAATAAATGGCCGGGCCAGCGGTGCACATCGCAAATTAGCTTGCATAGACACATTTGTTGTGCCGCTTCTTAATGACGGTTCAACTTGTAATTGGCTAAAAATCACTGAGAGGGATGTTGCTAGCTGGCAGTTTTTTCAAGCGATGTTGAAATTTCCACATTCCAACTCTTCAAATGCTTCAGGAGCTCTCCGCTCAGCGCAGCATCAGCACCGGGGAAATACACGGATACATCCATAGACTCAAGACAGAATTCACTATGCGTCTTCGGGACTTTCAGGTGTATGGACCAATGTATTCTTTTCTGATCAAACCAGAAAGCTTTAATGAGCAGCTGGATTTGTCTCGCATTAACTGGCTGGACACAGATGACATCGAAATGCAGCTGATTGAACTGAAAAGCTCGACTCTGTGGGGGTCAAAGTTTGCAGAACTATGAACGCAGCTGGAATCCACAGCTGTGCGTGTTCATGGAGCTTGCATTTTCACCTGCTGGACATCCCTACCTGACAAGTTTAACTGCTTTCAGAACATTGCAGAGACCTTATTGACAGTTGGCTCTACATATCTGTGTGAGCAGATTTTCTCTCACACAAAGAGTGTCCTCAGGTAGCCGTCTGAATGCTGGACACTCGGAGACCTGTGTCTCTGAGTGGGAGACCAGAGATCACATTAACGTGTATCTCTGTATTAACAAACATGCCATATTGGCCCAGTTTATTTTTCTTATCATTGCTGTGAGGAGACAATAAATAGCATTTGGATTTTCTGTTGTACAGTTTATTTGCTGTTATGGAGTTCTTGTTATGAATAAAAAAAATGTCTTTTTTTGTTTCAAAATAGCTGAAAACTATTCGCTGATAGCTGCCAACATCTGCGAACAAATATAATTCAATAAAGTTGTTCTATATAGTGTGTAACTGTTAATATAGAACGTTATTAAATTTATTGCTAATGCAATCATATGGCACATTGACTTCTGATGAAATTTTAGACGGCACTCATCATCAGAAAGGTTGCCTACCCCTGGACTAAAGCAATGACATCATCATTGAGTTTGTCAGTGTTGTAAGGAGTAAGCAATGTAAAGAATACACTAATAGGTAATTAAGTAAAGTTACCTCCAAATGTGGTGCCATGATAACTAATAAAAATACACAATAATACACAATAAAATAAAGAGGTGGTTTAAAAAAAAATAAAACTATGCCACAGAGTCCACAGAGTCAGTTAAATGTAGTTGTAGTGGTAAACTGTTCCACAGCTTTGGTGCCACAGACCAACAGAGGTTCTGTCCCTCTTAGTCTTTAGTCGTGTACAAGGAACAACTAACAAAAACAGCTTTCTTGGTGTATAAGAAAGTAAATACAAGAATTTAAAAATGAATCCTAAATCTGTTGGGAGTACCTGTTAAGAGTACAAAATTGAACTGATGAGAACTCACTTGCTAGCAGCCAAACAGCCCGGAAAACAGGCAGATGAGTGATTAAAGATCTTGCTTGATGAACTTGTGCGATCAGTGCATGAAAACTCCATACAGCTCCTCATCTGCTTTGTACTTTTTATATTGTCAGTACTGCCGTTGTTTCACTGCATAACACAGCAGCATGTGAACACCTAGCAGCCATGGTTAGCAAGTACAATACAGAAGAAAACATCAAAGGAATACTGAAATAAAAATGTATAAATAAGCTAGATAAGAAATGGCACATTGTGCACATGAAAAAATACAAAACTTTATCCTCATGAAAAAGTAAATTTAAAAAAAAAATGTAACACACCAGTTACAGGAGTTTTTACATTTCAGCAACAGTCCATATGGTGTCATGCAATATATGTAACAGACAGTTTCTGGTATATGAAAGTGTTCCAGTTCTTCTGTTGATCATTATGCTCCTGGGGATGAGTTGAGTCATTGTATTAGAACAGCAAAATCAAATCAAATGAAGACTATAACAGCACACATTAAGCAGAGAAAACATATTAGTCTGAGTGGTATATTATTTCAGTCAATTAATTTTAACTGGAATTTATTGTTGGTGAGAATACCTTATTATAGAAACATTATCAGAGAACTGATGCCGTATCTGAAACCGTATTACTGTGTTTATAATATTGAGACCTTGAGTGTTTTATTGTGTCCTGAGAAAACAGGTTGGTTGTGAAATATCAACAGCAAAATGTACAAGCACACACGTTCATATCTACACACGCACACAAGGTCTTGGTCGTCAGATATGCTGTACAGGTTTCCTTTCTAGACCCACAAGCAAACAAAAAGAAACACAGGTATACATGAACCCCATATATAACTTGGTTGGTTGGCAGCTCTCAATGTTGAGTGCCTAGTTTTAAAGTGACTGGATCGATACAGGGGAGTGAATTGCCAATTTCAGTTTGTTCTATTGAAATTGGCTGGCAGTGCATTCTTGAGGGAGAGCACCAGATATTGGCAGTGACAGAGTGGAATTGGATTTGTAAGGAGAGAAAGACCAAGAGGGAGCATAATGATCAACAGAAGAACTTGAACACTTTCATCCCCCAGCATGTACTACATGCAAGCTAAATATGCTCTTATGTATTTGCTGGACAGTTAAATTATGGCGACAGGGATAGAAGCCTCTCCTGCTTGAATGATTACACACAGAATGGCTCATTGCATTGTTTATTACCATCGAGCTCTATGTTGGAAGACTACTGTGCCACTACGTGATAAATACCTCATGTTCTTCCTCACTATTCTGCTTTGCAATGGTATAGAATAAATTTACTACTAAAGTATAACATGAAATGGCATAGATTATGTCTTGGATGTCACGTTTGGGATGAGCTAAATCAAGCAGCACTTGATCATGGAATAACTTTTCTTGGTCTCATGAATACGAGACCAGGGAAACTTCATAGTCATGAAATTATGTGGAAAGGAAGCCCCCTGTCAAAAACGGGACTGCATCTTAACAAGGAAAATCATGAAACTCATCAACAAGGAGTGCATCATACAACTCCTTAGGATAATACTTAGGAAGTGATTTTATAATGCCAAGATAAAAATGAGCAATGCTGGCAACATGTAGCTCTCTTATTTCAAGTAGAGCTCTGTAGTATGTTGACATAATTCAGAAATTCTCATCCTCGAATGTAAATATCCACTTGCAGCCAGCTGTGGGGGGTTCTCCAAATAGAATTATTGGATTTGTTGACCCTTTATTTGCTAAACTGATATAACCTGAGAGTAATGTCCTCACATTTACACAAACAATTATTTCCCAATAAATTAAAATTTTTTACATAATATTCTATGTTCTAAAAGTTCCTAAAAAGTTTCTTCTTCCTGGTATAAAAATTCAGTTTTCTACTACCAACTGAGTGAATTTGAATCTGTACATGTGTTGACTACTGCGTTGAAGTGCTACAGCAACAACGGTGTAAAGATTGCTCTCTCTAAGTCACATCTTACGTAAACCATTGAAAATGCACAGTAATCTTTAGTTAAACTATAACCATACAAGCATAAACATGCAGACACACCCATACAGACTCCGTGACTGTGGTAAATGAATGATTTTAACACCCAGATGAGGGGATTTTGGGTTTCACTTCTTCTCTCAAACAGTAGAGACACAGCCCTGCACACACACAACCATTCATGGAACAGTAAAGGGGGCTGAGCCTCCTTGTCCATGTGCAACACTTCCACATCCTGTGGATTGAAAAGCTGTTATCTCTCTTGAACGGGGCACACTTTGCTCCAACCTTCAAAGAGAGCCAAGGTAAGATTATAGAGGCAGGCAGTTTCAGTCAAAAACTAATAACAATACCTTACAGTGTATATTACAGTCTTTTGATCATACTGCATGAATTATGATTTTGCTGAATAATGATATATAAACAGAAAAGACAATTTTACATTCAAAGATCTTTCTTGTTATGACTACATACCTACAAGAAGCTGATGTTCAGTGGGAATTTTCTTCATTTTTTAACATTTTGTAGATTGTAGGCGCTTAAATTATATAATTATACTCACATTAATGTGGACAAAGAAAGACTGCATTAATGATTATGTTGGTTATATGAAGCTCTTTGCCAGTGGCATAAAAGCATAGTGTAAACTATATTGCAGTTCCATTGAACAGATATCTTATGAGGGTTCTTTGATGCTGATTTTCTTTTCTTTTTTTGTTGTTGTTGTTACGATGCACATCACATATGCAATTTTTATGCTAGTCTTAAACTTAATTACAGGTAGCTAACTGCCTCCTGGTCTGTCATTGAGTTTAATAAAAGTTCTATTTAAATATAATATTTTAAACTTGCTGTACTCAGGGAACCTCAAAAGTGCAGCTGTAAAACAGTGTTAGTTTCAGGATTTCTGTGTGTTGGAAGATTTAGTGAAACCTACTTTTAGGTATTCAGTGGAAGCCAAAAGGAGGAGTAGAGAGCCTAAAGAATTTGTACTTTAAACATACACTATGTTTGTGTTTTTTTTCCCCTGTGCCTTACATTGCATGTTTGCAGGTGCTTTTCAGTGTTTCTCTATAATGTGCAGCTGATTGCTAACACACAGGGGCATGCAGACATTTGGCTCTCTGTCTCTCTCTACGCCCTCACCTGCTCTTCACAGCACATTAAACAGGATAGCTATAAGCTTCTCACACACCCAAATAGACACATAGCCACACACACACACACACACACACACACACACACACACACACACACACACACACACACACACACATCCAGATATTCACCTTGTTTTTGTCAACAAGAGTAGACTATACTGGAGTGAAGCCTAATTGCTTGAGCTGTATGTTGGGTGCCTTTGCAAAGAGTAGGCTAAGCCTGTTGGACAGCTTTCCTTTCCAGATTCTTTTTCAGTCTCACTCCACTCTCCTTCTCGTTTATGGTTTTATTTTACTGAATTTAATACCTATCCCACCTTTGTAAGACTTTTTGCCAAAAAATCAAGGTTAATGGAAGGAAAATGTATGTGTGTGTTAAATATGTTTTTATTTATTTTTATTTTTTTGCACGTCTGTGAGTGTGCCTCCTGCCAATGGGCATCATTACGCAGCTAAAGGTTTTTGTACCTCTGAGACCTTGCCTGTAGTAAACTTGCTATCATTAACGAGTGTTAATGATGCTGGCCTTTGTAATCACTGTGTACGTATGAATATTTTGTTCTTGTGCATTTTTTCTCTGTTAGATGGCGAAAAAACGCTTCTCTAAGTTGGAGGTGATGTTAATGGTGATGTTTACGATTATGAGTGTTATATCAATCGCATTCATAGTTCTTTTTGCCACGGGACAATCTGGTGTGAAAGAAGGTAGGTGGACCACAGAGAAATACACATCTAAGTTTTAAGCAACATAAAATCACTTCCTCCTTTACTTTTCTTTTGCTCACATGATTATCATTTCTAAACCAGAGAATAATCTGCACACTAATGTCAGTTTGTAAAATTACAAGGTTTACCCTTTATAATTGTGACTTAGTTGTATTGTTCTTTTCTCAGAAATTACAGATACATTTGTGCCAACATGTCCCAGCATGCCTCTGGGTGAGAGAGTAGATTGCTTCCCTGATTCTGGAGCATCACAGGTAAACTAATTTCCTAAAGTGTAAAGTGTATGTATGGGGATTTTGTTTATTTATTAATTTATGAATAATTAAATAAATAAATATTATTTACACAATTTAAGCATTTGCTATTGTGACAAAAATCACTTCTAATAGTAACAGTAATGACACTACAAATAATTATATTGGCAACAATACTCTTAACAGGAGATATGTCAGGAACGTGGCTGTTGTTGGAGTCCACGGGATGAGAGTAATGTTCCCTGGTGTTTCTTCCCAACCAACTATGGATATACTGTGGAATCACAGGAGACACCAAATTCTTATGGTAAAACCTTAAACCCCCTCTGTATTCTTTAATTCAGAGTCATGTGCTCACTAACTGATAAAAATATGCACATAAATAGAAAGAAGTCTGTATGTGCTTGGACTCAGTAGAATATTCAAAAACAGTCATGAATATATATATAAGCCCAGCCTGAGATTTGTATGTGTTGGGAATTGAACCAACACATAAAATGAAAGCATTCATTTTTTTTATCCATATCTAATTTAAAATGTAATACCATTTGGCAAAGGTATTGCTTAAGGATACTATGCAAATTAGTACAACAGTGCCAACTAAGTACTCTGTAACCTTTTATCATGGAGGTAAAAGAAGTTGGCAATACATATTGTTTAAATAAAGTCCAGTCTAAGTTCACCTGAAGATTTTAATGTGGTGCTACACCTGAATTGAATGACTGACCCTGACGAATGTTTGCTCACACAGTTTCTCTTTATAATAAAATATAACAAAACTGAATTGTTGTTTTGTTTTCATTTTTTAAACTTATGTTTCTTATGTAACTGATTTCTACATTATGTAAATATATTGTATTATGTGGATGATATATTAAACTTCTTGCCATCTTACTGTCATCTGTTTATTTTTGCAGCTATAAAGGCAAAACTGACAAGAATGGAATCTCCACCTCTATTTGGTCAACACATAAAGGAACTGGCAATTGACGCAGAAATGCAGACAAAGAATCGACTCAGATTTAAGGTGAACATTGACACCATTCTGGGTTTATATTCTTGTATGCATGTTTGCAGGGCCAGATTTTACAGCAAAGTAATAAATTATGAGATACACTATTCATTTCAGAAGCAGTTTAATCAAAGTATCTTTAATATAAAAGATCGTGGCTCAAGAGTTGGCAGTTCATCTTGTAATCGGAAGGTTGCCGTTTCGAGCCCCGGCTCGGACAGTCTCGGTCGTTGTGTCCTTGGGCAAGACACTTCACCCGTTGCCTACTGGTGGTGGTCAGAGGGCCCGGTGGCGCCAGTGTCCGGCAGCCTCGCCTCTGTCAGTGCGCCCCAGGGCAGCCGTGGCTACAATGTAGCTTGCCATGACCAGTGTGTGAATGTGTGTGTGAATGGGTGAATGACTGAACGTGTAAAGCGCTTTGGGGTCCTTAGGGACTAATACAGCGCTATACAAATACAGGCCATTTACCATTTACCATAAAAGCTGTTGAGAATGAAGAATAGAAATATACACAACTGAGTATTACTGAGACAGCGAGAGTTCTGTCTAACTGCCTAAAATGACTGTTTCCTTTCCCTCAGATTTATGATCCCAACAATAAGAGGTTTGAAGTCCCCCATGAGCACATCCTTAGCCTCAACCCTACACCATCCAGTCCCATCAACAACACACTGCAGATCACACAGAAACCCTTTGGCCTTACTGTACGCAGAGAGGAGAACCAAAACGTTGTGTAAGTGCTCATTGTGTGTATATACCATGTATATTTGCTGTTTCAGATTGGATATACAAAAGATATCAGACTATGCAAACTGTGTGTATTCATTAAAAAAAACACATGAAGGTAATTGTTATTATAATTTCTTATGTACTTTATACATTTTTTTTATATACTATGGTTGCGCTAGTAAAGAGGGATGAGGGCATTTCTGAGTTAAAGCATGTCTAGCAGCAGAGGATTGCGTAGTGTGGAGGAGATTTTCCATAATAATGCTAAGATGCCATGGTACTGAAATTTTAATATAAGATAAATTGACTTATTAAATATTTATTTAGAATTACAAGTATTACTTATCAGAACTGTCCCCTTAAACATTTGACACTGGAAATTCGGAACCACAGGTTATGTGCATCACTTGAAGCAGATGTGTAAGGAAGCCACAAAGGTGGTCTCAGCAGCACACCAACTCGCTGTCATGCAAAACTGGCAGGTGACACCATTCCATGTTACAAGACGGTTTCTCAAACAATAAGTCATTATTTTCGTGTCGATTCAGTGCATGCTTTGTTGGCCCTGTGTGACATTGCAGTGACAAACTCCTCCACAGAACACACAAACACAGATAAATAGAGCAAAACAACAATTGCATACATTAGTGCTAATGGTGTTTTGTACATCATTATTGGCTTTTATGGTGCATGACAAATTTCCCTACTAGGTAAATGTGGATTTATTTACAGGAAAAGTGAAAGCCAAAGCAACCTTTGAAAATGTTTAATTTATAGTAGGGGTGCAAATTGTGTGGATGTCATCGATATAGGTATCACTGCGGCTTATCAGTCTTCCTGGATGTAACGATAATGAAATTTACAACCAGGCACCAGTCAATGCGCCCTTTGTGCAGTTGTTTGACAAAAAACTAATTATTATTATCATTGGTGGGGAAAGGTTAAAAGGAGGTTTTTATCATTTCATTCAATGTAGGAAAATATATTTATTTTTAATAAATTCCATTGGTATAAAAAATAGCTTGTAGACAGAGGTCCACAATTATTTCATGAAAAAAATAGGAGGTCCATTTTTCTGATTCAAACTCTCTACAGTGTACGGGGATTTCTTTGGTTGATTGCAAATGTTCAATACTTAGAATAATCTCTGTTTACCAAGATCTAAATTGTTATAATGTAATTATAGTTTGATAAGAATATGAGAATAAGCAGGCCATGAACTGTAAAAAGTCCATAAAATACAGTGATAACAATATTTACATATTTACTTTTAAATCATAAAAATTGCAGGAGGTTACCCCAGGTATTTATTATGGCATTAAATTCCACTGACATCTGTTATTTATTTACTATATAGATAAATGGACAATGTTGCTCATAATCATTCTATTAAGCCTGTGTGCCGGTCATGTGGAAATGATCTTTTTGAACAGAATTAGGGTTAAGATGTTAAATGAAAATAATATCATATATTTACAGCATTTAAAACCTTTACTTGTAATATCTGACAGCTGTTTGAAAGTTCAGCAGGCTTGGTATTTCAGTAACCAGTGTATGTCTTGTTTTGAAGACTACAGAAATGTTACCCAGAGGGCTTATTACAGCTTGATGGGATGGCCTGTCTACTCGCTGTTTTTTTTTTTTTTCTGCAACTCAATTTGTCAAAATGTCTCTGCTCCAGAAGCTCCAGAAGCTAGGTGAGGCTAGACTCTGAGTAGGCAGGACTTGGGAGAGGGTTGGTAGAATTTTAGATAATGGTTGTCTTGATACAACACATTTTATTTCGCCTATTTTTGGTTGTGTTTTGCGGGCCGTTATGAGTTTCATGGCCACTTTTGATATTGCTGGATTTATGGCAAAGCCGTCGCTTGCCCTGCTGGATGTTTGTAGGAAGAGGGATATGCATGAGGTGGCAACATATTACGGGATCAGTGTCTCCACTGGTCTACGCAAAGCGGAGCTGAAGGCCGCTCTGGTGTCTGGGCTGTTGGAGAAGGGGGTGGTTGTAATGCAAGAACCCCCGAGCACACCCAGTCTGGTTGGACCTCATGTTCCAGGCCAGGTCGTAGAACCTCCAGTGTCTACACCTGTGGGCCAATGACGCTGCCCCATTTTGATCCGCTCTCCACCCAGTCATCGGAGGGTTCTAAGCAGGATGCTAGGCTCAGAGTCCGTCTGGCTCATCTCCAACTGGGAAAGGAGGAGCGTGAGTTCCAGCTGAAAAAGGAGTCAGAGCTTAGGCGTTTGGAGGCGGAGCTGGGTAGCGCTAGGGAGGTCGAGCTGAAGAAGGTGGAGTCAGAGGGTTCTAAGCAGGATGCTAGGCTCAGAGTCCGTCTGGCTCATCTCCAACTGGGAAAGGAGGAGCGTGAGTTCCAGCTGAAAAAGGAGTCAGAGCTTAGGCGTTTGGAGGCGGAGCTGGGTAGCGCTAGGGAGGTCGAGCTGAAGAAGGTGGAGTTGGAGGCGGAGACTAAGGTCAAGCTGCGACAGCTGGAACTCCAGCAGGCCTCCTCCCCTCCTGTGGCGGCCTTGCTGTCACAGACAGAGGTACAGTTTGATGTAGGCAGTAATAGTCATCTGGTCCCTGTGTTTCGTGACACTGAGGTGGAGGTTTACTTTGAATCATTTGAACGGATAGTGACAGCCTTGCGTTGGCGCGGGATGCATGGGCCATCCTGCTGCAGTGCAAGCTGGTGGGCAAGGCACAGGAAGTTTGTTCCTCGTTGTCCGCTGAGTGCAGTTTGGATTACGACAAACTGAAAAGTACTATCCTGTTAGCCTACGAACTAGTCCCCGAGGCTTATAGGCAGCGATTTTGGGGGTTGAAAAAGGTGCAGGGTCAATCCTTCCTGGATTTTGCGAGGGAAAAGAGTGTCCTCTTTGACCGATGGTGTATGGCCTGTAAAGCTGCAGACCTAGTTTCGGTACGGGAGTTAATTCTCATTGAGGAATTTAAAAACTGCATGTCCGAGCGGATGGCAGTACATCTGAACGAACAGAAGGTCTCCACGTTGCAGCAGGGCCGCGACACTGGCTGACGAGTTAAGCATGAGCGACACGCCACCCTAGCGAAGGCTAGCGGTGCTAGTGGTGAGCAAGACACAAGGGGAGAGGTACCTGTGCCTCGTCCCAGGTAAGACCGGAAATGTTTTTCTGTTTTAAATCTGGCCATTTAATAGAGGACTGCGAGGCCTACAGACAGCCAGCCTCAACACCTGGGGCTGTTTAAAATCGCTTCTCCTGTTAACAGGTGGACCTCAAAGCCAGGGGAGGACTGGAGTGTAGTCCAACAGATAGTGGTCCCGTCTAGTTTGCGTCAGCATGTGCTACAATTAGCCCATGATCATTCATGGTCAGGACATTTGGGGGTAACTAAAACGTATGACCGTATTCTGCAGCACTTCTTCTGGCCAGCAATGAAGGCAGATGTTACAAGGTATTGTAATACCTGTCGCTGGGTTTCGGGCAGGTTCACCCGGTAGAGGCAAAAGTCGAGGCTGTCCTCAGCTACCCAGCCCCAGCCACTAGGCGGGAGCTAAAGCGGTTCCTGGGCATGAGTGGATACTATCGCTGTTTTTGTAAGAACTTTGCGGTAGTTGTGGCCCCTTTGACAAAGCTATGTAGCCCCAAAATCGCTTTTGAGTGGTCAGGGGAATGCCAGCATGCATTTGAGTCTGCAAAATCTCTCCTTTGCAGCGCCCCGGTTCTGGCAGCCCCCAACTTCTCTCAGCCTTTCAAACTGGAAGTTGACGCCAGTGCCACCGGAGCTGGTGTGGTACTGTTACAGGACGACACAGAGGGTGTGTGTCACCCAGTCTGCTGCTATTCTACAAAGTTCAAGCGTCATCAGCTAAACTATTCCACCATAGAAAAAGAAGCTCTAGCGCTGCTGATGGCCTTGCAGCACTTCACTGTGTATGTGGGCTCTAGCTCCTTTCCAGTTACGTTGTATACAGATCACAATCCCCTTACATTCCTCCAACGTATGTACAACCACAACCAGCAACTAATGCGCTGGGCATTGCTGGTGCAGGATTATGATCTGGTTATCCAACACAAGAAAAGGACTGAGAATCTGGTGGCTGATGCACTCTCGCGCAGCGCATAGTGATGGGTTTGCTCTGTGTTTTGTATAGTGTGAATGTAAGGGGGGGGGG
>NW_005187404.1:163144-169911 GCF_000239375.1 Pundamilia nyererei
TTAGTTGAAGCGGTCGCCATCTCTTTGGGTTGGCCTGTCAGATTTGTCATTAAAGCAGCGTTGCTGTCTCTTTCTGTTGTTACTGCTTATATGATTATTGGGTTAATTAATTATAATAAAGATTTATTTTGTGTTAAACACCTCTGCCTGGCATCCTTTTCATTTCAACCCGGATCCAACTGTTACTGTCCCCCTCCCTCTTCGTCTAGCTTTCATGTGGGGACGTAACAGTCTCTGTCTCATTCCCACTCTCTTCTTGCTCCATCTCATGCTCATTTTCTTTATTTTTGTGTCTCACACAAATTCACTCTTATCTGCTCTCCCTTATTCCACATCCCAGTGCATCAGTGTGTCTCTTCACTTCCTACTTAACTTTACTTTTTTTCTGGTTTGACATTCAGGTTTGACACTAGAATGGCTCCAATTGTGTTTGAAGACCAGTACATACAGCTGTCTGCTAAGCTCCCATCCCATAATATTTATGGCCTGGGGGAGCATGTCCATAGGCAATATCGGCATGACACAAACTGGAGAACCTGGCCAATTTTCACAAGAGATGCTTTTCCTAATGGGGTAAACACAGCACACACACACACACACACACACACACACACACACACACACACACACACACACACACAAACACAAAGAGACATATGTGCTTAAAATAAGGCCTGCTCAAAGCAGGCCTGCTTAGTTGTGCGTGTGTGGCATGTTTACATGTGTGTCTTACATGTGCATTTGCCTTCGCAAAAGGCTTATAATTGAATGCCTTGTAAGCTGATTATGCCGTGTAGGCACCCCCTCAGTTTCAGTAAGTCTCCCACATGGTGGTCTCACAAGGCACCAATGCCCTATATTCATTTGTCTCCTCCTTTCTTCTCTACAGGGAACACATAACCTCTATGGACACTATCCCTTTTTCCTCTGTCTGGAAGATAATAGTGGGAAGTCATTTGGGGTCTTTCTCCTGAACAGCAATGCTATGGGTAAAGTTACGCTAACACAAATGCAAGAACACTTGTTGGTACTTGGATAAAAGCAAATACACATGGGTTCGAGCACGCAAACAAATGCACACGTACGCATAAAAAAACATTTGAGCAGCACTGTGTTTAAAAACTACAGAATGTATGTGCACAAGCACTCTCATACATACTGCCAAAAAAGTACAAACATATCGTATGTTTACACTGATACATGTAACATCGGGACAAGAAAATCATCTCTAAATGGTTCAAGGGCATACGAACCGCCAGTTAATCCTCATCCCCCAACACAAAAGGAGCTACTGTTGCATCAATCAAAGAATTGTGCTGACAAATCAAAGAGAATATTTCATGACTGCTTTATTCTGAGAAGGAGATGACTGAAAGCATTAGTGATTCCCACTGACATGTTTCTGTCGCTTATGCTTACAGTTGCTTCATGTAAGTTTTTTTAATATATTGATTTCCATAGAAATTGACGGATACGTCCTCCTTATACAATTGTGTTTAGGTCTAAAGTAATAATTCTCTGAAGAATTAAAACAACAAGAAAGTTGGTTTATCAAAACAGAGGACCGGTGGTACACAATGGTTTACAATCAATTTGGGGTTGTAATTTATTTTTAAACATAATACTGATACTTATACGTTTTGTCTCTGTGTTTTCACCAGATGTGACACTGCAGCCCGCCCCAGCTGTGACCTACAGGACAATTGGAGGGGTGCTTGACTTCTACATTTTCTTTGGTGACACACCAGAACAAGTGGTGCATGAATTCCTCGAGGTGATTTTCTAAATTCAGAAATATGTCTGGCAGGTTTTCTGGTTAATACTGTTGGGTGAAGTGGGTTTTGTGTTGCCTTGACGTGGTAATTACATTAAAAGTATTTCCAATCATGCTATTCAGCTCATTGGCAAGCCTGTCATTCCTGCCTACTGGTCACTGGGATTCCAGCTTTCTCGGTGGAACTATGGCAACCTCAGTATAGTCAAGGAAACAGTGGAGAGGAACCGTGCTGTGGATCTTCCATATGTAAGATTCTGTCTGCTTGGTTTTTATTCCTTATTTGTCTTTCATAACATACATATTTTAGAAAAACATTTTCTTCAGACTATCTAAAATTGCTGTCAGAGCTACTGCCGCCCCCTTAAACATCTGTGATTTTGTCCTTATGATATTTTGATAACATGTTGAACAACTTTGCTTACATATTTTACCTCCATTATATCACAATATCATGCATTGTATGTAATAAATGTAGGTTCCATTTACATACCACTGTTACTGACCATGTGGCCATGATGAACATTCTGGAAATGGAAAACATGTGACTTGGTGTCACTGACATCACCTAGCCTTTTACTTCTTCCTAGTTCTTTGTTTCTTCCTTAGAAAACATGCATTTTAAAACTCGAGTGTGTGAAATGTAGTGGCAATGCATGGTTTTTATAGAGAGGGATTCCTTTGACTACTACCACAATTGTAAAGCTTTCAGAGGTCGGGGAATGTGGGGAATCAATACTTCACCTTGTGCACCCCTTGTTAAATTTGAAGCACTCATGCACCACTGTGTGGTTCCGGAGGCAAGAGCCTTAACCACTACACTATCTGTGGAGACGTGATACGAAGGTGGAAACAGGAATTCGACAGACAGACAGAATGATAGGGATGGCCTTTAACTTACACAGGGTAATCCAGCTTTCTGTCAAATAATGGCGAGTCTGCTGGGCTATATAGGTTCAATCCTGGGATCACTATTTTTCATACGTCACTGAATGTTAGTGGTGATCAAAGATCAATCAATCGACTTCCTTTCATTATCTCATTCACGCTGAACTGAATGCTAAAACTACTCCAGTGCCTATTCCTTTCTGAGACATTTGGTAAATATCAATTCTAGTTGGCATTTTGTTTGGAATGAGCCCTACTGCTTATCTTTGTCAAGCCATGAGAGGTAACTGCTAAGAGTCTTTTCGATACCGAGTCTTTTGCAATGCTGTACATTTTTGTCTTTAATTACTAAGGTAGACTCCTATCCACGTTCTTTATGTGTCCCAATAAAACATTTTAGCTCTATCACAACTCAGCAGTGATGGCAACAGTCGAGGATGTCATTTGAACTCTGTTTTATCTAACGCTCAAATGCAAACAAATTTCCAACCCATCTCAATATTTCACTCTTATAATCTCCAATCTCTTTTTTCATATCCAAAGACATTAGGATGCAGCTGCTTTCTCTCCGGCTGTACTCAGGGACATGTTTGATAACCATTAGATAGACCACAGAGGGTATTATCACATTCTCCCTAATATGTCTGGAGCTGATTACCATTAGAGGAAGGATCTGGCAGAGCCTTCCAAACCATCTGCTCCATCGATATGAAGTAGATTTTGGCAGGCAACCGACAGAGAGCAAGCATAAAGTCACACCCTGGCAAAAAAGGAAGACTGTGTTAACATTGCTATTGTCCTCCCAAGGTTTAGCAGCACATTACCAAAGTTGTTTGCACTCACATTAGGTCTCCAAAAGTCCATCAGAGGTCTTTCTGTTAGTAAGACTCTATGCAAATGTTCAATATTTCTCTTGCTAGCTATGTTAAGATGAAAATATACAGTGTGAAAGACACATTTAAGTAATGCTGAAAATGATGATTCTTTTTAGCAGATGTGCCAAAATTAAGCACAAAAAGAAAAAAAAAACACGAGTGGGTACATTTAGGAGGCATTATGAGACATTTGGAATCTATTACACTGCAATCCAAGATGCAAATTTAATTTTAATAAATAGAAGCCATGCCAAAAGTTTTGTATTTCAAAAGAAGCTTTGAATATCTAATGCCCATTTCTAAAACTCATTTGAAATTAACTCACAAGGGTCAATGCATATATAAAACTTGGTAAATTAACTTCATATGCTATTAGATTTAGAGCTTTTTTTGAAACACAAAGATTTTGGCTATGCTAGCCTATATAATTTCTGAAGTAAAAAAATGCATGCACATCACATACCAATGCAGCATTTTTCTTTACCCTATGCAGGACATTCAATATACTGACATAGACTACATGGAGGATAAAAAGGATTTCACCTATGACAAGGTGAAGTTTGCAGAACTTCCACAGTTTGCTGAATTCCTCCATGAGAAGGGGCAGAAATATATCCTTATCCTGGTAAGAAATATTTTGCTGTTCACAAAATAATTTGTGTAATGGACATGTTAACAAATATTACTACATGAACTTATTCTTGTATTACAAGCAATTTTGTGATATGAGTTCTGTATATAATGTGTGATGATACAATAATACAGTACACAGTAACATCTTTGTAACATCAGATACAACAAATAGCAATTGAAACTCATGCCAATGGTGCTGTGTAATTTTTATGTATTTACTGATTTGTTTTCAACTTATATTATTATGACAGGATCCAGCAATAGCCACCAGTAAGAGGGTTGGGGATGCTCTGTATGAGTCCTATGACCGTGGAACTGCGAAAAATGCTTGGGTCACTGAATCAGATGGAGTGACTCCTCTAATAGGAGAGGTGAGCCACATTTGTGCACAAACCTAATTTAAATAATTACATGCACACAACAAACAAGAGGAAACTCACTTAAAAAGAAAATTACTTAATTAACTTTGAAACTTCAGCTGTGCTTTCAATCAAACTTAAACACAGGAATGAATGGGAACTATTTTCAAACAGTTTAGAGTCCGCTACTTTTAAGGCTTATGAAATTAGAGGTTATATATTAGCATATTCTTTCAGTTATCAAATTTGGCTTTTTAAGATAAAGCCTTTCAAACCTTTTAGCTGCTTAACCCAAAACATAAAAAAGCATAACAGATTTTGATCAAATCAGACAGTCAAACAGTTTGACTGGCATCCAAATGACTCATCATGGTCTGTTATTTATTTAACCTTGGGGGACTCATAAAGGGTTAACTAATAATAAAATTAACAAAACTATTTGAACTATAACTATATAAACTTTTATTTTACTATATAGACTTTTATGAACAATTTAAAACAGTTGTAAAAAATAAAGGACTTTATGCAGCCATGTGAAAAACTAAATATAAGCATCAGTAGATATACCAGTAGGGTTGTGTGTGGTATGGTTCCCAAGTCTGGTTTAATTCCTGAAAGGCACGCAATGATGCAAAATAATCGATACCTCCCCTAGAGGTAATGAATCTTTTTTGAAAATGTAAGCAGTACAAATATCTTTACTTCATCTACAGTTTGTAGCTCTGTTGACAAGTAGCTCCTTCCTGCTACTTATCCTCTTAATTTCTATTGAAGCAATAATAGCACACATAGCTCTTTACAGGACTGCTTATATTACTGACACAATCAACTGATATTTGATGCAAGGTCACAGGTTTGTTCTCGTGGAAAATAATTTTCCATAGAACAATCATAGAACATAAATATATTCATTGAGAGATCTTTTTCCCCGTTGAGAACATTTTTTAAAAAAGAGAGTGGAAGTGCAGAGTAAAATGTCTTGCTCAATACTTTCTTTAGTGTTGCTTTTGATTATGCACACAGCGAGACCCTGCCCCACTGTTAATAGTTTTTCCATCCTGTTTATAACAGGTCAAACATATGCATTGATTCTGCATTAGTGCTTAATCTTAAAAAGTTCTGCATCACCACATCACACATTAGCCATGGGTCTGTGCGTGTGTGTGTGTGTGTGTAGGCCTGTGTGTGAATGTGTAATGGCGAGAAATACAGAGAAAGGTAGAAAGAAAAGACCCATAGTCCCCGCGTTCATTTATGTGCATCCAGCTGTGTGGGTTAAAAAAAACTTTTTTGTAATTTGTGGTTTGTTTCTGCACACAAGTGTGGCCATACTTGTGTGCAGTTTATTTACATGTGCAGTTCTATGTATTCTCATTGTGAACATTCAAGTGTCTCTGCCAACAACCTCTGCTGTTGCTGCCTCTGTAATCAGGTAGGCACTGAAACAGACCTGGTATATATTCTGCTTTTAAAATAGATAATAATTGCTGAGAAATATGTAGATAAAAGCTTTTCCTGGCACCCATGTTGGAGTGCCTGAGTAAAATCATAGCAGGACCTCATTCAAACAGGTGGACATTTCTGTTCATACCACAAAAGTAAAGATAGATGAGAGTTAAAATAAAGGGCAGTGGGGAGAGCTAAAAGAAACCTATGTGGATTTAAAGGAAGGTTTAACTGTTGACAGAAACATGCACAGAGAAAGGGGTATGTGCAGACAGTCAGAGAAACACAAATAATGGATTCGATGAAAATGTAAAGGGAAACAGACTGGCTGTCTTACTGTGGCATGGTGACAGAGACATGCACAAGAAGCAAAGAGACAGAAGAGACAAAATAGATAGGTTATCAGATACAGACAAAAAAGGAGGGGGTAGACGATATGCGAGGTAGAAAGAGACTTTGGAAAGAAGGTAGGCAGAGGGACTGATACCGGTAGAAGAGAAGAGAGACAGGTGGATAACAACTTCGAGAGACAGACTGGCAGACAAAAGACCATAAAAACAGTAAAAGAAACAGTTAGATATGCAGCTACAAATGACAGCACATTACATATCCTGTTGTCAGAATTACTACGCAGCTGGAGATGACAAAATCTGGCCTTGAAGGAAGGAAGGGCTCAAAAAAAGATGCAAGGGAAAGCATCTGCAAGGGACTATCAATGAGCTTTGACCTTGGATTTCTGACCATCTGCCAAAAACATCTGCCTATAAATCTTTGTGTTTGTGTGTGTGTGTG
>NW_005187404.1:169981-171354 GCF_000239375.1 Pundamilia nyererei
TTCATGTCTTTGCTGAAAACTAGGTTGTAAAGTTATTGCCCATGGAATTAAAGGTAAAAGATAGCTAGAGTGGAGCAACCTTGAGATTTAATATCTAGTGTGCTCTTCAAGAGTGTTCACATACAGAAATACAGCCACATACACACACACAAACATACACACACAAACGCACAAAAACTCTGCCTTTCTCAGTGGATTAATCATTTTTCTCAATACATGTCATTAAGGATGACTTCTAACACACAGTCACGTCTGGAGATTTCTATTGCATTATCGATTTCTCCTCTCCTTTCTACTCTTCCTCAACTCATTTGTCTCTTTATCCCTTTTCTCCTTAGCCATCTCTCTCTCATCAATCCTTCTTCTCCTGTATTTCATCTGTCCTCTATTTTCTGTCATTGCCACTTCCCTAAACTGGTCCTGCAACATCTACATAGGAACATTTATATTTTTCCTGCAGAGCTCATAATTTTGACTGATCGTGCCCTGTTATGTTGATTGGTGATGTTGTGTTATGTTGATATAGATTATTTTGCAGACTAAATTGCTGCTTTGTTTCAGACATGTTTCACATCCATATATGTTAAGTGCATAAAAAATGAGCACATAAATAAAAAAATTTGTACTTACACCTACACAGAACCAGAATTGTAAACTGTGAGTGATGATAACTAATGTAGACTAGTCAAGGTTTTTTTTCTCACATTCTCTCCCTCAAAGGTGTGGCCAGGAGAGGCTGTATTTCCAGATTACACCAGCCAAGCCTGCATAGATTGGTGGGTGGATGAGTATGAGCGATTCTACAGGGAGGTCAAACATGATGCACTGTGGATTGTAAGTCAGTTTTGAATACAGAAAACGGAGGTATGAATAGTTGTGGCCTGACCAAAAATTGTCAAAATGGCCAAGGGCCAAGAAAGAGCATTAATAATAAGAATTGTGTTAACTTAACAAACATGGAAAAAAATTTACTTCATAACCGTCTTTAAACAAAACAAGAGTCCTCTCACTGAAATCTACTGTATGTCCTTGCAGGACATGAATGAGGTCTCTAATTTCAAGCAAGGATCAGCAAAGGGCTGTGCTTCAAACAACCTCAACTACCCTCCATTCATTCCAAGTAAGAGATGTTGTTTTTTATCTTCTGAGCCATGATCATGCTAATCATTTGACGTACATGGCTGTTCTTATAGCTGTAAATTGTGGCTTTTAGAAGAAAAAAAAGAAAAAAAGAAATCAAGAAAAAGCTGGGCAGTCATTTAAAATGCAAACTGAATATTATGCTACTAAAATACCAAAGAAGAGGCCCTGAACTATAGAAATTATATTTCAATAAAGAGTAGAAAATGATTTACTATGGCAACTACAGGGAG
>NW_005187404.1:172753-174764 GCF_000239375.1 Pundamilia nyererei
TTGATGTCATTAGACCACACCCCTTCTCATTACAGAGATGCACATCACCTAATATGCTTACTACCAAGGCTTTTGAGCCTATACAGCTTGGAGTAAGACAACATGCATGAAGAGGATGATGTGGACAAAATACTCATTTGTCTAATAATTCTGCACTCCCTGTAAACTCTGCAGTTATAATTAATTATAATAATTTTTAATTAGTAATCTATTAAATATTAGTATTATTATTAATTAAGTTAATTATTTATTTATTTTGTGGCTACCTAATTCAAAATGGGCACCTGTCAGTAAAAGATGCAAGTTTTAATGATTTTCATTTTTTCCCCATTTTCTGCCTTTTCTGTGAAAACTAGTCATACTGGTATGCATTTAATACAAAGAAACAAAGGATACCATAGAAATGCAGGTCATCGCCCAAATATTGTACACAACTTGATAATCATCACTGTTTTTTCGTATTCTCTTCATGCCTCCTCACCCCTTGTTCCAGCTCTTCACTCCTTTATCTTTTCTCTCCCTCAGACATTCTCGACAACTTGATGTACAGTAAGACTCTGTGTATGGATGCCAAGCAGTCTTGGGGAAACCATTATGATGTCCACAGTCTGTACGGGTACTCTATGGTGCTGGCTAGTGAAAAGTGAGTACATCAATAATCAATGACAGGAAGAGTTCAGGTTGTGCTACGAAGGCCAACTTTCTGCCACCCATTCAGTATATTGAGACTCTGGGAAACTCAAAATACACAATGTAATATACATACTGGTGGTGGTCAGAGGGCCCGGTGGCGCCTGTGTCCGGCAGCCTCGCCTCTGTCAGTGCGCCCCAGGGCAGCTGTGGCTACAATGTAGCTTGCTATCGCCAGTGTGTGAATGTGTGTGTGAATGGGTGAATGACTGAATGTAGTGTAAAGCGCTTTGGGGTCCTTAAGGACTAGAAAAGCGCTATACAAATGCAGGCCATTTACCATTACCATTTACATAATTTTCTAAATGAATAGTTGTAGAATCAGATGTTACTGACCCATTGTGCTAAAGTCCAGAGCAGTTGACTTGACTTCAATGTGTTAAATCCGAAAACTTGTTTTAATGAGTCTAGCTTCCAGTGTGTTTGAATGAATTTCTCATTGGAGTCTGGCGCTGAAACAGTTTAGTGACCCATTATGTGCACAAACTTAGAAAGGAGTATTAAATATATTGTCGGTGCCAGCAATCTGTTGAGGAGGGATAAAAAAGTGCTTCACCATACTCAGGTTTATTATTATTAATGTTTTATACTTGCTAACCAGTTAGCATTGGTTCATCTTATTTCCTTATCTGAATGCTGTTGAAGGGCTCCAATTCCATTGTCTTGAACTACAGTAGTCCTTGTTCTCAGCAACCTTGCTGAATTTGGCATAGATGTGTATGAGCCATTTTTTGGCCTACTGCAATTTCTTATTACAGTGGCCTCTGAGCCCATTGCTGATCCTCCAGAGAGCATAACAAGGCCTACCATCACTACCTGCAGTCCAACGCAATGCAGTGGGAGTTCTTCTTAGAGACAACATACTCAGCAGACAGAAAAACACTGGGGAAAATAAAATAAAGTTCCCTAGCCAGCCAGCATTTAAAGAACCAAGAGACTAGGGATGGGTACCGGTTCTGACATAAACGGTAGTAACCAGACCGAAAAGCAGCGCACATTTCGGTGCTTACTTTCCTGAGATGTCATACACTTTGGATTCCAGCCAATCATTTTACCTTTGCAAGCGTAGTAGGCGGGCCCAAGTATGTACATTCTTTTAGAGCAGAGCTACAGATTAAAAATGCCCAAGGCGAAGAGGTCGAAAGTCTGGCTGTAATTCACAGCAAAAGATGCAAACTCAGCAGCCTGCAACAAGTGCTTTAAGATGAACTTTTTAAAAGCCGAGAACTGCACCGTATTTGATAGCTTGCTGCGAGACCTCACATCGAGCACATCTACTGCTGCTGTGGTGCCTGTTATCGAGTTAGCAACATCCCCCAAA
>NW_005187404.1:175129-181115 GCF_000239375.1 Pundamilia nyererei
CATAAATCCCCTATAGCTGCAGAAAAGGCTAACATTGTTATCTTTTTACAAAAAAACAGCTGAACATGAGAGGTTTTTGGACAAAGTTTGTGTTCTTCATTCTTTAATCACCGGTTCGAGCACAGTTTAAGCACCGGCACCGTTTCAAAAGTACCGGTTTGGTACCGGTATCGGATAAAACCTAAACGATAACCATCCCTACAAGAGACATGATTCAAAGTTACAGTTTGACAGGTTGGTTTAATACAATTTGTAGACCTAAGACAGCACTGTGGATCCAGAATAATGGTGAAGAAAACTGTTGCTGCTGATCTGTATCAGAAACCTAGATGTCAAATTTTCCTAACAATGCAGCCAGTAATATAAAGTAATATAAAACTGTAATATTCTTCTGCTAGTGTATCCTGACTCATCAGTGCATAAGCTTTAAGAGCTAACTTGAATGCCAATAAAAATCATTAACAAAAAAATCTCATAAAACCATTTCGCAGCCTTGCATTTTCCTCAGTGTGGCAAATGTTTTATAACTTTTATTTAATGTTTAAACTCTGCTCATGTCAATTCTCCGAAATTACATCACTACCCTCGTAACCACATTTGCACTCGAAAGAAACAATCTGCCTATATATGGTAACACACACATACACAGACACAGCCCACTCAAGACCATGAAATACAAGCTCCCTGAAGTGAGCTTGCTGACGCACTGTTTTGGTATTAAAGCTAGCTCATCATTCTTTTGTCAGCTTTCCTACTCATTTCTTTTCTTCTTTCTTAGTCTACTAATTAAAATGTATTACTGGCAGGAGACACATTTTGTAAACATCATCAGGGCTTTATATTGTCGTGGAGATTGATAATGCTTCGATTTTGTTTGAATAAAATATTAATGTGTAGTGGTAAATCAATTCTGGCTACGCTTCCTTGCGTTATCTATCTTTCTCTCTGATCATTTGTGTTTGTGCATATGCATGCGATATCTGTTTCTCCCTTGTGCTCTCTCTGACTCTCTTTTTTGTCCCATTGTCCTTTTATCTTAATGACCCTGTATCATCTGCTTGTCTTCTTGTTGAATTCTCTGCCACAGAGCTCTGCAGCGTGTTTTTGGAGCAAACCGTACCCTGTTGCTGACCCGCTCCTCCTTTCCAGGTGTGGGAAAATATTCAGGTCACTGGCTGGGGGACAATGGTGCCAACTGGAATGACATAAAATGGGCTATCCCTGGCATGCTAGAGTTTGGCCTCTTTGGAATACCCTATGTGAGTAGCAAACATTCAGAGAAGGTCATGTAATGGTCATATAATTTTTAAAATAGCTAAAATCATTTGATAAGACAAATAAATATGACCATTCAAGTTTTTATTTTCACTTCAGCAAAGCATTGAAGAATGAAAACATATATATCTATATATATCTATATATATATATATACACACACACACACACACATATATATATATATATATATATATCATTTGTACTCTACAGAAAGCTCCAGAACCAGGCATAGAACTTAATCTGTTTGTTAGCATGTGTTTCTGGCACTTGGATGGTTCTCTCTTTTGCTTTTTTTAAAGAAGATTTAGTTGTCATTGGGATGTATGCTCCGTCATAATTTCAAACAGCAGACAAGAAGAAGTGTGTCTTGAATAAGATCCATTAAAATGTCTGCACCAACAGCAGTTTTCTTTCCTGGAACAACACCACGTTCAGAAAACACACTCCTAGCCAGTAACCGAGTGGACCTTGTACTTGCTTGTGTGTATCGCTAGTGTGCAGATTTCAAACAGCAGTAAGAAAACGACAGGGAGTCCAGTGCACATGAAAACACACACATGCACACTCCTCCAGCTGTGCACAGCAGGTAGTCATATATACATGCCAACTTCTCCTGCTGGGACTGTGTCAAGCAGATTTTGGGTTCCTCAGTAGACACACGCTCACACGAACGCAGAGAGAAAGACGGAAAGAAAGCAGGAGAAATAGGATTTGGATCGATTCCCTCCCATTGAGGCTGTTGTAAAATGTGGCCGGTAGTAAACAATAGAAAGCAAACGGTCTCTGCAGACTGGCCTTTGACTGAAGTCTCTTTCTTGGACTCCATGAAAGCAATTAATGTAAATAAAGATTACAACCCACATCTACTGTTTGCCAGTAAATCCTCACTAAATGGAGCCAGCATGAAGAGAGGCATTTTAGAAGATAAATATAAAGGCAGTTATCACACTGGTGCTACAAGAGATTTGTTAACCTTACAGTTGGACTATTTTTTAACCAGGCCATAATGAAACATTAGTAATCTAGAGATCTTTTGTTTTCAAGTTCAAGTTTTCTCAGAGTTTGTCAAATGTTATTCCAGTTTGATTTTTCCGATATAACAATACAATATTAGGATGTTGTTAGAATTGAACCTGTAGGTTTTGGCTAAATGTCATTGTAAATGTTTTTCAGATTGGAGCTGACATCTGCGGTTTCTTTGATGACTCCACTGAGGAGTTGTGTCGTCGCTGGATGCAGGTCGGGGCTTTCTACCCCTTCAGTCGGAACCACAACGCTGAGGGATACAAGGTACTCCCAGATTTATTATATTAGATTGTCAATCTATATATTACAACTTTGCTGTTTGGTGCAAAGTACTGCAGGGTATACACATTATTCTATAACATTGTATAGGTGCTATGAAATCCGAGCAGTTAAAAACTTTTTGTAGCCGTGGAGATTATCACCTCACTGGTGCAAGTACAGCTGAATCTGTGTTTAACACTGAGGATGCAAGCTGCTGAAAAACACAACATTTGAGTCTGAAATAAAATATTACTCACAATCTCAATGGTGCAATGAAATTTAAAGGAATTGATATTGATATACATAAAGTTATTGCAATATGGTGGATTCTCCACATCAGCTGCAGTATTGCACTGACTGCCTTTCTTAACTTTCTGACTGGACAATCGCTCTTCAAGAAGAGAGTCAGTATTCATTTTCAGTGACAATGATTTTCAACAGGTGGTAATATTAACAGAGTAAAAATTATGTTTATATTTAACAAGCAGGCTAAAACGTTAAATGTCACAGGTCAGATCAGTGGCTTAATGTCACTGAGAAACACAGGGAAGGCGCCTGCTGAGCCTAGAAGAGTGCTTATGTTGCCACTGAGCTATTTATACAGATGAACACAAATGGCTTATGCGAAAAATCATTCTACACTATTGAATCGCATGAAAACTGATGCTCCCACAACATTTTCCGTTTGGGGTGGGGGTTGGTGATAGTACTTGCTTGAAGACAGGGACACCATGATGATGAATCTGATGTACAATTTCCACTAAACAAGACAGCTAAAGTGTGACCTTTGCTTTGCCCTAATCATGGCGCTCATCACATCCCATACAGATAGTCCAAACACACACACAGACACAAATGAGTTTTCATCAGACTGTCAGAGTTGCTGGAGGCATAAATGATTAGCCAGATGAGAGGACCACGGCCTGTAAGCAGCTAATCACCCTCACACTTACCACACTTACCACTGTCATCAAATTAACATCATACCTCTGTTTCTTTCTCTCACTTTTTCATTTATTTTTTTCTTTTGCTCTTTGTCTTTATAAACTGTACTTTTAGATTGCTCCAATGTAAAGGTAATTTTGTGGTTATTCATTATGATTAAGGTTAATGTGTATTTGCTCATGGTAATTTTCCACTTTCTCATCCCTCCTCTTTACTGCTTTATCGTCACTCACTTCCTTTAATTTCAGCGATTTTCTTTCCTTCTCTTGCTCAAACATATTCCCTCCTTTGCCATCTTATCTCGTTCCCATTGTTTTTCAGTAACTAATGGACAAATATGTGTTTTATTTTCTCTATTATTTCTTGTTCATTAACACCATTCCCTTACTCCATCTTTCTGTCTCCAGCCTCAGGATCCAGCTGTATATGGTGCTGACTCAGCACTGGTCCGGAGTTCCAAACATTACCTGAACATACGCTATACACTTCTGCCTTACCTCTACACGCTATTCTACAAAGCCCACACTGCAGGAGAGACTGTTGTACGTCCTGTTCTGCATGAGTAAGTCCCATCTACTATTGAGTTAAGTCATTATGCTACCAATTTAAACAGCGACACAAATAAACTGCAGTTGCTTCGATTCACCTGTGGACATAACTCACAAATACCTATTCCTAACCACCAAAACCTTAAATCTTCCAAAAGTATTTCTCATGTACTTCATACTGTGTATTGCTGGAGACCTCAGTAAGTGCAGTACTAAACCGGGGCGTTCTGAGGAGTGGATGTCTTTTCATCTCAGCTAGGTCACTTTGGCATCATCTGACAGATCACAGATGATATTACACTGCTGTGACCTCCTAATGACCAGATCACACAACATAGTTGATAAATCAACCTCCAACGATGGTGACATCCATATTTGTTGATGTCCTTGTGATTCCTGTGACAGTGGGCACTGTGCTAGTTGCATACAAGCAAAGTAATTTATTCAATAATAGGGCATTTGTCTTGGTCACTACCATCATTCTGATGCCACAGAAGAGTGTGACATTATCATCTGCAAGGTCATAGGTGATGTCACCGTACCTCTGAAGGTGTATCTAGGAGCAAAGAGAAGACTAGCATCATGTTGTTTGGATAACTCCCTGGTTATCCAAACAACCTGATGCTACTATACCATAGCTCTGTCCACAAATACTCCCACCAAGACGGAAATAGACAGTATAAACAACTGTCAAGGCAGGCAAAAACAAAAATTCCTTGATTTCCTTTTTTTCCTAAAGAAAGAAAATGAGCAATTTTACATAGTGAAAAGCTCTGTTCCAAGTGCCTGAAAGCTAGTAGCTGAAACCTGGCAACCCTGGCCTATAAACTAAAAAGTGATGTCACTGGCAATGAATGAAAGGACAACATGCCAACAGAAACTAAGACCTTGGCAAGACAACAATTCCAAATCGAGTGAATACACTCCTGTTTGAGTGGTTTTATTTTTAAAAAGCACAAGAAAAATTAAATGTTTTGGCAATCAGACAACTAGCAAACCACATGATAAACAGATAGCGAGAAGCACAAGGACCGTGTTGCAGTACAACTGTTCATCCCTTTCACCATTCAAAAAGACACCAAGGGCATTAACAAAACATAATGGCATCCAAGTGACAAGTTGTAAAGTATATGCATGACTCTACGAACTACTTGTAGAGTTCAACAGGAAGAAACGGACTGGAGATTAGTAGCCACACAGCTTAAATGAGCCAGCCAGGGTAAAACATGGAAAATGTGATCTAGTAAGACATGAACTAATAAATTGGAAAAATCAAAGGGTGAACATTAATTTAATGTTAAGATAAAGTTTAGAATTGTAACAAAGCATAGACATCCTAAAGCTTTTCTAAACCATAAACTGGAAAATAAAATGTACGGTCTGTAGTTTAATTACATTTTGGCTGGACACAGCATAATGACAAAGATGCCTAATTTAATATATATTCTTCCTTGCCCAAGGTTCTATTCTGACAGCGAAACCTGGACAGTAGATCGCCAGTTCCTCTGGGGAAAATACCTGCTCATCACACCTGTATTGGATCCAGTAAGTTAAAACACAGAGAGAGAGAGACATATCAGAAACAGAATACATATACATATGAAGATACTTTGGTCAAAATGACATCATACACATTACTTAAAGAAATGTACATAGAAAATGGAGAAACATGTCTTGCAGCTGAACAGCTACTCACTCACACAGTCACACACACGCACACAGCGTGACCTCCACTGGGAAAACATGACATGGGATTTTCTTTGTTGCCCTCCCCTACTCTCATCCCTCTTTCTTCTCTCTTCCATACCCTCCCTCTTTTCTCTGAGCTCTAATGAGAGCACTGACCTCATTACGAGCAGATTAGAAGTGTAGATAGAGTGTGTACTCTTGTGTTTGTTTCAGTGTGTGTGTGTGTGTGTGTGTGTGTG
>NW_005187404.1:181551-188373 GCF_000239375.1 Pundamilia nyererei
GGATGTTATTTTTGTGAACCAAGACAAATGCACCTATTTGGGATGCCTTCACAGCCAGAGACACAATTCAACTGCTGTTGTGCAGTTGGAAACAGGATAGGATAAAAAGACATCCATTATCAGTGGGTGTGTTGGGGCATCAATTATGACTCACTGCTCATTTCCCTTCTCTTTAAAAGCAATGTGCTTTCCATCAAAGTGCCCTGATAATTGAACAGAGAGAAATGTTTAGAAGTCCTCCAAGGAGGGGAAAATATGACCTTCCTTGTGATGGTGAAGACATGCCCTTGAATAAATTTACAGTAGGTAAAGTTATTTAGGAGTTGGATTAAACATTTGCTTTACAATGTTGTCTTTGTCTGTAGGTGGCATTGGGAAGAACTGCAGGGTTACTTTGGGTAAATAGGGTCATCTTCCAGAGCCTGACCTATAGAGGTCATGCGTTTAAACGTACACGCTATACCAGCGGTCCCCAACCTTTTTTGCGCCACGGACCGGTTTATGCCCGACAATATTTTCATGGACTAGCCTTTAAGGTGTCGCGGATTAATACAAAAAAAAAACTAGTACCGGTACCGAAAAAAAGAAAATTTATTCATAACATGCGTGAAAAGACCCAGGAAAACTGAGTAAACAATAAAAACGACAACAAAATAACGCTGAAAACCGATAAAAACCCTGAAAACTATACATTTCACACCTGAGCCTCAACTGTGAGCCCGGTACCAAACGACTCACGGACCGGTACCGGTCCGAGGCCCGGGGGTTGGGGACCACTGCTCTATACCAAACGTATTTGCTTATCTAGCTTCATATGTATATGTATTTGAGTGACGTCGCATCTTAATCCATAGGGTTTAATATGATGTCGGCCCACCCTTTGCAGTTATAACAGCTTCAACTCTTCTGGGGGGGGCTTTCCACAAGGTTTGAGAGCTTACCATTATTCCAGGAGAGCATTTGGGAGGTCAGACACTGATGTTGGAGGCCTGGTTCACAGTCTGTGCTCTAATTCATCCCAAAGGTGTTCTATTAGGTTGAGGTCAGGACTCTGTGGAGACCAGTCAAGATCTTCAACACCAAACCTGCTCATCTATGTCTTTATGGACCTTGCTTTGTGCAATGGTGAGCAATCATGTTGGCACAATGCAGTTAGACAAGTATTGGTCTCTGACAACCACCAAATCCAGACTCAGAAGTGTGACTCGTTACTCCAAAGAACACTTCTCAATGCGCCCTAGACCAGTGGCAGCATGCTTTACACCACAGCATCTGATATGTTGCATGGCGCTTGGTGATATAAGGCTTGGCTGTAGCTGCTCAGCCATGGAAATCCATTCCACTGTTCTTTAGATCAGCGGTCCCCAACCTTTTTTGCACCACGGACCGGTTTATGCCCGACAATATTTTCACAGACCGGCCTTTAAGGCGTTGCGGAAAAATACAACAAAATAAAACCATTACCGGTAACGAAAAAAAGATTTATTCATAACACATGTGAAAAGACCCATGACGACCGAGTTAAAGATAAAAACGATAACAAAATAACGCTGAAAACCGATAAACACCCTGAAAACCATACATTTCACACCTGAGCCTCAACTCTCGCGGCCCGGTACCAAACGACTCACGGACCGGTACTCATGGTACCGGTCCGAGGCCCGGGAGTTGGGGACCGCTGCTTTAGATAATCTGAAGGCCACATGAAGTCTGGAGGTCGGTAGCGATTTACTCTACAGAAAGTTGGTGACCTCTGCACACTGTGCACCTCAGCATCTGTGATTCTACATGGCCTACCGCTTCCAGTGTTGGGAAGGTTACTTTTAAAATGTATTCCATTACAGAATACAGAATACATGCCCCAAAATGTATTCTGTAACGTATTCCGTTACGTTACTCAATGAGAGTAACGTATTCTGAATACTTTGGATTACTTAATATATTATCGTGCTTTTTACAACAACGTGAATGTACTATTGCTGTGTGATTTATTACTATTACTGAAGGTCCGCGACTCCGAACTGTAGTAAAGGGACCTCTGACTAATACGGCGGGGTCCCTGTCGGCTGGTAGCCGAAAAATAGCTTTACTTTGTTGTGTGGGTCAATTTTTCTTGCGAGAGACAGAGAGAGGCGTTGAAAGACTGCTCCAACGGAACTTATTGTTTTCGGAGGAAAACACGAACACGGTGTACAGTCGAGTCTTAATAGCTTACTTACAACTGGGCTCGTCAGGCTCTCTTCTTGGCTGCAGTGGTTATTATTATATTTACATGCTTCCAGCTCCCGTTTTTCCTCGACGACAACTCGTACCTTTCCACTCGCCTTTTTCTCCCTCCTCGCGCTCACAGACACATAACGTGTATGGCAGTGCATTCTCCCTGCAACACGGACTATACTGCCCATGATGCTACATTCTTTAGAGCTATGCTTGTAGCATTCTGCCTGTTAGCTTAGCACAACAACAACAACGAAAAGGCGCTCTCTCACCTAGGAAACACACAGTCGCAGAAAGAGAGAGAGAGTGTCGCCCTGTAACCATGGCAACCGTAATGCTGCCGCCTGGAACAACAGAACATAGCTGTCAAACAAAACCCAAACAGTCCTGACCCGCGACAAAATGAAACAGGAAAGTACCGCAGTGTAATCCATTTATTTCAACAAAGTAACTGTATTCTGAATACCACCTTTTTAAACGGTAACTGTAACAGAATACAGTTACTCATATTTTGTATTCTAAATACGTAACGGCGGTACATGTATTCCGTTACTCCCCAACACTGACCGCTTCATGGTTGAATTGCTGTAGTTCCCATTTGGTTCCACTTTGTTTTAAATCCATTAACAGTTGACTGTGTAATATTTTATAGTGAGTGAAATTTCACTACAGGACTTGCTGTACAGGTGGCATCCTTTCACAGTACGCTGGAATTTACTGAGCTTCTTAGAGCAACCCATCCTTTCACAAATATTTGTAGAGTTAGTCAGCATGCATAGGTGGCCACTTGTGGCCATGGAGGGGATTGGAGCACCTGAATTCAGTCATTTGGATGTGTAAGTGAAAACATTTGGCAATATAGTGTATGATCCTGACCAGTCTGCATAGTTATTTATGCATACATGGACATTAAAACTTTTGTACTATCATTTATGTAAGGTTATGACTTTTACAAAAGGGTCTAAATTTTCGTTTCACCATTTTGGAAAACAATGCCATGCAAATAATGTTCAGGTACAGAGCCCGGCGCCTTAATGGATGCCCCTGTTTCTGTCTGTTTAGACAAAAACAGTAAATTTTCTTTTACCATGAAAATTGTTTCCATGTGATTAATCAGCTTAAGAAGGGTTATATTGCAGTGTCGTCGAAGTGTTTTTGTCCTCTTGTATGCAATTTCAAAAGGATTCGGGTGGCAAGAGTATGCTCACTATATGTGACGGCTGTGTCATGCTCTGAAGGGCAATATAAAGAGATATCATCAAGGGTCAAAGGATGATCTTTAACAACCCTTGATATTCTACACTCACCTTTTTAACTATTCTCTACTATACTCTATCTGTTCTTTATTTATTCCTTTGTCTACTTGCCTATCCATTTCTCTAATGATGCTTTCTCCATCATGCAGATCAATCAATGCTTTAACCTTGATCTCTGTGATAAACTGAAGAGATCTCCTGCACTCTATCTCTGTCATCCCCTCTGGTCTTCATCCATACTTCTACTCTCATGCCCGTTTCTCCCTTTTTCTTTTCAGCTCATCCTTTCATCAAACGTTGGCTCCCTCGTCTCATCTGCATTCTCTTAATCAGCTGCTGTCTACTCACCCTTGTGATCCCATTTCATTTCATCCCACTTCTCTTTCACTCTGTGTCTCATACTCTCCCTCTCTTTCTCTCTCTCTCTCTCTCTGCCGCTCTCATTTAATTCAGCTGCCATCTGATCATTCTGCCAGTATGAATCTTTGGCTCACCTGATCAAATCTTACCTCATAGCTAACTGAGATTCAGTGCTCCAAATACGGATACAGGCTCCGTGCTGTTTCCCTATCAAACGCAGTTAGCAACCATGCTAAGTCCTGCAGTCCCTTCCCGTTAGTCAGTGGTGTGAATGATAGGAGCCGCGAGCAAATCCGACACAAGAAAACGAGGTATAGGGGGAGCATCCATTTCCCCAGGCTGTCATCCTACAGGCTGTGCAGCAGTTGTGGCTGGTGATTTACGTCAAAGTGTGAATCTGTGGCCCTTAAGGGGGTGTTAAGTCATTTAATTTGGTTAGCAGGCCATTATTTTTATATATTTGATCATATTTTAGTCTTTCTTCTTTTACTATGTCCTGTTTTTTTTCTTTTACTTCTCAAATTTAATAATGTGGTGTTATTTGTCATTGTTTAAATATGCCTCGCCACTATTCTTCTTGTCCTCCTGAATCCCCTATTTCATGTTCCTAATGACAGACCTTAACAGTCCACAAAAAGGACAGCGTGAGAGAGACAGAGAGAGAGAGGAGGTGAGAGAGTAATTGGAAGGGAGATGCTTTTGCCATCAGTGCCTGTGACAGGCCTTGGCCTGTGCAGATGTCACACTGTATTTCACAATATAGAATTTTTTTGAGAAGGACCTGTAGTTTGCGCTTTCTTTAGCTGTGCCCCCTGTGAATGTCTCTCTCTCTCTCCCTCTGTTCTGCACTGTCACAAAGAACAGGGAAGTGACAATGCTATCAAAGGCTTGGTGCTCGTCTATTGATTGCCCCCGTCTGTCCACCACCTTAAGCCATCAAAGGCTGTCACCTATCAGTTGTTGCTTGATGCCGTCTTTCCCATCGTCTCTTACATCATAGTATTGTAGACTGAAATGTCACAAGGCCTGTGTGGAAACTTTGTATTGGATGATAGGCAATTTAAGAACATGTTTACTTGATGGGGACATTTTATCTTCATTTTTACAATTAAGTTGCAGTTATATATAGCAGAAAGGGCTATCCTCACTTTATTCGAGGCACTTTCTCTGGAGATATATGCAAATAGATAGTCATGCAAGTGTTGTGTTCTTGTGTTTTTTGTAGGGTGTGGATAAGGTGTCGGCATATCTACCTGATGCTCGGTGGTACGACTACGAGACGGTAAGGATATTTTTTCCTCATTGGAAATGTTTCCTCTAAAGTAGCACAACTATCTGTTAGATGTATGGGTCTGTAACTGTATTTGTAAAGTAGCACAACTACTACCTTTAATGGAGTTGTATACATTAATTTACACACTTGTAGAAACCACAATTCTTTAAATTCTTGCTGAAATGTTCACTTTACTTAATAGCAAAGGTAACTACCAGAGGCTTACTGGAGGTTGTCCAAGTTAAGTGCACATTCATAAATTGCACTCTTTTTATGGTTTGATGGTCATAAAACTGTGTATAACCCACAATGCAGGAAAGCTGGGTTTTAACTTCAGACATCACAGTATAGGCAGTTTTTAAATCCCATTTAGGGAAGCAAAATAATAGAATATCTTCAATATAATACACTCTCAATCAAAAACAGCTTCCTTAAAAATCTCATTGAGCTGAATTAACATAATAAGCCTTGTAATCAAAATAAATCAGATAGATTTGGGGGGGCTTATCACTATCATGTTACATTTGTCACAAAAACATGTAAAGCACAACCTGTCACATGAAAGTTGATGCCTCAAGTTGTTGTTTGAAATTGGGAGACTAAAGTGATAAGACAGAGTAGGAATGAGGACAAAGAGCGAGAGAGGGGACAAGGAAGAAAAGAGAGAGACTATCTCCCTGACAGAGAGATAAAAGAGGTGTTAAGTTCCTTTGGGACCTTATTTAGCCGTCACAGTGGCGATGTAAAGCGCCCACTGATCAGATGAACGATTAGATTGGCTGTCTTACTGCCGGCCCCTTGTCCTGGTTGGTCCCCTGTGATTATCTGGGTAGGAGGATAGAAGGGTGGGGGAGCAATGAAGTAGTGAAAATGACCATGAAAAACAAGTTACAGAGCAAAGAAATACTGGAGAAGCACTCGGATGAGAACAAAACAGATGGGATGGGAGTTGAATGAAAAGAAAGGGGAAAGGATGGCTAGCGCAATTACACAGAGACAGAGGAAAGCATAAACAATAGAGAGGATGAGAAAGAGGCAACAGAAATGAAAATTACAGTATGCAGAAAAGAGGAAGATTGCAAGACTAAGAGGAGAAAGAGAAGAGAGGGCTAGAGAAGACCTCCTTAAGGCAGACAGTGAGGGGGAGATAAGATCTGAAATTGCTTATAGATGCTCCACTAACTCTAGCCCACACACACGCCCATATTGTACTGCATAAAATGACACACACGCACACACAGAAACTGACACATGCACACCCGGACACACCCTCACATAGAGCTCAGTGGGAATGGAGGAAACAGGATAAAAAAAAAAAGAATTAGAGCATCACAAGAGAAAAAACAGGACACGGTGAAGGAAGGAAGTAAAAAGGAGAAAAGGAAGAGATTTTTTTTGTTAAATAGTTTTAGGCTGCTCTGCGGATTTAGTCCTCAGGGGATCAAACAGCTGAGCTCTAACTGGACCAGAGATGAATGGAGGGACACGTTTAAAAAGAGAGAGACAGAGAGAAATGTGAAGTTTATCATTATAATATTTTGAAAGCCAGTTTAACATCCAGATTTCATAAAGCCTGTTGTCAAGGGTGAGACAGGAGAACACCCTCACAAAAGGCCCAGTGTTAGTTTGTTTCCAAATCAGTTGTCTTTTATAAATTACAGGGTGGTCACCTCATAATTGTTGCATGTGTTTACATACTCATTTGTGAATAACCCC
>NW_005187404.1:188393-198163 GCF_000239375.1 Pundamilia nyererei
CCCCCGCTCTGCTTATAGTATGAGACGAAAGTTTGATTGACAATTACTGATGATGACTAACTGATTTAAAAGATCGGTGAACTCTGATTAAATACGATGAAGTAAAAAGCGATTAAAATTACATACCCTACATATGTATGGTATAAAAATAATTATATTTTTTCAGTAAAAAGGAAAAACAGTCTGCATCGCATAGATTCTTTTGCCCACAAGAGGGAATTCAGTTAAATTAATATTTTATTCTGCTATCCTTCTGATCAGATGGAACAAGTGGGAGACCGCAAAAGGCATGTTGAAATGTACCTACCAGCAGAGAAGCTTGGATTACACATCAGGGGTGGAGCAATCCTCCCAACACAGAAGCCTAATGTCACCACAACATACAGGTACACACACACACACACACACACACACACACACACACACACACACACACACACACACACACACACACACACAGATTATCACAAACATGTACATAATGGCAAACGTTGTATTCTTACATTTGGTGCATTTGTTTTATTCATGTGAACGCTATTTGTAATTTTATGTGTGTTTATGTATATTTAACTAGTCGGCGTAATCCCATGGGTTTGATCATTGCTCTTGATGACCATGACAGCGCAGCTGGAGAGCTATTTTGGGATGACGGTGATTCCCGAGGTATTGTCTCCTTTTTTCTTTTTTTCTTTTTTTTTGTCTGTTTGCTAGTATGTTGTGTATTGCTATTACCACTGACTGAATTCTGGATACGTTTTTCTTTCATCAAATGAAAGTTCTTATCTTTTTGAGCACAAAAAAGGATATTAGCCAATCACTTTCAGTTAGCTCATACGTATCAACAAGCTGAAGCTGTTACACTTTGCTGTGTAACTATGCATCATTTGTGTTCAAGTGCTGTGACAAAGATAAAGCTCTGTGTGTGCTTCTCTTTACAGACACAGTTAAGAATAGCAACTACATCCACTACAAGTTCACTGTTACCCAGGTAACTTTCCCACACAAGTTCATACATCCTTTCTTTCAAATTGAGCCAAAATATTTCTTTCAATCTGAGCTTAAGTCTAAAGTTCAAAACCACCCAAGAATTTTGACTTTTTCATTCCACTTTACCACTCATGGTTGACCAATGTTGGGATGCTAAAGTATTGCTGGATCAAACGTTTTTTATGCTTTAAACTGCACTGAGGACTAAATTGGATGTTTAATGTATACATTACGTTACATTACATTACTCTGGGGTGCATGGCACTAAACTTAGTGTGTGTTTTCAATTTGCAAATCTGGGATCATTTTTAGAAGGTCAAATTATGTGACTGTGTCATAATCATAGTCTGCTGTCTTGTAGGGAACACTGACGATGCAGGTGACCAACAATGGTTACAATGACCCAAACAACCTTAAGTTTGACAACATTATCATCCTTGGGGTACCTACTGTCCCCGCATCCGTCTCTGTGACTGATGTTGATGCTACAAACACTACTACAATATTAGATAACAACAATATAGACTACGATGGAGCCAAGAAGGTAAATACAAGCATGTTTCTAGACATAATTATGCAAAAAAAGAAGCAACCTTTATTGTTTTTTTTCTTGTTTGTGTTTGTCACACAGTCTTTATTTATAACACACGTGAATGTAGATTTTGTCAGACTATAGGTGATCTGCAGCAGCAGAAACCATTTTTTGAGTAAAAAAATCAAATATAGGAATAATAAAAAGAAAATCTCTAATCTAATATCGACAAACAAGCAACATATATGACAGATATATTTAGTGAGTAGTTAATGGAAACAATCAATATCAATATTATCAATCAATGAATTAATATAATAATAATAATAAGAAAGCACAGACTCTAGTATTGCATGACTGATGCAGAATGGATGACTTCTACAGCAGCCAACTTCTGTCATTTGTTTCAGTTTGACCAGGAATGAAACCATTATTGTTCACTTCAAGGTTAGCCTCTAAGTGTAACAAATGTTAACAATTTACATTGGGTGAAAATCATAAAAAAAAAAACATCTGTGAGAGTGTGTGGGGGCATGTCATTATGAGAAAGAGAAAAAAAGAGTGAAAATGAGCAACTAAGAGCAATGATTCTACAATAAGTGCCCAGGATTAGGAGCAAAAAGGCAAGAGTCTGTAAAGTGCCGAGAGACGCTTTAAGCAGTACTTTTTAGATTTGTTGTGTGTGTGTGTGTGTGTGTGTGTGTGTGTGTGTGTGTGTGTGTGTGTGTGTGTGTGTGTGTGTGTGTGAGTAACTGCATGTACATACACTATCAAGTATATGTAGCTGTGGCAGTGTTTGTGTAAATCCTTGAGGTCTCCTTGGTCACGGGCACAACCTTACATTTATCACAAGACACTGAGTTGTAATAATTTCCTGCGGGTTAAAGGCATCTGTGCTGTTAAACCTAAATTCTGGTTTGTCATGTTCATCAGTCTCCTTTTGCCTAGTCTGACCAATGAACATAGCTCACAGCTGCTAAAGATTAGTTTCATACACATTAAAATATAAATCAATATTAAACAAGTCAGCCTGGAAGCTAAAATGTGTTTTATTTGATTACTTTATTTGATTTTTAAACAATTCATTCTTACTGTATGTTAGGGATGTTCTTGGTGACTAACTTGTTAGTGATGTAAAGAAGAGAAAAAAATAGACATAATAGACAAAAAATAGACAAAAAATAGAAAAAAAAAGTGTGGACACTTTGGCTAACCTTAGCAATGCTAGCAGCGGTGATGCTGTCCACATCCCGATGTGTCATAAAGATGACACAGTCACATCGCCAGGCAGATCTGGGCTTTGTTCTCAATGGCTTCTGTGATCCCTGCACAAACACTTTCCTTCCTTAAAATTTATCCAATCCACAGGTGCTGACCCTGCAGAACCTTGACTTGATCTTGGGGGAGACGTATGTGGTAGAGTGGAAAGTACTACGTATTAACTGTCATCCAGAGGACAATGCAGATCAGGCTAAGTGCGAGGCCAGAGGCTGTATCTGGGATGTAAGTAGCCTACTGAATTTCTCATGTCGTAGGCTAACATACACATATCATTTAATTTTTCTATCAAATAGTTGGAATTCTGTGTTAAAGGTAAATGATGAAAAGTGCAAATGCTTTCATTATATGGCAAATACTACTATGCAGACCAGCAGAAATCCAAATGAAGCATATTTGGATAAACATTTTGCTTTCAAAACTGCAGTAAATGAGCATCATCAATGCCCAAACACTTACACTTACCCAGCTTCTTTGAAACCTGTTGCTGGCATCAAATTCAAAGTTAGCACATATTAGAAATGCAATGACAATATCTCAGTTTGAACATTTGATTTGTTGCCTTCCTAACAATTGACACTTAAACATAGCCTTTTGGTGATTTGATGGTGTCAGTCTTGAAACTTTATTTCATAGTGCTCCGTTATGTTTTCTTTTTTCCCTACATAGCCAATTGCCATTGAAGGTGCCCCAAATTGCATCTATCCAGAAGACTATGGTTACAATGTCACATCATTAAGGGAAAGTAATGAGGGGATGACAATTGATATCATTCGGAACACAAAGTACAGGAGCAGTGGCCGTCCACAGTCCCGTGATATTGACACACTCCGTGTTGACATTAAATATCACAGCAGTGACATGCTGCAATTCAAGGTGTGTGCCTATTTTTTTGTTTTGTTCACGTAGTGGGGCAATATTTGATTCATGATTGATGTGCATAAATTGATGCAATAACAATTCCTCCACATGCAGATCTATGACCAAAATGATGATCGCTATGAGGTACCAGTGGAGTTGTCGGTTCCTACAACTCCTGAGACTGAAGAGAGCAATAGGCTTTACAGGGTCGCTATTGTCAAGTACCCATTCGGCATCCAGATTATTAGGAATAGCACCGGGACTATAATGTGAGTATCCAAAAGTTTTAGGTATGTTGAGGCTTTTCTTTAATGGAATTTTTTTTTCATGTGTTAAAATGGGTTTTCAACACTTGTATTTATTTGTTAAATAAAGCATAAATAGATAAAGCATAGATAGATAGATCGATATTCTCAGTTTTTCTTAAATAATACTAAATTGTCCCACCAAGTAATAAAGTCAAAAATAGGTTAAAATTTCCATTTCAACTATTTCAACTAGAAACTCTTTTATCCTAAAAGATTAAAGTAACAATGCTGAGTCAAACCCTCTGGTGCAGTTACGCAGTCACATGAGATATGCTCAGGAAAGTTTCTCAGTCCATCAGTGCCTGAAGTTGTTTCCGCTTGTTCAGCATTCATGATGATGTCACATGAAGCAGCACAGGTTTGGAGTCTATTCAAAGAATATTTCAAAGCAAGGGTGACATTATTTTGTAGTTAAACCTCCAATGTTTTTTTTTTGGAACCGTCAGCTGAAATTTTACTAATTAAAATTTATGTTGAAGGGGTGCCTGCAGTTGCCCATGGGTCTTTATGCCTATTTATTTAAACATAATGTGAATTACTACCTTTGACTACTCCTTACCTCAACCACCACATGCCTTCTCTTTTGTTTCTCTCGTCTCTCATTGGTTTAATTCCCTGTCTTTTCTCCTAGTTGGGATTCATCTGTGCCAGGTTTTACCTTCTCAGACATGTTCATCCAAGTGACAACTAGACTGCCATCTCATTATGTTTATGGTTTTGGGGAAACAGAGCATAAAACTTTTAAGCACGATCTAAACTATCATACCTGGGGTATGTTCTCCAAGGACCAGCCTCCTGGTGTAAGTATACCATAAACACGTAATGTTTGTTTCATTGTTTCATTGAAACTATTTTTATGCTTGCTATGACATATGTAAAAGTTATGCAGTGAGTCTCTTTAACCTCCTAAGACCCCAAATCTTCCAGGGCATGCATTTTTAATTTCTCTTTGATATTTGGGCACATTGGGGAGCGATGAATGTAAAAACAAAGAATTACCAGATTTTTTTTTTACCTTATTTTTGTTTTTAAAAAAATAAGAGCCACATATGAGGATATTCGTTCAAAATTTTGATAGAACAGTAGCAGTATAATGTCCTCGTAAGTGGATATCAGGCCCTTGTAGAGCAAAATTGAGTATTTTGGTCTAAATAACCCAAAATGTGATGTCCACATATGTGGACGCCAGTTCCTAGGGGGTTATATGACTTGTAGAAATTGTGAAGAGTAAACCACTTTCTAGACTATGTAAAGTTCTCTCTTTTTCTTATTAATGATATTTGTGTTTCTATTGACATGACCATTTGTCATCAGGTTTGTCATCACAATTTCAAGGTCAGTTAGGATATAGTTCACATCACCATTATCAAGGGTAATTGCTGAGCTTTTAAGATTACACCACAGGGTTCAGATAACTGTTATGGGACTTCTTGGAGAGGAAGAAAATTTAAGTTGGGGAGGAGGCCAAATAATTTAAAGATGGATAATGAAACACTAAACAATAAAAACAATAAAAAATAATAGCTGAATCCTTGGTATATCAGAGCTAAAATATACTGTGGAGAGGGCATCTTCAGTCATTAAGCATGTAGAAATCCAGAGTATTTGAAGGAAAGGTTTTGTAAGGCACCTGAAAAACTGGTTAACCCAAATTTTGCTTTATTTTGAAGAGTGTCCATGGTTGAACTATTAGAGTCCATGTAAATATTTCCAGAATGAAAATCCGTGTCTGCACATTTGTTATGACAGAGTAGTCAAGAGAGACCACAAGGCTTCAACTCTGTTGTTAGTGAATTATCTAATGACCTTTCTCCCTCTTAAGCCACAGCCATCACACTATGTACCAGGGCCATAAGGACACACTCACACTTATCAAGAAGAGGCACACATCTAAACACAAGTGACACAAAGGCAGAGCAGGTCCTCAGCGACACTGTATTACAATTCAACAACTTCTTATGTACCAGAAGTGCAAGAGGCTGATAGAGTGTAACGTGCCCATGAGTCTCAGGATAGTGACATCTGAAAGTGGCAGATTCCCTGTCCCCCACCACCTTTCTGTCTGTCTTTGCCATGTCTGACTAGTTCTATTCTAATCTAAGCACTGAAGACAAGAGAACCTCTTGGATTTTTACTAAAGGAACACTAACTTGGCATTGAATAGTATGGTAGCAAACAAGCTACAGTCTTCTCATAATTAACTGGCTCCTTTACTTAGCATTCAAACTTTATATTTAAAACTTTTATTATGTGCACGTTAATTTACATAGAAGATAGCTGTAGGAATATGTTTCTCTTACTCACTCTGGGGAAAACTTCAGAATACAGAGAGTGCTGGGAGCAAGCCCATTATAGCTGGGTTGCTGTCATATCCATAAATAAAATTAGAAATGTACTGTCAGGTGAAAAGAAATGTGCTAAAAAAAACAAAGTTGTGCAGAACTCAGCATTAGCACAAACCACACAGGGAAATTCCTTAACCAGCATTCACCCATTTCACACTGTGAACTTGATACTTACTTTTTTTGTCTCTCTCCTACAGTACAAGATGAATTGCTATGGAGTCCATCCCTTCTATATGGGTCTTGAGAATACAGCTGATGCTCACGGTGTGCTGCTGCTAAACAGCAATGCTATGGGTGAGAGAAGCACACACACACACACACAGAGTCCCACGGAACTTGCGCATGAACACTATTGCCAGGTCATGCGTATACACAGATTTAAGTGCATCCATTCACTTTCACATGTACACACAGTCATGCTCAATTATGTATGCAAGTAAGCATTTAATAATTAATGATGAATTGCATCTTATAAGGTTTGAGAACAATTGCTTTGATATTTGCATAATGTAGTAAGCGCATCGCTGCCTCTGTATATTGTATTCATCCCATGAAACACAAATGGACATGCATCACACAAACTGTCCTCACATTTCTCATGAGGATAGTTATGCCTTCTGTGACATCGTGCTTGTAACCTATTGGATTATTAGACTGAATATTGTAGTCTAAATGTCTTCACTAAAGGTTTTGGCGGCATTACTGTACACTGCTATTTATGCTAGTACACACTGTACCAAAATGAAATAAAATGTTCCGTTTGTTACTTTTGCATCTTCTCCCTCCTTTCTTGAATGCATGCTTTAAACACTAAAATATATAGTGGAAACACACACACACACATACACACACACACCTAGGCTTCATGTAAATCAATGTAAATATACATTTTTAAGTAACAAAAATCTCTTTTATGCTTTGTTTGCAGATGTGACTTTACTGCCTAGTCCAGCTTTAACCTACCGAACTCTGGGAGGCATCCTGGATTTCTACGTGTTCATGGGTCCGACGCCTGAGATGGTGGTGCAGGAGTACACTCAAGTAAGTCTTCTTGGACTTGTGGTTTGTTTGTGCCTGTGTGCGCCTGTGTGTTTTGTGTCTGGCCCTGGGCCGCTGTTGATGGACTGCAGCAGCTGTGACTTCTTCGCTTCATTGCGCTCTCTCATTTAGCCAATCTAAACACACATATGCACACACACACACAGTGATACACACACACAGACACAAATAGTCAAACAAACACTTTATGGACACTGTCCCGTTTTCCTGCAAAACAACTTTTGCCTGTGCTTAACTGTTTTGGTTTCCTTGTTTGCTTTCTTCTGAACAGTTGATTGGACGACCTGTTCTACCTGCCTATTGGTCCCTTGGGTTCCAGCTCTGTCGCTATGGTTACGCGAATGACAAGGAAATAGAAACGCTATACACAGAAATGAAGACAGCTGGTATCCCCTATGTAAGTTCCTGGTGAAAGATTTTTTTTTTTCGAGATGTCTGAAATCACCATAAGAACAGCACCAAACCAGCAAACTAAATGCAGTTCAGAAAATATCATTCAAAGAAAGTTCACACATGTATAGTTTTATATTTGTTTATATTAAACACTTTTTTTAAAATTTAACATAACATGTGAGAAACAGAAAAAGTATGTTTGTAAGATCCTTCCAAAGGAACCAAGATAGGTTGACACGTAGAATTTTCCTCAGGAAATAAATTATGAAAATAATCTTATTATACACCAAAAAACACATACAAAATAATAACAAAAAAGCAGAAGAAGGAGAATAAATTAAGAAAGCTATTTAAAAAACTGATCTGTTCCAGATGTCCACTAAACAGTAGGCAAAATACCTACATCACTTGAATACTGGTAGCACTGTGGGTTTGCTACACCATAGTATCATTTTACCTCATTTTGGTCCCCTTACATACACTGATGTGGTTCTGTAATTTGGATTTATTGGTAAATATAACTTCTTTCCAATTACACAGTGCAACTTCAGTATGATTTAGTCCATCTTGAGTGTTTGACCTTTTTTCTCTCTTGAGAAATGGTTGGAGATTGCTACTTATCCTCTGAGACCATTACTAGACCGCGTTCGTTTGACAGTAGCGCTGCTGATTGAAGTTCTGCCTTCTTTATCTAGCAAATCCTTTATCTGTGGTGAAGATGCTTTTTTTGTTTCTTATAGAACAAACCTGCCTAATGCTTTGGATCCAAGTGATCCTGTTTCTTCAAAGAGTGCTTTGCCCCTTTCTCTACAGTCAAACTATTATGTTCTGACAATATTTGACATTATATTTTGAAATCTAAGACAATCCCATATTTATTTATTTAGATTGTTGAACAATAATTGTACGTTTCTTAACTTCTTTCTCTGATAAATTAAAAAATTCACCTGCCAACCAAACACCTCCTTCTGAGCAAGTGAAACAACTTAAGGAACTCTGTCTGCAGGACACAATGCTTATACTCTCTATAAAACATGTGGCTCAATTACATAGCAGTATATTTGTCTGCTTTTGTCTGATTTCATTCAGTCAGTGCAACTGCACAAGGAATTATTTCATTGGCTTCATCTGGACAAATGCAACCTGAAAGCTTATCCATTGTAGGTTGTATAGTGCAGAGCCATACACTCAGTGGAACAGACAGAACTAAACCCAACACAGTATCTAGCTATGTTTTTGCAGTATAATGATTGTATGTGGCCTGTAACTGAATTACATGAAATTGGGTTTTCGGGAGAAGAAAAATGGAGACGTGGACTTTGTGGATTACACTGGGTACATCCAGTTTAACCTAATCAAATGTGACCTATAATTTTATTTGAAATTCAATCAATTGTATGTTTCACAGCCTCTAGACATTTCCAGTTTGTACTACACATTTCCTCACAGTGAAAACTGAAGTGCATATTAGGGTAACATCTTGGCCAAAGATGTCCTATGAGGAAACAGGCCAGAACCGAATCCTCTTCATTATGCAGAACAGAACACAAGACTTTCCATCAATAATCAAGTGATCCCCAGAATATGCTTTCACAAAGCCCTAACCTGCAAGAAGCTGACACCAACCAAAAAGATTCCTGCATCATTAGGTGGAATGAAGGATTGCAGAAAATTCAGATACTTAAAAATGCTACACATCAGCTAGCTTTATACACGAGCCAGCTTTAATCTTCCACAGACATTTTAGGCAACCAAAGCAGATCAAGTGTTATTTTCATTGGAAGAAATGAGACCCAGAAACAAATAAAACTCTCACGTCTCCTACAGCCCATGTGTAGCATGCATTATAAGAATAGCGCAGCCGATTTGACATATTTATCCGCTACAGCCCAGCATATGACACCTGTGTATGAAAAGTTATCAGTTGTTATTATCATTATTTATTTATTAATTATACTTGAAATGTGCAATCCACTTGTATTTTAATTTTTATTCCTATTTTTTTTT